>NC_052315.1:36119096-36426596 GCF_016432855.1 Salvelinus namaycush
CGGAAGGAGCTGGCTCTCTGTGGGAGAGGAGGAGAGAGGGAGGAGGAAAGGAGAAAATGGAGGAGAGGGGTGGAGGGGAGAGGAGAGGAGGAGGACGAGGATGGTGAGGATGAGGAAGGAGGATGGGAAAGATGAGGAAAAGGAAGATGAGGAGGAAGAGGGAGATATTGTACAATCTGAGAACTTGAACTGTAGAAGGATATTGCATTCAAAAGATAATAATATCACAGTCAAAAGGCAGGCTATTATTATCTCCAAATGGAAAATATTAAAGGCATTCCTATATCAGTATCCAGGCAGGTCATAAAAACAGAGGATAGCATCATGAATACCAATATGAAAGTATGAAAGGGTCATAATGGTGATAACAGTCAGTCTCTGAGTCAGTCTACTGCTGGCTAATATAAAGAAGGGCAGATAAGGACACACACATCAAGCACACACACACACACACATTTTCCCTCTGATTTCCCTATCGCTAAATACGACAAAACGACAAATGATGCGTGCATCATTGCATAGTGAAGATTCCTTTCTAGATTCCTATGTAGACTATGACCCATTTGCCTTAGAAGGCAATATGGGTATGTATGGCATCAAGTACATTTGCAAAGCTCTTCCATTGTATGATCCATTGATCCACAAGCAGAGCAGCAGAGAAGCATAGTGGCCTGTGGGCAATTCCACAATAACGGTAACAGACACTCAGATTGCCAAACAGTATGCCAAACAAAAAACATTGACTTTAAAGTTTAACAAACCATACAACTCTATGCACAATGACTACTTTTAACAATTTACACAGAACATAACACATTTACTGGAAGAACTGTGCAGATGCAAAGTTTGGTAACAGAATTACGGTAAAATCTCCCTCAGATTTTTGTGTCCACGCTTTCCAAAAACTCTGTTAGATCTCTGCTCCAAATTAAGAGTTAAAGATGTCTGCAGGAAGAATGAGGGTGAAGTGGATTGACACCCGGTGACGGAATTGCGGTAACAGAATTTCATCATGGGTCCCTGATCTGTACTACACAGAAATGCATAATTTTGGATATGAATGTCATTTTCTTTAAATAGGTTCAGAAAGGTATAAATATGCAATATCCTTCTTTGCATATTTAGGTATTATTCTACACACTAGCTATTCTTTTAATAAGATCTGCCCCCAAACAAGACCAAATTTGGTTGGTCCGGTCTGGGCCAAATCTAAACCAATCATAGACATCAACGTACAGCACAGTAGAGTACAATAGAGTACAGTACAGTAAAGTGTTGTACAGTACAGTAGAGTTCAGTACATTCTAGTGTACTCAACTCTAGTGTGCTCTATTGTGTAGTGTACTCTACTTTACCTTAATGTACTGTACTGAACTATACTCTACATTTATTTTATTTGGTAACGGAATTGAGTTTTAACCACTTAATAAACAAAAATGCATAACAGTAAAAACACTAACTAATTGGTAGGTCTACCTTTAAATCTTACTTCTGTGAACTTCCATTATCCTCCCTCCTCATGACGGAGAAAAATGAGAAAATATCTTAAAGATATGTGTTTTTTTGGTAATGGAATTTGAACTGAGAGAAGGCAGAAAAATTTATCCGAAACTAAATATAAGTGTTGATATTAGTTAGCATGGGTCTTTACTTCAATATTCTTATGTTTTCATACGTTTCTCATACCTTTTTAGACTTTTCTGGTAGATGTTTTCTAAGAACTCTTTTCTATCTCTCTGACCAGAAATCAAAGCCTTTGCTTATTCCTAATTTTTAGGATGGACAATTGTTGGAAAATGTACACACTACCGGTCCAAAGTTTAAGAACAAACCTACTCATTCAAGTGTTTTCTTTATTTTTACAATTTTCTACATTGTAGAATAATAGTGAAGACATCAAAACTAAGAAATAACATATATGGAATCATGTAGAAACCAAAAAAGTGTTAAACAAATCAAAATATATTTTTTCAAATAGCCACCCTTTGCCTTGATGACAGCTTTGCACACTCTTGGCATTCTCTCAACCAGCTTTACCTGGAATGCTTTCCCAACATTAGTTAAGGAGTTCCCACATATGCAGAGCATTTGCTGGCAGCTTTTCCTTCCTTCTGCAGTCCGACTCATCCCAAATCATCTCAATTGGGTTGAGGTCAAGGGGATTGTGGAGGCCAGGTCATCTGATGCAGCACTCCATCATATTCCATATACGTTTTTTCATAGTTTTGATGTCTTCACTATTATTATACAATGTAGAAAATAGTAAAAATAACAAAAAAATCCTTGAGTAGATGTGAATGAGAAGGTGTTCTAAAACTATTGACCGGTAGTGTATAAGCACTGTACCTTAATTTCAAAGGAATATAGACTCTTAGCTTTCATTTGACAGCCAATTTAACATGATCCTAAGAATATCACATGTTGCTGCTCATGGGTCTTTTACATGGAAATGACCCTGTCTGATCTTTAATAAGTGGGATAGGGCTGAACTTGTTGATGCACTCCAGCAATAGACTAATGAGTTAGAATGTAAAACATGTGCTGCTGGGCTGGCTGGCTGGCTGGGCTCTGACACTGTGGTGGGGAAGGACACACTTAAGTGATAATGCCCGAGGAGCCGGTGTTTGGAGGATATACAGTTGAAGTCGGAAGTTTACATACACTTAGGTTGGAGTCATTAAAACTTGTTTTTCAACCACTCCACAAATGTCTTGTTAACAAACTAGAGTTTTGGCAAGTCGGTTAGGACATCTACTTTGTGCATGACACAAGTAAATTTTCCAACAATTGTTTACAGACAGATTATTTAACTTATTTCACTGTATCACAATTCCAGCGGGTCAGAAGTTCACATTCACTAAGTTGACTGTGCCTTTAAAAAGATTGGGTAATTCCAGAAAATGATGTAATGTCTTTAGAAGGTTCTGATAGGCTAATTGACATCATTTGAGTCAATTGGAGGTGTACGTGTGGATGTATTTCAAGGCCTACCTTCAAACTCTGTGTCTCTTTGCTTGACTTCATGCTTGACTTCAAGACCTCAGAAAGAAATTGTAGACATCCACAAATCTGGTTCATCCTTGGGAGCAATTTCCAAACACCTGAAGGTACCACATTCATCTGTACAAACAATAATACGCAAGTATAAACACCATGGGACCACGCAGCCGTCCTACCGCTCAGGAAGGAGACGCGTTCTGTCTCCTAGAGATGAACGTACTTTGGTTGCGAAAAGTGCAAATCAATCCCAGAACAGCAAAGGACCTTGTGAAGATGCTGGAGAAAACCGGTACAAAAGTATCTATATCCACAGTAAAACGAGTCCTATATCGACATAACCTGACAAGCCGCTCAGCAAGGAAGAAGCCCCTGCTCCAAAACCACCATAAAAAAGCCAGACTACGGTTTGCAACTGCACATGGGGACAAAGATCAAACTTATTGGAGAAATGTCCTCTGGTCTGATGAAACAAAAATATAACTGTTTGGCCATAATGGCCATTGTTATGTTTGGAGTTAAAAGGGGGAGGCTTGCAAGCCGAAGAACACCATCCCAACCGTGCGGCACGGGGGTAGCAGCATCATGTTGTGGGGGTGCTTTTCTGCAGAAGGGACTGGTGCTCTTCACAAAATACATGGCATCATGAGGATGGAAAATTATGAGGATATATTGAAGCAACATCTCAAGACATCAGTCAGGAAGTTAAAGCTTGGTCGCAAATGGGTCTTCCAAATGGGCAATGACACCAAGCATACTTCCAAAGTTGTGGCAAAATGGATTAAGGATAACAAAGTAAAGGTATTTGAGTAGCCATCACAAAGCCCTGACCTCAATCCCATAGAAAATGTGTGGGCAGAACTCAAAAAGCGTGTGCTAGCAAGGAGACCTACAAACCAGACTCAGTTACATCAGCTCTGTCAGGAGGAACGGGCCAAAATTCACCCAACTTATTGTGGGAAGCTTGTGGAAGGCTACCAGAAACGTTTGACCCAAGTTAAACAATTTAAAGGCAATGCTACCAAATACTAATTGAGTGTATGTAAACTTCTGACCCACTGGGAATGTGATGAAAGAAATAAAAGCTGAAATAAATAATTCTCTACTATTATTCTGACATTTCACATTCTTAAAATAAAATGGTGATCCTAACTGACCTAAAACACAGAATTTTTACTTGGATTAAATGTCAGGAATTAGGAAAAACTGAGTTTAAATGTATTTGGCTAAGGTGTATGTAAACCTCCGACTTCAACTGTATTGTCACGGATGTTGGTAGGCCCGTGCCAATATATCCTCCAAACACTGGCGTCGAGGGTATTATCACTTTTATACAACGGTTTACCAACATATTCAAATAATTATTTACATATTTTCATTAAAAACTTTATTTGGAGGAATGTATAAATACTTTTTCATCCTTCCACAAGATATAGTCCCGACACACATCTAGGGTTGCTACCCAAGCCAGCGGGTAGTTCATTCTATCGGTTTGGTTGCTAGAGACGCGACCCAGTCATTCAGCCTTTTGTTCTGTATCTATGGACGCGACCCAGTCATTCGTTCTTGTCACGATCATCTTGATGTGAATGAGAGGACCAAGGCGCAGCGTGATACGAATACATCTTCTTTAATATAACGAAGACGTAACACGAAACGAAAACACTTAGACAAACTAACAAAAACAACAAACGTGAAGCTACAAACGAAAGTGCATACACAAGCTACTAACGTTAGACATAGACAATTACCTACAACCTACCTAATGCCTATGGCTGCCTAAATATGGCTCTCAATCAGAGACAACTAATGACAGCTGTCTCTAATTGAGAACCAATTCAGGCAACCATAGACTTTCCTAAACACCTACACTGAACACAACCCCATACACTCTACAAAACCCCCTAAACAATACACACACCCTAAACTAGACAAAACACACAAACATCCCCCATGTCACACCCTGACCTAACTAAACTAATAAAGAAAATAAAGATAACAAAGGCCAGGGTGTGACAGTTCTAAATGTTCCATTGCCATAATGGCTGGCAACGTTATTTTCCTTTGCTTCCTTGTTAGCCAACTACAGCTAACTTACAGTCACGTCAAAAAGTGCAGCCAGAATAACAGCACAGTAGCTGCAATTGCATTTGTTTAAGGTGTTTCTAGTGACATTTATTTGGATACATCCATAACAATGATCTAATGAGGCACAATTTCACCTGGCATAGAACATGTGCTCACTCGTCAGGACACTGTTGAAAGGAGCTAGCCAACACCACAGCTAACACAATCACTTCAAACTGAATCTGGAAAGACTGCAAACTAGCAGCACTTCGTTTCGTTTGACCTTTTTTCAATTGACATTTTACTTTGAATATATACATAAAAATGATGCCAGCTGATTCATGATTTCGACTGGCTGAGAACCGCTGCCTGTCTGTCTCGTCCCAACTTCCGACATGTTCATTACTATGGGACAGCTGGAGATCGAATTTGAATACTGAAACAATTTTGCAAATGTCGGAGACAACCAGCAAGGTTTAAACAACTCTCCACTGTTGAAAACTAAATGTTAGTCTAAAGGAAATGTGAGATAATGTCTAGATGCTTTTTATAGAGGAGATTAAGTTAATAAATTGCCTGGCTGGGCTGATGAGACAGTGGGTTGCGCAGTTAGATGGAACAGAGTAAATAGGCATTTTAACGTCATAGATTTAGCCGGTGGAAACTTGTGGAATAGACACCGGCTGGAATGCGGTTTAAACCAATCAACATTCAAGATTAGACCCACCCATAGTATAATAACAAACAACACTACTCTATAGTCATCTAAATTATAACTTAAGGACACCAAGGCACAGGATGTGTCCCAGATAGCACCCTATTCCCAATACTGTACAGTGCACTACTTTCGACCAGGGCCCAGAGGTCTCTGGTCAAAAGTAGTGTGCTAAATAGGGATCATTTGGGACGCATCCACAGTTTCACTCGGCAACCCAACCTGTACCAAACTAGGGGAGGAATACAAAGTTGTAAGAGTCCAATTTATAAATAGGCCTGTATTATAATCAGTGGTGTAAAGTACATAAGTACAAATACTTGAAAGTACTACATAAGTAGTACTTAATATTTACATTTTTGAGAACTTTTACTTCACTTAATTTCTAATAATGTCATTTTTACACCATACATTTTCCGACACGCAAAAGTACTTGTTACATTTTGAATGCTTAGCAGGACAGGAAAATGGTCTAATTCACACAATTATCAAGAAAACATCTCTGGTCATCCCTACTGCCTCTGATCTGGCGGACTCACTAAACACATACTTTGTTTGTAAATTATGTCTGAGTGTTGGAGTGTGCCCCTGGCTATCTGTTAGTACATTTTAAAAATAATTTTAAAAATGATGCCATCTGGTGTGCTTAATATAAGGCATTTGAAATGTTTAATACTTTTACTTTTGATACTAAGTATATTTTAGCAATTACATTTACTTTTGATACTTAAGTATATTTAAAGCAACATACTTATAGACTTTCACTCAAGTAATATTTTACTGGGTGACTTGCACTTTTACTTGAGTCATTATCTATTAAAGTATATTTACTTTTACTCAAGTATGACAATTGGGTACTTTTTCCACCACTGATTATAACTAAGGTTGACAAACTGGATTTAGTAAGAAGATTGTGAGCTGTGTTATAAAGTTGCTGCCTGTAGTGACTATGCTTTTGTCGTTGTTATTGAGGTGCAACAGGCCCAGTATTTTAAACATGTTCTATTATTAATTAACTGGTAACAGAATCAAAATGTTTTCCTCTATTTTCATCAGCACACAGAAACAGTGAAAACATCAACCCACGTGTTCTGGAGGGCAGAACACACTGTTCGCACTTTGTTTCATTAGACTATATGTGAGTACATCATCAAACACACCTACACAGACACCCAGAAAACCTGCTAGCCAAGAACCTCGCTGTACACCTGTGTTTTTTCCCCTGACCATCTGATCCAAAAAATACCTCCTGGTCCAACAGAGCTAAAGAGTCCTGTCTACTTGTTATACATCTCTTCAGATCCAGCCACTCCCAGTGCTACATCTGAGTGATTGACAGCTGGTATGAGTCATAAAGGGATTACAGCTGTATGAGAAATGCTTCATCATCACCCTGGCCATTTCACACTTGAGGTTCTGGAAATGTCTATATAACATCCCTCTCCTCACCCTCTCAGAGGGTGTGATGCAAGATACTCTTTGTTTCTTTCAATTAAAATGAGAGAGGGATCGAGGGAGAGAGGGACAGGGAGATAGGAAAGCTGTTGCTAGGTCAGGCTTTTATATGTAGCATACTAATTGCTATTTCTCTGCTTGGCAGTAGAACGTGCCAGCGAGTTTTGTGGGATGGCTACACTGGGTTGTTTCTAACAGCTCAAGAACAGAAATCCACATTGGTGCACATGCACACAACATGCATAAAGACTTGAGGGAACTAGGCTGTTTGACAAGAGGCAATGGGTTCATTGGAGCTGCTCTGCGACTCTGTGTGTGTGTGTGTGTGTGTGTGTGTGTGTGTGTGTGTGTGTGTGTGTGTGTGTGTGTGTGTGTGTGTGTGTGTGTGTTTAGCTTATCACTATGATTTGATACAGGCTGCTCCACGGCCTGGTACTGTTACAGCAAACCCCAGCAGCACTCCTGACACTTCTTAGATTGGAACTAGCACTACACAAGGATATTGACCTACACTCAGACACTCACATACGCACACATGCAGGCACATACACACACACACGTTGATCCCTAGCCTAGCTGTACCCTGGGCTGTATCAATCTATAACCTCAATCTATAACCCGACATTAAAGTGGCCTCTGACCCAGCCAGGTTAACATATCTCCCCGCCATTGATCTGGATGGAGGAAGAGGTGAGAAATAGATTGGAATGGCGTTAGAAAATTCTTGAGGGGATTTTAGCAAAGGGTGTATACAATGTACTGTAGCACTGATGTTAGCATTGACACACACTGTCTGTGAGCAAAGGCACTCCGCTCCCATGGTTACTGCAGACAATGGTCCACAACATAGCTACACGTCGTGTCACACACACACCCCAATTGAGAAAATACAGACAAAGTAACATTTTCAAGACTCCAAATCTAATGAAAATGCGGAAGGGATTTTTGTGTTTGACGAAAATAAGAATAAATTAGGGGATGGATCATTATTGGACAGCTCAGAATAAGCCTGGCTTTTTATGGCTAGATGCAGGAACTTGTTTTCCAATTACACACTGATTTTAATGGGCTGGCTGTATCAGGAGCTTCTGAAGCACAGAGGGTGGTGGAGGGAAATTGGAGCCCTATGTGTGTGTGTGCGTGCGTGCATGTCTTTGTGTGTGTGTGTGTGTGTGTGTGTGTGTGTGTGTGTGTGTGTGTGTGTGTGTGTGTGTGTGTGTGTGTGTGTGTGTGTGTGTGTGTGTGCATGTGACAGCTCATAGAGAAGGACAGGATTCTCATCCCTCTTCCTTAGACTCAACGGAGCGAATCACAAATGAGCCGACAACCTTTGGCCTGGTCAATTAAAGACACCACAAACAGAGAGAGAACAGCTGGCTGCAACACACAGCTACCCTGCCAATATTCTACCCTGAAACTTAGAGACTGCTGCCCTATGTACATAGAGTTATTGAACACTGGGCACTTTAATAATGTTTACATACTGTTTTACCCACTTTAAATGTATATACTGTATTCTCCTCATGGCTCATCTTATATAACTACTGATGTACACACGTTTTCTACTCACATAATGTCCATAAATCAAATGGAAAGTATTGGTCACATACACATATTTAGCAGATGTTACTGCGGGTGTAGCGTAATGCTTGTGTTCCTAGCTCCAACAGTGCAGTAGTATCTAACAATTCACAACAATACACACAAATCTAAAAGTAAAAGAATGGAATTAATAAATATATAAATATTAGATTGAGCAATGTCGGAGTGGCAATGACTAAAATACAGTAGAATAGAATACAGTATATACACATGTAATGAGTAAAGCAGTATGTAAACATTACTAAAGTGACCAGTGTTCCATTATTAAAATGACCAGTGATTCCATGTCTATCTACATGGGGCAGCAGCCTCTAGGGTTTAGGGTTGAGTAACCGGGTGGTAGCCGGCTAGTTATGGCTATTTAACAGTCTGATGGCCTTGAATATTAGAAGCTGTTTTCAGTCTCGGCCCCAGCTTTGATGCACCTGTAATGACCTGGCCTTCTGGATGGTAGCGGGGTGAACAGGCCGTGGCTAGAGTGGTTGATGTCCTTGATGATCTTTTTGGCCTTCCTGTGACATTGGGTGCTGTAGGTGTCCTGGAGGGCAGGCAATGTGCTCCCAGTGATGCGTTGGACAGACCGCACCACCCTCTGGAGAGCCCTGCAGTTGCGGGTGGTGCAGTTGCCATACCAGGTGGTGATACAGCCAGACAAGATCCTCTCAATTGTGCATCTGTAAAAGTTTGTGAGGGTCTTAGGGGCTAAGCCGAATTTCTTCAGCCTCCTGAGGTTAAAGAGGCGCTGTTGCTCCATCTACACCACACTGTCTGTGTGGGTGGACCATTATAGATTGTTGGCGATGTGTACGCTGAGGAACTTGAAGCTTTCCACCTGAAGTACACAATCAGCTCCTTCATTTTGTTGACGTTGAGGGAGATGTTATTTTCCTGGCACCATCCGGCCAGGGCCCTCACCTCCTCCCTGTAGGCTGTCTCATCATTGTTGGTAATCAGGCCTACTACTGTTGTGTCATCAGCAAACTTGATGATTGAGTTGGAGGCGTGTGTGCCCACACAGTCATGGCTGAACAGGGAGTACAGGAGGGGGCTGAGCACGCACCCTTGTGGGGCCCCTGTGTTGAGGATCAGAAGAAGTGAAGGTGTTGTTTCCTACCACCTGGGGGCAGCCCGTCAGGAAGTCCAGGACCCAGTTGCACAGAGCAGGGTTCATATATATTCCGTACTCTGACTTTGCTCGTTCTGATGCGTTCTGACACAGTGATGCGTGAGCCATGTGCCCAGTGTTCCCTGCCCTCTGTACAGACCAATAACAACCCAGGAGAGAGGGATGACTAGGGAGGAAGAAAGGAGCTGAGGAGGAAGAAAGAGAAGGTTAGGGGAGGAGGAAAAGATGAGAGGGATGAATGGAGAGTTGTGCATCAGTCAGCCCTCTTTTGATGTGACCTTGGCGTCTCCAGCCAAGACTCCCTGATGTCTCTATTTACACACGCACGCCCACCCACGCCCGCTGCCATGCCCACACACAGCAATGTACAGGAGCCTGTATAGCAGAAGCTCTCTCACTAGAGGTGGGATAATGGCAGCTCTGCTTCTACCTGCTAAGCAACTTTGCAGTATTTTGTTTTTTGGTTATTTCTTTCATCTTTAGCCCAGAAGTTTTTTGTGTTATTACATACAGCTGGTTAGAACTTGTGGATATCAGAGTGATGGTAACTCACCCACATTACGAACACGATTACGACTTTACCAAATTGGATCGTTTGTTCGCACCCCGCAGGGCAATTTAACTTATCCCAGAGGCTGCTCCTAGACACCGTCGGCTGAGAAGAGGTATTCGGAGTGGACTTCTAGTCCGACTCAGGACGCGGGCACACCATCCACCGCTTCACAGTCTCTGGACAATAAAGTAGACGAGCTCAGGGCGAGGATCTCCTTCCAGAGAGACATCAGGGACTGTAACATACTCTGTTTCACAGAATCATGGCTCTCTCCGGATATACTGTCCCCATTCATACAGCCAGCTGGGTTCTCAGTACACCGCGCAGACAGAAATAAAGAACACTCCGGGAAGAAGAAGGGCAGTGGTGATTGTTTCATGATTAACCACTCATGATTGTGATAATGTAGAGAAACTCAAGTCCTTTTGTTCACCCGACCAAGAATACCCTACAATCAAATGTCGACCGTATTACCTACCTCGGTTATAGTCACAGCCGTGTATATTCCCCCTCAAGCCGACACCACGACGGCCCTCAAGGAACTACACTGGACTTTATGCAAACTGGAAACCACATATCCTGAGGCCGCCTTTATTGTAGCTGGGGATATTAACAAAGCAAATTTGAGGAAAACGCTACCGAAGTTCTATCAACACATTGACTGTAGTACTCGAGCTGGGAAAACACTCGCCCACTGCTAGTCTCTCTTCCGGGAAGCCTACAAGGCCCTCCCCCGCACTCCATTCGGCAAATCAGATCACAACTTAATTTTGCTCCTCCCTTTCTATAGGCAGAAACTAAAACAGGAAGTGCCCATGCTAAGGTCTATTCAACGCTGGTCTGACCAATCGGAATCCATGCTCCAAGATTGCTTTGATCACGCAGACTGGTTATATGTTCCGGGTAGCCTCGGAGAATAACAATACATGAACGGACATGGTGACTGAGTTGATCAGGATGTTGTTCCCACTGTGACTATTAACTTCTTCACTACCGTCCCACCTGCCCAACATCCGGTGAAATTGCAGAGCGCCAAATTCAAAATACAGAAATACTCATAATAAACATTCATAAAATATACAAGTGTTATACATTGGCTTAAAGATTAACTTCTTGTTAATCCAGTCACTGTGTCAGATTTAAAAAAGGCTTTACGGCGAAAGCATACCATGCGATTGTAAGCGCCCTGCTTACAAAAGCATACAAACATTTTCCAGCCAAGTAGAGGAGTCACAAAAGTCCAAAATAGCGATAAAAATAATAACTTACCTTTGATGATCTTCATATGGTTGCACTAACAAGACTCCCTGTTACACAATAAATGTTAGTTTTGTTCGATAAAGACCCTCTTTATGTCCCAAAAGCTCTGTTTTGTTGGCGCGTTTTGTTCAGTAATCCACTGGCTCCAAAACATGCAGACGAATACATCCTAATAATACCGGTAAAGTTCGTCGAAACATGTCAAACGATGTTTATAATTAATCCTTAGGTTGTCTATTATTTAAATAATCAATAATATTTTAAATGGACAATAGCGTTTTCAATAGAAAGGAAAATCAACGAACGGCGGTTTTCGCCTGCCATATCAGTTCTGTTATACTCACAGACATCAGTTCTGTTATACTCACAGACATTATTTTAACGGTTTTAGAAACTTCAGAGTGTTTTCTATCCAATACTACCATGCATATGCATATCCTAGCTTCTGGGCCTGAGTAACAGGTAGTTTACTTTGGGCACGTTTGTCATACAAACTTCAAAATACTGTCCCCTACCCAAGAGGTTAAAACTTACCAAAACCAGAAACTGTGGATAGATGGCAGCATTACAGCTAAACTGAAAGCACAAACCACCTCATTTAACCATGGCAATACAAACAGTGTAGTTATTTCCTCCGTAAGGCAATCAAACAGGCAAAACATCAGTACAGAGACAAAGTGGAGTCGCAATTCAACGGCTTAGACACGAAACGTATGTGGCAGGGTCTACAGACAATCACGGATTACAAAGGGAAAACAAGCCATGTCATGGACACCGACATCTTGCTCCCAGACAAACTTAACACCTACGGTATATTTATATATTTCTTAATTCCATTATTTTACTTTTAGATTTGTGTGTGTTGTTGTGATTTGTTAGATATTACTCCACTGTTGGAGTGAGGAACACAAGTTTTTCGCAACACCCGAATAACATCTGCTAAATATGTGTATGTGACCAATACAACTTGATTTGATAACACACAGAATATTAGCACAGTTAGCCAGGCCAAATCCCACTACGTAGTAGACTGATTTTTCTTTTGAGCCCTCCTGACTCAACTACAACAGAATATCACAAGGCAGCAACAGCACAACACATCTGTTATCTTACTATTGTACATGTCTACCAAGATCTTGAAATTCTGGTTATAAACACCAATCAAAAAACTGCTCTTGTTCAGCCACATTAAAAAATATGCAGAAGGAAGACCCTACAAAGGCCTTTCCATTGGAGTGTTGATTGATTAAAGGAGGCTTGCATAAAACAGGCAAATGCGCACACAGCTTTCTCCAGAGAAATGTATCCAGTAAACAAATACGTCTGGAACCCCGCCCTAACCCCCAGGACACATGCACTACACCCTGAGTAGTAAACAAGTCGCTCCACATGGGTCTGGGCTCTAGGATAAGTGTACTAACAAAACGTATGCAGGGTTGTTCCACCTCATAAAGCACCCACCATCTCAGGTTGTTCTGAAATTGTTTCTGTAGTTAGTAACAGATACAATTAGCATTCCTGAAACATTATTTTGTTGAAATATAATTTAATCTCTCATTTAAAATTGTAGGATTCAGATAACATTCAATAAATATAGTACCCAACATTTGATTTGGCCCAAACTTCCTACCAACAAGTAAGACACAAATGGATCCCCAAAAATGTTCCAAAGCCACCCACGGACCCCCCACCTCACATGCTAATCCAATCTAAACAACCAGTATACAGTATTGGTTCTCTGAGTTTGACAAGAGGTATGACGCTTTGGCTTGGAGTATTGCTTCTCCATACTATATAATGTATTCCCTGTGAATCTAGTTTTCCCCTGTTGAGAAAAATGTGTCATTAAGTCACTTGCATTATTTACCATAAAGAAGTGCGGAAGTACCATGTTATGACCACTAGATAGGAAGAGGTTTGGTCCAAATCGGATGTTGAATACCATATTTATTGAATATTATCTGAATCCTATAAATGAAAATGGCCAATTTGGGTGCAATCAATTTCTCCAAGATCAAATACAATTTCAACAAAATTATGTTTCAGGAATGCCCGTCTTTCCTGTTTTTAACTACATAAATGATTTCAGAACAATCTGAGATGTTGAGTGTCATGGCTTGCTGAAATGACATGAAGCGGCTCTGCAGTCTATTGTGCCTAAAACAGTTGGTGCCGCACGCTCTTTTCTCTTGTTGTTGGAAAATAAAAAAGGCGCCTGAAAACAATAAAGTGCACATTAACAGCGTCCCAGCTAACTGAGCTAAACGACTACCACCCCGTAGCACTCACTTCCGTCATCATGAAGTGCTTTGAGAGACTAGTCAAGGACCATACCACCTCCACCCTACCTGACACCCTAGACCCAATTTGCTTACCGACCCAATAGGTCCACAGACGACGCAATCGCAACCACACTGCACACTGCCCTAACCCATCTGGAGAAGAGGAATACCTATGTGAGAATGCTGTTCATCGACTACAGCTCAGCATTTAACACCATAGTACCCTCCAAACTCGTCATCAAGCTCGAGACCCTGGGTCTCGACCCCGCCCTGTGCAACTGGGTCCTGGACTTCCTAACGGGCCGCCCCCAGGTGGTGAGGGTAGGTAGCAACATCTCCACCCCGCTGATCCTCAACACTGGGGCCCCACAAGGGTGCGTTCTGAGCCCTCTCCTGTACTCCCTGTTCACCCACGACTGCGTGGCCATGCAACTCAATCATCAAGTTTGCCTCCAACTCAATCATCAAGTTTGCGGACGACACTACAGTGGTAGGCTTGATTACCAACAACGACGAGACGGCCTACAGGGAGGAGGTGAGGGCCCTCGGAGTGTGGTGTCAGGAAAATAACCTCACACTCAACATCAATAAAAAAAGGAGATGATTGTGGACTTCAGGAAACAGCAGAGGGAGCACCCCCCTATCCATATCGACGGGACAGTAGTGGAGAAGGTGGCAAGTTTTAAGTTCCTCCGTGTACACATCACGGACAAACTGAATTGGTCCACCCACACAAACAGCGTTGTGAAGAAGGCGCAGCAGTGCCTCTTCAACCTCAGGAGGCTGAAGAAATTCGGCTTGTCACCAAAAGCACTCACAAACTTCTACAGATGCACAATTGAGAGCATCCTGTCGGGCTGTATCACCGCCTGGTACGGCAACTGCTCCGCCCACAACCGTAAGGCTCTCCAGAGGGTAGTGAGGTCTGCACAACGCATCACCGGGGGCAAACTACCTGCCCTCCAGGACACCTACACCACCCGATGTCACAGGAAGGCCATAAAGATCATCAAGGACAACAACCACCCGAGCCACTGCCTGTTCACCCCGCTATCATCCAGAAGGCGAGGTCAGTACCGGTGCATCAAAGCAGGGACCGAGAGACTGAAAAACAGCTTCTATCTCAAGGCCATCAGACTGTTAAACAGCCACCACTAACATTTAGTGGCCGCTGCCAACATACTGACTCAACTCCAGCCACTTTAATAATGGGAATTGATGGACATTTATGTAAAAATGTATCACTAGCCACTTTAAACAATGCCACTTAATATAATGTTTACATACCCTACATTACTCATCTCATATGTATATGTATATACTGTACTCTATATCATCTACTGCATCTTGCCATCTTTATGTAATACATGTATCACTAGCCACTTTAAACTATGCCACTTTATGTTTATATACCCTACATTACTCATCTCATATGTATAGACTGTACTCTATACCATCTACTGCATCTTGCCTATGCCGTTCTGTACCATCACTCATTCATATATCTTTATGTACATATTCGTTATCCCTTTACACTTGTGTGTATAAGGTAGTAGTTGTGGAATTGTTAGGTTAGATTACTTGTTGGTTATTACTGCATTGTCGGAACTAGAAGCACAAGCATTTCGCTACACTCACATTAACATCTGCTAACCATGTGTATGTGACAAATAAAATTTGATTTGATTTAGCTAGCACATAATGTTCTGAGAACAATATGTTTCTTAGAGCTTGATGAGAGTGTGGTTGTCCTATGGTTATGTTACATACAACCTTCCCACAGCTTTCTGGGAATGGTGCAGGATAGTTGCTTGGCTTTGGATCATTCTCAGCACATTAAGGAACTTGACAAAAAATATATTTTTGGGGAATTACTTTTTAATTTTTTTAAAAACGTGGTTACACTTAATTTCAATTTTGGTAATGTTCTCAAACTGGTTTGTATTTGGCAATGCTCCCAAATAATTCAGATAATGTTAAGAAACAATGTTCTTCTGTGGGAATTTCAGCATAAAGTTTCCTACAGGTTTCCTCGTGGTTCTATTTAAAGTTAAGTTCTCAAATTGTTCCAAAAACGTTATGAATTTCAGTACATCAGCATAATGTATCCTACATGTTTCCTCATGGTTCTAATTAAAGTCATGTTCTGAAATTGTTCCGAGAACATTAAGAAAACTTTCCATAAAAGCCACAAGAAACTTAATGTTCAGAGAATGCTCTAGGAATGTTATTAAAAATGATATACATTCCATTCTCAGCATCAACAAAACTCTTTCTGTCCTTTATCTTGTTAAGTGTGTTCAGGTGTGTTTGCCGCGCCCAATAATTGGCCACACCTGATCTTAATGAGTGCTTGTTTCCTTTGAAATGAGGTCTGGTTGAATAGACTGAAATGAACTGTAGGGTTGAATCTCACTGAGGCTGTGTAACAATAAAAATTAATATGTTTGCATGATTAGGGCTGTGGGGTCACAAAATTTCATCAGTCAGTGATTGTCAAGCACGGTAATTGACCGTTAACCTGTCTAGCCCCTCCCCCCACATTCCACTGAAAAGGCAGCGCGCGAAATTCAAAAAATATTTTTTAGAAATATTTAACTTTCACACATTAACAAGTCCAATACAGCAAATGAAAGATAAACATCTTGTGAATCCAGCCAACATGTCCGATTTTTTTAATGTTTTACAGCGAAAACACCACGTATATTTATGTTAGCTCACCACCAAATACAAAAAAGCACAGACATTTATTTCACAGCACAGGTAGCTTGCACAAAACCGACCAAATAGAGATAGAATTAGTCACTAACCAAGAAACAACTTCATCAGATGACAGTCTTATAACATGTTATACAATAAATCTATGTTTTGTTTGAAAAATGTGCATATTTCAGGTATAAATCATAGTTTTACATTGCAGCTACAATCACAAATAGCACCGAAGCAGCTAGAACAATTACAGAGACCAACGTGAAATACCTAAATACTAATCATAAAACATTTATGAAAAATACATGGTGTACAGCAAATGAAAGACAAACATCTTGTGAATCCAGCCAATATTTCAGATTTTTTAAGTGTTTTACAGCGAAAACACAATATAGCATTATATTAGCTTACTACAATAGCCAACCACACAACCGCATTCATTCAACGCAAAGGTAGCGATAGCGAAAAAAACAGCAAAAGATATACATTTATTCACTAACCTTCACAATCTTCATCAGACGACAGTCCTATAACATCATATTACACAATACATATATGGTTTGTTCGAAAATGTGCATATTTAGAGCTGAAATCCGTGGTTATACATTGTGAAAACGTAGCAACTTTTTTCCAGAATCTCCGGATATATTTCTGACACTCACCTAATCTGACCAAATAACTCATCATAAACTTTACTAAAAAATACATGTTGGATAGCAAATGAAAGATACACTAGTTCTTAATGCAATCGCCGTGTTAGAATTCTAAAAATAACTTTAGTACGACATACAGCTTACGTTATAGCGAGACAGCGCCTGCAATGAGTGCGGAAAATAATACTAAACATTTTCCACAGAAATACGAAATAACATCATAAATGGTTCCTACTTTTGCTGAGCTTCCATCAGAATCTTGTACAAGGGGTCCTTTGTCCAGAACAATCGTTGTTTGGTTTTAGAATGTCCTCTTATCCTGTCGAATTAGCAACCAAAGCTAGCCAAGTGGCGCGAAGCTGTCCATCGTCACCAAACGCAGAGAACGGAAAAAGCCAAAACTCCCGATAAACTTTCAATAATCTGATAAAACTATATTGAAAAAACATACTTTACGATGATATTATCACATTTATCAAATAAAATCAAAGCCGGAGATATTAGCTGTCTATAACGAAAGCTTTTCAGAAGCCAATGCTGATGTCCTTCCCGCGCCTTGCTGAACAAAGAAAATTTGGGGTCAAATCATTCCAAGAGCTCTCGTTTGACCTCAGATCAAGCTATACACCCCATTTCACCTCTCACTGCCTGTTGACATCTAGTGGAAGGCGTATGAAGTGCATGTATATCCATAGATTTCAAGCAAATGAATAGGAAGGCCCTGGAACAGAGCCTCGATTTCAGATTTTTCACTTCCCAACAGGAAGTTTGCTGCAAAATGAGTTCTGTTTTACTCACAGATATAATTCAAACGGTTTTAGAAACTTGAGTGTTTTCTATCCAATAGTAATAATAATATGCATATTGTACGAGCATGAATTGAGTACGAGGCAGTTTAATTTGGGAACGATTTTTTACAAAGTGAAAACAGCGCCCCCCTATCCCAAAGAAGTTAATTAACATGAACACATTCATTTTTTTATTTTTTTATACATCCATGTAATATAGCCTACACCTTCACAATAAAGCCATTATTTATTTTAGACAGGTCTAAAGAAGCATGAGATGAAGAAAATGTAGCCTATTTCAGAAGAAAACAATCGCATACTCTGAGTTGTCCTTATGTTATGTCCTGATATGGCTATGCCAAATGGCTGTGAGCTACACTAGTTCATTTAGCAGACAACACCTGCTTAGAATTTCGTGGCATTATTTTATAGTTTGAATAATACAATTGAACAAAGCTGAATTAAATATAAATATTTTCTCAAAACGATTTGAGGGAGTGCACACATGCGGCTATTCTGTGTTGAGTAGTTAAAATAGGTACTCCCTATATGCTTCATTTAGAGTTATTAATGAGTTATTAGAGTTATAAATTTAGTTGTTCTACAAATGTTGGGCTATATGTTTTGCTTTTTAATAAATTGTAAAAAAAAGTCGCTTGAAAAGGCATGAGCTCTGCTTTGTTTTTGCGCAGGCTGTACACACTCCAACAGTCTCTCATTCACAATTTGACAAGCACTTGATAATGCCTCGAATTTCATGGTGGCATCCCCTTTGTGGCCGTAACGCACCCTAAAAAAAATCCATGCCTTTTGCGGCCCGGAGTGCTGCGTTGTGCCCTTCTCCCTGAGTGCTGCACAATCCGAAGCGTCTCTCACTCACATGGCTCTCCGTCACGTGACCGGGTCTTTCTCACAGGTTACAAGTGAAGACAGACACATCATGGACGCAACTGCTATGCCCCATAGTACAAAATTCGACCTATTCTATTCTGTGCGAGAAATACATATTCCAAACATAGTCTGGGACAGTTGTGAGGTGCAATAGATCCCAAATTAATACAACCACTAGCATCAAAAAAACTTTTTTACGCAATGTGGCTAATGCAACAGATCAGAACGTTTAGCTTAAAATGTTGATAAACTATTAGGCTATATCTTCACATTATCAGCGCAGAAATATGGGCATGGCAGTCGGCTATAAGCACAAATGTTCCTTTAGCGGGAAAACACCTTTATCAAAAGTGACCGCAAATGCGATTATGAATGTAATGCTTTTATTATAAAAAGGTGCATTTTTATGGTGAAAATGATCTTCCCCAAACTTGAATCTCACGCACTGCTTATGTATGCCAGTTAGGCCCTTGTAAAGCAGTGTCACGTTCGTTCTCCTCCTCGTCTGAGGAGGAGCATGGATCGGACCAAAACGCAGAGTGATATGAATACATCTTCTTTTATTGGAGACGAAGACGAAACGAACACTATACAAACTAATACAAAAACAATAAACCACGAACGTGAAGCTACAAACGAAAGTGCACACACAGCTACTAACGTTAGACATAGACAATTACCCACAATCACCTAAAGCCTATGGCTGCCTTAAATATGGCTCCCAATCAGAGACAACAATAAACAGCTGTCTCTGATTGAGAACCAAACCAGGCAACCATAGACTTTCCTAAACCTCTCTACTTAACACAACCCCATACACTATACAAAACCCCCTAACCAATACACACACCCTAAACTAGACAAAACACACAAACATCCCATGTCACACCCTGACCTAACTAAACTAATAAAGAAAATCAATATAACAGAGGCCAGGGTGTGACAAGCAGATTAATGTGCTTAATTTTAATAAGTTTTGTGATACAAACCTTATCAAAACATATTGGCTTATTGGCTAGGCTACATGAGGTGTGAAACTATGATTCTAAAAAGACTGTTTCTTATGCTGGGCATCATTCACAAGTGATAATATATAATTCACAAGTGATAAGCTAATATTGTCATCCATCAGACTATTCTTAATTTAATCTTGTCTTTACATACACTAAATAATATAAGTGTGAAATTTGTTTTGATTTAGAATGGACCATTATCATGCACCTGTCTGTCTCGAAACAGGGGCAGCAGGAAAACACAAATGTCATCTATGCACTTAAATAGCAAATGGAGGACGCTTTTCCTTTGGTTCATTTTCATGTGAGACAGGTAGGCTATACTCCTGTTTTAAAAATAAACAGCGTGCTTAATATTAGGAAAGATGAGAAATAAATATAGTAGGCCTAGCCTATAAAAAGCTGATGAGATCCTCCTCTTTTTAGTAGAGGCCATCACTCTGTTTTCTCGGGCAATAGCAAAACCTATAGAAATGTTGCTCAACATGAGCTCATGAAGTGTTTGATTCGATTTTCGAACACATTTGCATTCAAGTTCAATCAATCAAGTTTATTTTATATAGCCCTTCGTACATCAGCTAATATCTCGAAGTGCTGTACAGAAACCCAGCCTAAAACCCCAAACAGCAAGCAATGCAGGTGTAGAAGCAAGCAATGCATTGATGTCAGAGTGATTAGAGGGACAATAGAGTGCTGAGTACCAGGCAGTTAGCAAGTTTGGTAGGCTACTAATGACCATCAGCAGCATCAGAGCTTGGAGAAGCCTAATTACAATGAATAAAAGGGCACATGGAATTTGACTGCCTTCATGACTCGTGACTGCCGGTGTGCCAGTAATACGGTCCGCCACACCAGCATGATTAATGCTTAAGGAAATACATTTCTGTGCTGGGAATTCAAACAAGTGCAGTGTTACTGAAACATTGAAACATTCTGTGAAAATTTTAAGGAAGTTATTAACCTCTTGAGCCTATGGGGGCGCCATTTCGACTTTGTAAAAATGAGTTCCCAAATTAAACTGCCTCGTACTCAATTCTTGCTCGTACAATATGCATATTATTATTACTATTGGATAGAAAACACTCTCTAGTTTCTAAAACCGTTTGAATTATTTCTCTGAGTGAAACAGAACTCATTCTGCAGCACATTTCCTGTCAGGGAGTGAGATTTCAGAAATCGAGGTCCCTGTTCTGAGGTCAGTTTATAAGTCCCCATGTAAGCCATCGGGCTACATGCACTGCATACGTCTTCCTCTAGATGTCAGTAAGCGGGGAGAATTTGAATGGAGTGGATTGCGCAATCTGGGACCCTATATAAGACCGTGGAACGGAAGTACCGTCCTTTTCAATGGTGCGCCTGGCGCAAGAAGACATCACAATGGCGTCCTGCAAACGCTTTCGTTTTAGTAGTTCTATATCTCCGGTCATGTTTTTATTCGTTATAGGTGTTAAAGACATCATAAGGTAGTTAATTTAAACCGACTTATAGCAGTTTATAGCAGTTTATTGCGATTTTCTGGGATTTCTTTGTCATGCGCTTTCACAAGTTGGACACGTCTCCAGTGGGTGGCTATCGTTAGCTGCTATTTCGACAGGAGAAGAGGACATCTTTCAACCCAAAGACGATTGTTCTGGAGAAAGGACACCTTGCCCAAGATTCTGATGGAAGCTCAGCTAATAGTAAGCAGTCTTTATGCTGTTAATTCGTACTTATGTTGACAAATGTCAAATAATAATTCCGCCATGAATTATGGTGCGGTCTCGCTTTTGGCGCACGCTGTATTGCGCAGTAACGTTAATTTTAAAAATCTAACACAGCGATTGCATTAAGAACTAATTTATCTTTCATTTGCTGTCCAACTTGTATTTTTTAGTCAAGTTTATGAATAGTTTTCGATTAGAATAGGTGCCTCTCCAAGATGGCGCCTGACAGATTGCTTGAATTTTTGGCCACTAATCACATTGTATAACCACGATTTGTGCCGCTAAATATGCACATTTTCGAACAAACTCTATATGCATTGTGTAATATGATGTTATAGGACTGTCATCTGAAGAATTCTGAGAAGGTTAGAGAAAATTTTTATATATTTTGGTGGTTTATACGTTATCGCTATTTTTGCCTTGAGTCAATGCTGTTGTGATGTTTGCTATTGTGGTAAGCTAATATAACGCTATATTGTGTTCTCGCTGTAAAACACTTAGAAAATCTGAAATATTGTCTGGATTCACAAGATCTGTGTCTTTCAATTGCTGTACGCTGTGTATTTTTAAGAAATGTTTTATGATGAGTAATTAGGTAATACACGTTGCTCTCTGTAGTTATTCTAGTCGCTTTGGTGAGAGTTGTGATGGTGGCAGCAATGGTAAACTATTATTTATACCTGAAATATGCACATTTTTCTAACAAAACATATGCTATACAATAAATATGTTATCAGACTGTCATCTGATGAAGTTGTTTCTTGGTTAGTGGCTATTTATATCTTTATTTGGTCGAATTTGTGATAGCTACTGATGGAGTAAAAAAATGGTGGAGTAAGAAAGTGGTGTCTTTTGCTAACGTGGTTAGCTAATAGATTTACATATTGTGTCTTCCCTGTAAAACATTTTAAAAATCAGAAATGCTGGCTGGATTCACAAGATGTGTATCTTTCATCTGGTGTCTTGGACTTGTGATTTAATGATATTTAGATGCTAGTATTTACTTGTGACGCTATGCTAGGCTATGCTAGTCAGCTTTTTTACTGATGGGGGTGCTACCGGATCCGGGTTTGGGAGGAACTAGAAGTTAAAAACCTTAAAATAACCTATAATTTCCATTCTTAGAGCATTAATAAAATCTCCCAGGAATACTATAATGGAACCAGAGTAAAACATTCTTAGGACATTCCCAGAACAGGCAGAAAGTTCACTTCCGTTCTCAGAACACAGTTTTACCAGTCAGTAAATGTATGGCTGTTCCCACAACCAATGTGAAACCAATAATATACATTCCCACAATTTACAAGAAACCAAATCTGCTAGCTGGAGTGTTTATTTCTAGTTTGGGTATAAATCTAAGCCTTTTTCGCTAGAATGTGACCGCCTAGTGACTAGCAGGCAACGTAGAGGGGCACTAAAGCCTTGTTAAAAGCCTCTGCTCCAGCCTCTGTTCTAAACCATACATTATTGATGATCAATCTGTGGCCTAAAAAGAGATGTGGCGCTAAAAGAGGATGGAGAGAGAAAGAGAGAGCAATAGATAAGGAGAGTGTAAGGGAGAGAGAGCGAGGGGCAGAGAGAGCGAGAATGAGTGAGAGAGAAAACCCTACTCTCCGCTCCTCTTCCATTTCTCACAGCAGCATCTGCCTGACCCTGAAGGTCATAGACAGGGTCTTGGCAGAAACCACAGGATCCACTTTTAAGGCCAATCCTTCAGTGGGGGAATTATGTGTGCATGCATGCAGACAGTTAGCTTTCTCAATTCCACCACAACTCTGCTGCCTTTTCATTTCAGTGATGTGATAGTAATGAGATAGCTCAAACTTCCCTCCAACTGTCTAACCAGCACTCTCTCTAGAAGACTGGGCTATTTCCCTTATCTCCACTAAGAACCATCAGATCCTGTAATCACCGTAAATACCCTTGTCTCCACTGCCTATTCAACTTTAACATGACAACCTTAGGAGATTGGCGTGTTTACTTCCTGACGAAAGAGGAAACTGCTGTATAATGCAATGCTCCCTCCCATACACGTGATTAATATGAGTGTAATTCCAATGTCCCCTAAAGTACAGAGCAGTTTGTATATGGCACGGGCTAGTTACATTAGTCTGGATGGTTTGGGATGCTTTCCTAATCTCAACTAAGTAGAGCTGTTTTAATGTTTTTGATGTCTATTGCGGAACAGATTCCAAACTTCTGTCGACTTACGTTTACTACTTTGCTGATTAAATTAAAAGTGAATCCACAGGAATATCCTAAAAGCGTGCGAATAGTGCGAGTCAGTGCTCTTGGTAAACACAAACATAAAGATGATATTACCATTACACAGTCATAACCCTGCTCCAGTCTCCAGTGTGTTTAATAGAGCCAGTGATGGCTGCTGTTGGATCAGATTCACACTGGATGCTGACTGGCCACACTAGCCTGGCCTGAGCGAACACACTGCTATTAAATTACACAGGAAACATCCTAAATGGCACCCTATTACCTATATAGCGCACTACTTCGAACTGGAACCCTATGGGCCACAGTCATAGGTAGTGCCCTATTTTGGGAATAGGGTACATTTGTGATGCAGAACTATTGCTCATGAATTACTATGGGATCACAGATCAAACTGCCTCTAATCTAACACAACATCATCTTATTCTGGGTGGATCAGTAGTGGATAGAGAGACGGTCACACTTTATTTGGATAGTCAGGATAGTTCATCGGTAGATGCTCTACAGATGGTCATACTATCAACAAACTATCTGTTGATAAGCAACTGCTTGCTAAGGTGAGGTTTAGAATAAGGGTTAGGCTAAGGGTTAGGGTTAGTAGAGAATTAGTTGAAATGTTACTGATACTCTATAGAGCATCTACAGATGGACTATCCAAATAAAGTGTTACCAGAGAGACCAAAAAACACACTCACTGAAAATGTATGTAAATTAATGAATTTGTTGTGGCAACAGGTGTATTTAGTGCTTGTGTGATAGACAATCATGCATCAAGCATATCTGATTGAGGGTAAATAACTAACTAATACACAGTACCAGTCAAAAGTTTGGAAACACCTACTCATTCAAGGGTTTTGCTTTATTTTTACTATTTTCTACACTGTAGAATAATAGTGAAGACATCAACACTATGAAGTAACACAAATGGAATCATGTAGTAATTCTTCAAAGTAGCCACCCTTTGCCTTGTTGACTGACAGCTTTGCACACTCTTGAGATTCCGTCAACCAGCTTCATGAGGTAGTCACCTGGAATGCATTTCAATTAACAGGTGTGCCTTCTTAAAAGTTAATTTGTTGAATTTCTTTCCTTCTCAATGCGTTTGAGCCAATCAGTTGTGTTGTGACAAGGTAGGGGTGGTATACAGAAGAAACCCTATTTGGTAAAAGACCAAGTCCATATTATGGCAAGAACAGCTCAAATAAGCACAGAGAAACAACAATCCATCATTACTTTAAGATATAAAGGTTGGTCAGTCAATCCGTTTCTTTAAGTGCCGTCGCAAAAACCATCAAGCGCTATGCTGAAACTGGCTCTCATGAGGACCGCCACAGGAAAGGAAGACCCAGAGTTACCTCTTCTGCAGACACCTGCTTGGGCCAAGAAACACAAGCAAAATACATTAGACCGGTGGAAATCTGTCCATTGTCCAAATTTCAGATTTTTGGTTCCAACCACCGTGTTATTGTGAGACGCAGAGTAGGTGAACGGATGATCTCTGCATGTGTGGTTCCCACCGTGAAACATGGAGGAGGTGTGATGGTGCTTTTCTGGTGACACTGTCAGTGATTTATTTAGAATTCAAGGCACACTTAACCCTTTCACACGTACCATCACACGGGTGTGATCGTTCTACAGTGGTCCCTGAAGCGTACGATCACACCCGTGTGATTAGAACACTCATTTAGAACACTCGTTTAGAACGGCCAGTTTCGAATGATGCAACAATCAGCATTTGAGTTGGCCACACTTTTTTCAGAAACTATTTACACAAACACAGTCCTTACAAAGTTATGTCCAGAATGTGAGCAGTTTATTTTGGGATGCAATGTTCAGATATTCACAGAAGTATATATAGCATAACACAATCATCCTAACCGGAAAAATGTAGGCTACATTTGTCCAAGCGCTAACTGAGGAAAGATTGACCCAACACAAGCAGTAATATTTTCTAACTCTCGGCTGACATAAACTACAATATGAATTAGCTAATAGCAATTATTATGTATAATTAATCACATCACGGGTGAGCTCACCATTGATCGAAATAATTAGGTAAAACACTTTTGAAACCGAAAGTAATCCGACGATTAGTTTCAGCACGCAGCTATGCATTTGTTCCTCACAGAAACCGAAGATAATAAGAGAAGACAAGATGAGTTTGGTCTGTTTATAGTATGCATGTTGAAGGGGTGTGTCAATCACTGTCGTTCACATCCCACCCTTCATTTCCGGAAGTCCTCAAAAAATGAGTGAACTCTTACTCACCTCATTTTGTTATAACATCTTTGGTCAAACAGACGATAACGTGAAACCCAGAATGCATTGTATGTCAACAAACATGGCTACACAGCTGGAATTAGCTTAGCTCATCATAATCAGTACAACCTTCAAAAAAGTATTTTACACACATATGTGCCCATTACAATCTGTGCAAGAATCGGAATGCACGATTTGTCACCTAGAATTGAAAACATGTGAATAAAACAGTAAATACACAAATAATTGCCACACAAAACATTTTCTGATAGTGATTTATTGAGACAAGTGGCGCGTGCCGGCAGTCAACCACGTACCCTCTCACTCTAAACCATTCAGTGTTGTTGTTTATGTATGTAGATAGTGAGCTAAGCTGTAGCATTAGCAATAACTTTCAAAAGGAGACAACTCACAAATGTGGAAATTCTGGAGATTTTGAGTCTGAAAGTCAGGAATCAGATTCTGACAGTGAGGAGCTGCCCCCCAACCCTGTAGCCATTGAGAACCCTGAATCTGAGGACCCCTTGTCCACTGACAAAGTCCCAGTTCCATTAGAAGATGCTGGTGGTGATGGTGGCAGACTGACAGTGGATGAAGTACAGGAGTTCTGTGGTAGCTGGAAGGCTGCCAGCCATTTCACCCCTCCTGGCCCTGCTGATTGTGTTGATGAGTTCCAGTCTGGAGTGCAACGCCCCTTGCCATTTCCATCTGAGGCAGAGTGCTTCAAGTTGTTTCTGACAGAGGAGCTGGTGGTAGACATAGTAGAGACCAATCGCTATGCCTTGGAGCTACAGGATAAGAGAGAGCCAGTGTAACGGATGTGAAATGGCTAACTAGTTAGCGGGTTCGCGCTAATAGCGTTTCAATCAGTTACGTTACTTGCTTTGAAACCTTGAAGTAGTGGTTCCCCTTGCTCAGCAAGGGCCGCGGCTTTTGTGGAGCGATGGGTAACGATGCTTCGTGGGTGACTGTTGTTGATGTGTGCAGAGGGTCACTGGTTCGCGCCCGGGTATGGGCGAGGGGACGGACGTAAAGTTATACTGTTACACCAGGAGTGGGGGGACAACCACAATTAGTGAAATGTATACATTCCTGGTGACAGTAAAGAAGAACTCCCTAAGAGAATACTGGAGCAGAGATCCTATGTTTGCAACTCCCTTCTTTGCCACCCTCTTTTCCCAAGACTGCTTTCTAGTTCTGCTGCTATGACTGCATTTCATCATCAACGCTACTGCCATCCTAAATGACCCGTTATACAAAACAAGAGATGTCAACAGCTGGCAGTAAAGTGCCATGACAAACGAGACGTCCATGTCCTCTCCACTGTCCATACAGCAACCATGTCGGCCACAGGGAAGGTGAACCACCTGACGGGAGAGAGAAACAAACCAGACAGAGAAACATCAAACCAGACTGCGTGCTTGACTATTACCTCAAAATGGGGGCAGTGGATAAGGCCGACATGATAAACAGCTTTGTGGAATGAACTCAGAAAACGACCAAGTGGTATAAGATATTTTTCCAGGGTAGCGTCAAAATACAACATGCCAATACTTCTGACGCATTTAGCATTGTTTTACAGAGCTAATAGAATAATGTAACTAGCTACATAAGCACGATTGAATATAACACCATAAAAGGTGAGTAACATGAGTAACGTTACCTAGCGTGTCCGCGGTTATAAGGAATATACACAAATATATTATGCTCCATACACACAGTGAGCTACAGTAGAAACGGTATAACACGACACAGAAACTATTATAACGTAATTAGGCACTTACTTTGATAGAAACGCAGTCTGGATTTGAAGATGGGTGTCTGTAGTGACGCCTCTAGCACTGAGACGCTGTGCCACTTGGGAGTCAAAAGGCCAGGGTAGCTTCAACATACAACACATGCTAATACATCCGTGACGCAATTAGCATTGTTTTCCAGAGCTAATAAGACTGTAGCTAGATACCTAAGCATTGAGTATAACACCATACATGTTATGAAATGAGTAACGTTACATCGCGTGTCCGCGGTTATAAGGAATATACACAAAAACATGATGCTACAGTAGAAACGACATAACACGACATGCAGAAACTATTATAACGTAATAAGGCACTTTGATAGAAACGCACTCATTTCCAAAGTTATTATTGGTAACGAAAACAACTTTGATTGCGATGCAGGCGACAGGTGGAAAATATGAACACGTGTATGCAGGACGGCAGATGAGTAAATGTCTGCAGACTTGAACTGCACAAACAATTGAGAAGTGTTTGGGGAATTTTGTCCGGGTCAGAAATTTCAAAAAAATTAATTGGTCTGCAAAAGTAAAAATGACTACTTTTATGTGAATGAATGAGGCGGAACACACCTCATTTCAAACTGTTATTATAAAATAAAAACCTGTTTAGAAAATAATTTAAAATTGACAAATAAAACAGGCGGCGTGCTTTGGTTTGAGGGCAAAGCAGATTAAATGTACTGTTACATAACAATCACATTCTGGAATTGGAGAGCACGTTCTAACATCACGTGCATAAAACAACTCACGCTGGGGCGACCGTTAGAGATATTTGGAACTCACGCATGAAAGGGTTAACCAGCATGGCTTCCACAGCATTCTGCAGCAATACGCCATCCCATCTGGATTGCGCTTAGTTTGTTCATTTGTTTTCAACAAGATAATGACCCAATACACCTCCAGTTCGTGTAAGGGCTATTTGACCAAGAAGGAGAGTGATGGTGTGCTGCACCAGATGACCTGGCCTCCACAATCACCCGACCTCAACCCAATTGAGATGGTTTGGGATGAGTTGAACCGCAGAGTGAAGGAAAAGCATCCAACAAGTGCGCAGCATATGTGGGAACTCCTTCAAGACTGTTGGAAAAGCATTCCTCATGAAGCTGGTTGAGAGAATGCCAAGAGTGTGCAAAGCTGTCATCAAGGAAAAGGGTGGCTACTTTGAAGAATCTAAAATCTAAAATATATTTTGATTTGTTTTACACTTTTTTGGTTACTACATGATTCCATATGTGCTATTTCATAGTTTTGATGTCTTCACTATTATTCTACAATATAGAAAATAGTAAAAAATAAAGAAAAACCCTTGAATGAGTAGGTGTGTCCAAACGTTTGACTGGTGCTGTAATTCTCCTAGTGTAAAGGAACAAAGCAGTAAGACAGAAGGATGTCATGGTTTATAATCAGTCTTCAGCCCTCAGTACTGTGTCTTTGCCCCCCACCCCTCCACACTTGGCTTGGAATTCAAGTAAACCCATCATCTATTTAATCCTCCCACAGATGACAGTGGCAATTTTTATAAGCGTCTGGCCTTTTTAATATCATTTTGGGATTACCTTCCTGAAGTGGGGGAGGAGGAGGTGATAGAGGAGAAGAGTAGCAATAGTGCACGAACATGCACACACACAAATCAGCAGTACCCGACAGAATGACCTCTTTATGTGTAGATCAGTCCCAAGTACAGTAGGAAGCCTCCTCTGTCTGCTTTACAGACAACTGTCCCATTCATTCTGATTCTCCACGTTGGCCCGTCAGCAGCCTGCTGCTAAACTAAATGTCACCGGTCTCCAGGGACTCTGTTAACATAGCATGGCACACACACACACACACACACACACACACACACACACACACACACACACACACACACACACACACACACACACACACACACACACACACGTAACGGATGTGAAATGGCTAGCTAGTTAGCGGGTACGCGCTACTAGCGTTTCAATCAGTTACGTCACTTGCTCTGAAACCTAGAAGTAGTGTTGCACCTTGCTCTGCAAGGGCCGCGGCTTTTGTGGAGCGATGGGTAACGACGCTTCGTGGGTGTCAGTTGTTGATGTGTGCAGAGGGTCCCTGGTTCGCGCCCGTATCGGGGCGAGGGGACGGTTTAAAGTTATACTGTTACATTGATGCTGTTGACCCGGATCACTGGTTGCTGCGGAAAAGGAGGAGGTTGAAAGGGGGGTGAGTGTAACGGATGTGAAATGGCTAGCTAGTTAGCGGGTACGCGCTACTAGCGTTTCAATCAGTTACGTCACTTGCTCTGAAACCTAGAAGTAGTGTTGCACCTTGCTCTGTAAGGGCCGCAGCTTTTGTGGCGCGATGGGTAACGATGCTTCGTGGGTGACTGTTGTTGATGTGTGCAGAGGGTCCCTGGTTCGCGCCCGTGAGGGGACGCCGTAAAGTTATACTGTTACACACACACACACACACAATGGGCTAGTTTATCTTTTGTAACTATCATTCTGTGGAGTATAATAAACAGGTTAATTAATGCTGACGTTTGATTTTGTAAATAAAAAAAAGTAGTATTTAGAGCCTTTTTTTCACAACTATTCCCAACTTGCTGTAGGACGTTGGTACCCAGCAAGGCGCTAATGCGTCTCTCTCGCTCCTCACTGAATGAATGACAAATGGATGAATGGGTGATAATTGTGCACCTTACTCCAACATTTTATTTAAATTAGGCATAACTGAATAATAAGGAGGGTGAAGAGGTTGATTTAATTATGAAAGAAAATAGCGTAAAGATGAGTTTGTGTTATGCCTATTTATCAGCAGCAAATAATTTGACCACGCGCCTTGCGGGTTAAAACCATTCTCTTTTATGTTTTACTTTGTAAAAATATCTGTTATGGGACTGTTTTATTTATTGCAACTCTATTATGAATCTAATTTATTGTAAGGGAAACAAAAACATGCTACATGTTGCAGTAGGCCTTTAGAATAACGCTAAACATATCTTTGACTCTGTCCAGAGAAGCAAACGATTCCAGCCGACAATGAATGACAAATGGATGGAATGGGCATCAAGTCACTTTTCAATCGAATTTCAATTAGGCCTAACTGAATGATGAGGGTGAAGAGGTTGATTTAATGTAGAACAACAATAGTAATGATGAGTTTGTGTTATGCCTATTTATCGGCGTTGGCACTCACGTTAATAATTTGACCGCGCAACTTGCAGGTTGATACCATACTCTTTTACATTTGACTTTGTAAAAATCAGCTGTTACAGGACTGTTTTAATTACTGTAACTCTGTTACTAATCGAATGTATTGTAAAGGAAACGAAAACATGCTATGTGTTGCAGTAGGCCTTTAGAATAACGCTAAACATATCTTTGACTCTGTCCAACAAGATGAGCAGGAAACAAACGATGCCAGTCAGCCTCCACAGCCGGCCCATAGAAAATACACATAAACTATACCGAAACTAACTTCACACATAATAAAAAATAGCCTATAGACAATTAAAAAATACAGTTGAAGTTGTAAGTTTACCTACACTTAGGTTGGAGTCTTTAAACTCGTTTTTCAACCCTTCCACAAATGTCTTGTTAACAAACTATAGTTTTGGCAAGTCGGTTAGGACATATACTTTGTGCATGGATGTAGAAGGATGTATTTCAAGGCCTACCTTCAAACTCAGTGCGTCTTTGCTTGACATCATGGGAAAATCAAAAGAAATCAGCCAAGACCTCAGAAAAAAAATTGTTCATCCTTGGGAGCAATTTCCAAACGCCTGAAGGTACCACGTTCATCTGTACAAACAATAGTACGCAAGTATAAACACCATGGGCCCACACAGCCGTCATACCGCTCAGGAAGGAGACGCTTTCTGTCTCCTAGAGATGAACGTACTTTGGTGCGAAAAGTGCAAATCAATCACAGGTCCTTGTGAAGATGCTGGAGGACACAGGTACTAAAGTATCTATATCCACAGTAAAACGAGTCCTATATCAACATAACCTGAAAGGCCGCTCAGCAAGACAGCAGAAGCCACTGCTCCAAAACCGCCATAAAAAAACTAACTACGGTTTGCAACTGCACATGGGGACAAAGACTGTACTTTTTGGTGAAATGTCCTCTGGTCTGATGAAACAAAAATAGAACTGTTTGGCCATAATGACCATTGTTATGTTTGGAGGAAAAAGTGGGAGGCTTGCAAGCCGAAGAACACCATTCCAACCGTGAAGCACGGGGGTGCCAGCATATGTTTGGGGGTGCTTTGCTGCAGGAGGGACTGGCGCACTTCACAAAATAGATGGCATCATGAGGCGGGAAAATGATGTGGAAATATTGAAACAACATCTCAAGACATCAGTCAGGAAGTTAAAGCTTGGTCACAAATGGGTCTTCCAAATGGACAATGACCCCAAGCATACTTCCAAAGTTGTGGCAAAGTGGCTTAAGGACAACAAAGTCAAGGTATTGGAGTGGCCATCACAAAGCCCTGACTTCAATCCAATAGAAAATTTGTGGGCAGAAATGAAAAAACGTGCGTGAGCAAGGAGGCCTACAAACCTGACTCAGTTACACCAGCTCTGTCAAGAGGAATGGGCCAAAATTAACCCAACTTATTGTTTAAAGGCAATGCTACCAAATGCTAGTTGAGTGTATGTAAACTTCTGACCCACTGGGAATGTGATGAAAGAAATAAAAGCTGAAGTAAATAATTCTCTCTACTATTATTCTGACATTTCACATTCTTAAAATAAAGTGGTGATCCTAACTGACCTAAGACAGGGAATTTTGACTAGGATTAAATGTCAGGAATTGTGAAAAACTGAGTTTAAATGTATTTGGCTAAGGTGTATGTAAACTTCCGACTTCAACTGTAAATATATATACATACAGTATATATCAGTGCATTCAGAACGTATTCAGACCCCTTTTTCAGAATTTTGTTACTTTACAGCCTTACATAAAAAATGGATAACATAAAGAAAATTGTGATCAATATACACAAATTTCCCTACAATGACAAAGCGAAAACAGGTTTGTAGAATTTTTTTGCAAATGTATAAAAAAATTCAAACAGAAAGACCTTATTTACATAACTATTCAGACCCTTTGCTATGAGGTCTAGGCTGATTTCTTTTGGATGTCAAGCAAAGAGACACTGGGTTTGAAGGTAGTCCTTGAAATACATCCACAGGTACACCTCCAATTGACTCAAATTATGTCAATTAGCCTATCAGAAGCTTCTAAAGCCATGACATAATTTTCTGGAATTTTCCAAGTGTTTTAAATGCGCAGTCAACTTAGTGTATGTAAACTTCTGACCCACTAGAATTGTGATACAGTGAATAATAAGTGAAATAATCTGTCTGTAAACAATTGTTGGGAAAATTGCTTGTGTCATGCATGAAGTAGATGTCCTAACCGACTTGCCAAAAACTATAGTTTGTTACCCCAAAATTTCTGGAGTGGTTGAAAAACTAGTTTTAATGACTGCAACCTAAGTGTATGTAAACTTCCGACTTCAACTGTATGTAAAAATGTAGATGTGTGCATAAATTGGTCATCAAATTTGATCTGATCTTCACCTAAGTCACAACAATAGGCATAGTGTGCTTAAACTAATAACACACAAATTATTGTATTTTTCGCGTCTATATTGAATACAAAAGTATCTCTAAAAGCCTTGATATTCATCAGTCCACGGTAAGACAAATTGGAGAAAAGTGCAGCACTGTTGGTACTCTCCCTAGGATAGGCCGTCCTGCAAAGATGACTGCAAGAGCACAGCGCAGAATGCTCGATGAGGTTAAGAAGAATCCTAGAGTGTCAGATAAAGACTTACAGAAATCTCTGGAACATGCTAACATCTCTGTCGACGAGTCTAACACTAAACAAGAATGTGTTCATGGGAGGACACCACGGAAGAAGCCACTGCTGTCCAAAAAAAAACATTGCTGCACGTCTGAAGTTTGCAAAAGTGCACCTGGATGTTCCAAGGCGCGACCGGCAAAATATTCTGTGGACAGATGAAACTACAGTTGAGTTGTTTGGAAGGAACACACTATGTGTGGAGAAAAAAAGGCACAGCACACCAACATCAAAACCTCATCCCAACTGTAAAGTATGGTGGAGGGAGTATCATGGCGTGGGGCTGCTTTGCTGCCTCAGGGCCTGGACAGCTTGCTATCATCGACGGAAAAATGAATTCCCAAGTATATCAAGAATTTTTGCAGGAGAATGTTAGGCTGTCTGTCCGCCAATTAAAGCTCAACAGAAGTTGGGTGATGCAGAAGAAAATACACCTTCTGGAATGGCCCAGTCAGAGTCCTGACCTCAACCCAATTGAGATGCTGTGGCATGACCTCAAGAGAGCAGTTCACACCAGACATCCCAAGAATATTGCTGAACTGAAACAGTTTTGTAAAGAGGAATGGTCCAAAATTCCTCCTGACCATTGTGCAGGTCTGATCCACAACTACATAAAATGTTTGCTTGAGGTTATTGCAGCCAAAGAAGGGTCAACAAGTTATTAAATCCAAGGGTTCATATACTTTTCCCACCCTGCACTGTGAATGTTTACACGGTGTGTTCAATAAAGACATGAAAATGTATAATTGTTTGTGTGTTATTAGTTTAAGCAGACTGTGTTTGTCTATTGTTGTGACCTAGATGAAGATCAGATCATATTTTATGACCAATTTATGCAGAAATCCAGGTATTTCCAAAGGGTTCACATACTTTTTCTTGCCACTGTACTTTCACCTTAATTTTTTTTCAAGAGAATGTGTGTGTATGTGTGTGAGTGTGTGCACAGCATCGGGTCTGCATAATGTAGCCAGTCTCACAGTGGGGAGGCAAAGCTGGGATGAAGCAAGCTACAGGATTGGAGCAGAATTAAGTGTCAGAGAGGATACGCCAGGTCCATCTACTCCCATGACAACTTGTCCCGTGTGGCTCAGTTGGTACAGCATGCCGCTTGCAACGCCAGCATTGTAGTTTTTATTCCCATGTGGGACCAGTACGGAAAAGTATGAACATTTATGCATTCACTACTGTAAGTCGCTCTGGATAAGAGCGTATGATAAATGACTAAAATGTAACCTGAAACACACATACATAGACACACACACACATACCTAATTAACACCTACACTTGTTTGACAGGATGTCAGTAAAAAGCCTTTTGTCAATAGCAGGATCACATTCCAGTAAGAGAGTGAGTCTTCCTATTCCCTCAAAGCCTATCCCTATACTTTTTTGACAAAACATTTTCATAGTGATATTCTTGTGTATTGGTTTGGTTGCTGTGTTACAATGGACTGTGTTATTGTTGTCAATTAGAATTAGTAGAATGGGAGTACCCATTCAAGTAAGTTATGCCATAACGGGTAGACTGGCAGTCATTCTAGTTATTTCATTTCAATAGTTATGAAGTCCAGCTGTATCCCCAGAACAACTCTCATAGAGAGAGAGAGAGAGGGAAGGAAAAATCTTCTCCTCTCTGTCAGACAAGGAGAATGGCCTCTCTTTCCTTATCTACGTCCAAATGAAAATCTATCACTCTCTCTCCTCCCCACCCCCTCCTCTCTGCTTTGGTAAAAATAAATAAAAGAGAAAAACAAATGTCCTGAAAATTCCCCAAAGTGGAAGTTGTTTTGGAGTGGTCCATTTATTTTCATTTGCGCCAGTGTCCTTGCCGGTGCTTGCCTGAGAGCTTCATAGATCATTCTGGCTTTGTTCGTCCTCCTCGATGACACTTAGGCCCCGCTACACAATTAGGAGCTCATTAGCCAGGGAGACAGAAACAGGACAGAGAGAACAAGAAAAACGAGAGCAGGTGGCCTGTCCTTTCTGTTCCCTCTCCTCCTCTTTCTATTCCCTGTCCTCGTCCCTCTGGGCCTACTTTTTAAAGTGCATCACTTTTTATGCCCTCCTGCTTTCTTTGCTTATTTCCTTTGCTCCCTCCGTAACAGTTCATCTCCCCTTCTGTGCTTAATGTCATGAGTATCGAGAGTGTTGAATGTGAAAAACAAATAATTGGGCACAGAGTACTGCATGAATGTAGTGTCTGCATAAAGACAGACAATGTTCCGACCCCCACAGTGAGTGTCATGACCCGGACGTGTTTGTTGAGAATAGGTGTTCAAGATTCCTGTGACTGGGTCAGGATAATTACCAGAGTACATACTTTTCGGGAGAGGTTTAGAATTGGAGCTTTCCGAATCATGTCTCATTCTGAGCTTCATTTAATGCCTCTGTGTTCTGCAAGCTATATTTTCCACCTGTTGAAATGAGCTGAAAACTGAAACAATAATTCATTTCTGCTTTGAATAAAATTTCAACCGAGACAATGCCCTCTAATAAATCTGGATAAACAAAGTTATATTGTTTTAATATTGAATGGGATTTTGAGGGACTTGTGCATGGTTTCTTTAACTTTTCAATCATTTGTTTTTGTTTGACATACATTTCAAAGTAAAAAATAGGAGTCTCAGCATCACTCTGTTGCCATGGAATTGCCCTGTTACAACTCATGTGACCCCAGACAGGGCCAATGTCAGGGCATGGTCACATAGAGATGTGTTTCTCTCAGTCACATCAGGTCTACGCTGCTTGGCAGCCCCGCTCAACACCCCGCCATCTCGGATCATCCTTCACTGTCTGCCGCCGCTCCCCAAATGTCACTGTGCCCGCATGGTCATGGTGAGCAACTGGGACTGAAGGGTAGAGTGTGTGTTTACTTGGCTGACAGATGAATAGAGAGTGCCTGAGTGTACAAAAGAGAAACTAGCACATACAGTGCCTTAAAAAATTATTCATACCCCTTGACTTATTCCACATTTGTTGTGTTACAGCCTGAATTTAAAATGAATTACATATATTTATTTTCCTCACCCATCTACACAATATATCCCATAATGACAAAGTGAAAACATGTTTTGTAGAAATGTTTGCTAATTTATTGAAAATGATATACAACTCATTGATGGCTTGATGACTAGTTGACCAGTTGAAGCAGGTCTGCTTGCCCGTGGTTAAAATATAAATGTGCACTGTTGGGGGTACTAGAGGACCAGGGTTGGGAAACACTGTTTCGGTTATTGTCCTGCTGAAAGGTGAATTTGTCTACCAGTGTCTGTTGGAATGCAGACTGAGACAGGTTTCCTCAAGGATTTTGCATGTACTTAGTTCTATTCCGTTTCTTTTTGTCCTAAAAAACTCCCTAGTCCTTGCCAAAGACAAGGATACCCATAACATGATGCAGCCACCACCATGCTTGAAAATATGTGACCCGTTTCAAGAAGCTAGGGCTATTTCGCACAAAAATTAGTTTTTTTTGCAGAAATCCGTTCTGCAACATGGTAACTTTCATGTGCCTTAATATAGTCATAGTAAATACAGGAACCTTCCCGCTAGCCATGACTGGCTGAGATAATGGGTGGGCTGGACATGCAGAGAGATGAGTTTGGATTGGTCTACCATGTAGCATGCTTCTGTCTATAACATGAGCTGCTCTGTAAGTATAGATAATCATTTCTACCGTGGCTTTTTTTGAAAGATCATGAAGAACTGAAAAACGTAAGTTAAAACTTCTTATGGCTGCAAGGGAAAGTATTGAGTAGCCAGATAAAACATGCCCATTTCAAACGGCCTCGTACTCAATTCTTGCTCGTACAATATGCATATTATTATTACTATTGGATAGAAAACACTCTCTAGTTTCTAAAACCGTTTGAATTATTTCTCTGAGTGAAACAGAACTCGTTCTGCAGCACATTTCCTGACCAGGAAGTGGAATGTCTGAAATCGTCGCTCTGTTCAACTTCCTGCCTATACATGGGCATGGCACGTAAGAGTCTACGTACACTTCATAGGCCTTCCTCTGGATGTCAAGAGGCTGAGAGAGAAGAAATTTTGTGTTTATCTTCATCTGAATTGGAATACAAGGTCTTTGTATGACGTGTCCCTCATTTCCGGTACTCTGAAGCGCGCGACTTGGACAGTGGGATTGCCTTCTGTTTTGCTGCCGTTATGGACGACAACTATCTCCGGCTCGGATTTTATTTGATACATGTGACCATATCATCGTAACGTATGTTTTTTCAATATAGTTTAATCAGATTATTGAAATTTTTTCGGGAGTTTTGCCATGTTCCGTTCTCTGACTTTGTTGACGTTGGAGAGATCTGTGCCACTCGGCTAGTGTGCATGCTAAATGAAGAGGGATATTTGCCGTTCCAGATCAAAACAACGACTGTTCTGGACAAAGGACACCTTGTCCAACCTTCTGACGGAAGATCACCAAAAGTAAGAAACATTTTATGATGCTATTTCTAATATCTGTTGTGCATGTGAACTGGTCGTGGGCGCCCAAGTGTTTGTGGCTACGCTAATATAACGCTACATTTTGTTTTCGCTGTAAAACATTTAATAAATCGGAAATATTGTCTGGAATCACAAGATGCCTGTCTTTCAATTGCTGTACACTATGTATTTTTCAGAAATGTTTTATGATGAGTAATTAGGTATTTGACGTTGGTGTCTGTAAATATTATGGCTGCTTTCGGTGCAATTTCTGATTGTAGCTGAAATGTAAACTATGATTTATACCTGAAATATGCAAATTTTTCGAACAAAACATATGCTATACAATAAATATGTTATCAGACTGTCATCTGATAAAGTTGTTTCTTGGTTAGTGGCTATTTATATCTTTATTTGGTCGAATTTGTGATAGCTACTGATGGAGTTAAAAACTGTTGGAGTAAGAAAAGTGGTGTCTTTTGCTAACGTGGTTAGCTAATAGATTTACATATTTTGTCTTCCCTGTAAAACATTTTAAAAATCGGACATGTTGGCTTGATTCACAAGATGTGTACCTTTCATATGCTGTATTGGACTTGTTAATGTGTGAAAGTTAAATATTTAAAAAAAATATCTTTTGAATTTCGCGCCCTGCACTTTGAGCTGGCTGTTGTCATAAGTGTACCGACGTCGGGCTTGCACGCCAAACAGGTTAACAGGCGCTATCGGCAAAGATCAGTGGGAAAAAGTTGTGATGGACTACTTTCTGGAGGACGATTGTGCCATGCTGACTCGCTCTAAAAATTAATCAGACGATGAGGAAATTCCTTTTGGGTAAAATAATTTTCATTGCACCCGACAATGTAGAGTCTTCTGATGACAGTGATGGGTAAGAAACAGCGACCAACATTGTCATTGTCACGGCAGAAGTTGACCAAGTTTTTAAATCAGTGGAATGCCCGGTGGAAGCAGAGAGATGATTGCAAAATGCAGTGAGAGTTGAAAAGAGAACACATAAGGCTGTTGTATAAAACACCTGTCTCTGGATTACATCTTCAAACTAAGGGCAACCATGGCATCCAAGACAGAGAGGGAGAAGCATTCATCCATGTATAGTTGAAGTCAGAAGTTTACATAAACTTAGGTTGCAGTCATTAAAACTAATTTTTCAACCACTCCACAAATTTATTTTTAACAACCTATAGTTTTGGCAAGTCGGTTAGGACATCTACTTTGTGCATGACACAAGTCATTTTCCCAACAATTGTTTACAGACAGATTATTTCACTTATAATTCACTGTATCACAATTCCAGTGGATCAGAAGTTTACATACACTAAGTTGACTGTGCCTTTAAACAGCTTGGAAAATTCCCAGAAAATGATGTCATGGCTTTAGAAGTTTCTGATAGGCTAATTGACAACATTTGAGTCAATTGGAGGTGTACCTGTGGATGTATTTCAAAGCCTACCTTCAAACTCAGTGCCTCTTTGCTTGACATCATGGGAAAATCAAAAGAAATCAGCCAAGACCTCCGAAAAAAAATTGAAGACCACCACAAGTCTGGTTCATCCTTAGGAATAATTTCCAAATGCCTGAAGGTACCACGTTCATCTGTACAAATAATAGTGTGCAAGTATCAAGACCATGGGACCACGCAGCCGTCATACCGCTCAGGAAGGAGACGCGTTCTGTCTCCTAGAGATGAATGTACTTTGGTGCGAAAAGTGCAAATCAATCCGAGAACAACAGCAAAGGACCCTGTGAAGATCCTAGAGGAAACAGGAAATAAAGTCTCTATATCCACAGTAAAACGAGTCCTATATCGACATAACCTGACACGCCTCTCAGCAAGGAAGAAGCCACTGCTCCAAAACCGCCATAAAAAAGCTAGACTACGGTTTGCAACTGCACATGGGGACAGAAATCATACTTTTTGGAGAAATGTCCTCTGGTCTGATGAAACAAAAATAGAACTGTTTGGCCATAATGACCATCGTCATATTTGGATGAAAAAGTGGGAGGCTTGCAAGCCGAAGAACACCATCCCAACCGTGACGCACGGGGGTGGCAGCATCATGTTGTGGGGGTGCTTAGCTACAGGAGGTACTGGCGCACTTCACAAAATAGATGGCATCATGAGGCAGGAAAATTATGTGAATATATTGAAGCAACATCTCAAGACATCAGTCAGGAAGTTAAAGCTTGGTTGCAAATGGGTCTTCCAATTGGACAATGACCCCAAGCATACTCCCAAAGTTGAGGCAAAATGGCTTAAGAACAACAAAGTCAAGGTATTGGAGTGGCCATCACAAAGCCCTGACCTCAATCCAATAGAACATTTGTGGGCAGAACTGTAAAAGCGTGTGCGAGCAAGGAGGCCTACAAACCTGACTCAGTTACACCAGCTCTGTCAGGAGGAATGGGACAAAATTCACCCAACTTATTGTGGGGAGCTTGTAGAAGGCTACCTGAAACGTTTGGCCCAAGTTAATGTAAAGGCAATGCTACCAAATACTAATTGAGTGTATGTAAACTTCTGACACACTGGGAATGTGATGAAAGAAAAAAAGCTGAAATAAATAATTCTCTCTATTATTATTCTGACATTCCACATTCTTAATAGAAAGTTGTGATCCTAACTGACCTAAAACAGGGAACTTTTGCTAGGATTAAATGTCAGGAATGGTGAAAAACTGAGTTTAAATGTATTTGGCCAAGGTGTATGTAAACTTCCAACTTCAACTGTAGGATAGGGATAAAGTGACTATGCATAGGTAATAAACAGAGAGTAGCAGTAAATTTATGCAATAAATCTAACTGATTGGATTAATCATTCAATGTAGATGAAAAATCTGAGATATTAAAAACAATCCTAAATAAAAATCTACCTGCAGCAGAGCATGCTGGGAAATATGCTAATGATGGGTGTCATTTTTGAATGATGGGACTTTTTTACTTTCCACGGTGTAAAACAATAACTCTGGTTACACCACAAACACTATGGGTTCTTTTACACCACTGTAACTCCTGAATCAACACTAGAAATGTTACACTGAAAAATCAACACGGGCCAACTTGCTGTCTACTAAAGGCCTGTCTGTTTACAGAGGTCACTCAAGGGGAGATAATTTAATCATGATCCTTCATAATCAGCTGCTTGGCTGCTCCTTCAAGAGTCACCAGCTCCTGACCCGTATCGGACATGTTGCAAGATAAACATAATTTCACAAAACATGGGATGTTCACTAGCTTTAGTTGTATCGGCTTTCTTGACACTTAAGCTAGTTACTTCACTACTAAGTTCAGACTTTACACTGAGGGGTGTGGATATTTATTTGGCATGTCTATAGCTTTCTTCACACAGTCAAGAGACCAGGGAAGTTAATATTACAGTGTGATCACGCTCTCTCATTTTACTTAGCTTGTCATACCTGAAATGTTGATCAAAAGTGGTACCATGACAAGCACTTCTGAATATCATTAATACACCTACTTAACATCAGCCTCGGAATTAAATTAAAGCGTCAATCTCGTAAATGGACATCAAAGAGCTGGGGGGAACAACCTCCGAGTGTATTAATACTAAGCTCCAAAGTCAGTCAGAAAAATCCCAGCAATCCTTCATTAGGCCTACGTATCTGGAGTCATTAGCTGAGCTGGAGGAGGGCTTGTGTGTCTGATAGTCTGACACATTGTCCGGGGCAGAAGAAATGAGTCACAACTCCAGTCTCTAGCTTCTCATTAGACCAGGGCTGCACAGAGACTAACTCAATTACCATCTGCAACATCACTTCCTCTCCTCTCCTGTAGACTAAAACAGCCCAACTCCAGCCTGACCTGCCTGCCCTCTACTAAGACAACCCCTGTACCTCTACCTACAGCTGGGTGATAGAAAAAAATCCATATGGTGATAAATTGCCTGAATTGATGTGATAATGATAAATAGAACAATATGTTTTTATCATCAATGTGCACGACAGTTTTGTTTTATTATCCTGTGAACTAGAGGTCGACCGGTTATGATTTTTCAACGCCGATACCGATTATTGAAGGACCAAAAAAATTAAACAGGTATCAGCTATTTTTATATATATATTTGAAATAATGACAATTACAACAATACTGAGTGAACACTTTTATTTTAACTTAATATAATACATAAATAAAATCAATTTAGTCTCAAATAAATAATGAAACATGCTCAATTTGGTTTAAATAATGCAAAAACACAGTGTTGGAGAAGAGAGTAAAAGTGCAATATGTGCCATGTAAAAAAGCTCACGTTTAAGTTCCTTGCTCAGAACATATGAAAGCTGGTGGTTCAATATTCCCAGTTCTTCACTATTCCCAGTTAAGAAATATTAGGATGCAGTTATTATAGGAATTATGACATGTTGACTATTTCTCTCTATACCATTTGTATTTCATATAACTTTGACTATTGGATGTTCTAATAGGCACTTTAGTATTGCCAGCCTAATCTCAGGAGTTGATTGGCGTGAAGTCATAAACAGAGCTGTGAATCAAGCATTGCTAAGAGCTGCTGGCAAACGCAGTAAAGTTTGAATGAATGCTTACGAGCCTGCTGCTGCCTACCACCGCTCAGTCAGACTGCTCTATCAAATATCAAATCATAGACTTAATTATAATATAATAAACACAGAAATACGAGCACTTGGTCATTAATATGGTCAAATCTGGAAACTATAATTTCGAAAACAAAACACTTATTCTTTCAGTGAAATACGTAACTGTTCCGTATTTTATCAATTTATTGCCCGGGTGGGAACCCGGGCAACCCTAAGTCTAAATATTGCTGTTACATTGCACAACCTTCAATGTTATGTCATAATTATGTAAAATTCTGGCAAATTGGTTCGCAACGAGCCAGGCGGCCCAAACTGCTGCATATGCACCTCTATTGTAAACTACTACTACTACTGTAGTTTGATGGTTGTAACCATCAATCGTCACATTGACAATAACCCATATTAGCAAACTAATTTCATTTCAAACTTCAAATGTATCTCTTACTGAACAAAAATATAAAACACAACATGTAAAGTGTTGGTCCCATGTTTCATGAGCTGAAATAAAAGGTCCCAGAAATGTTCCATTAGCACAAAAAGCTTGTTTCTTTCAAATTGTGTGCAGAAATTTGTTTACATCCCTGTTAGTGAGCATTTCTCGTTGCCAAGATAATCCATCCATCTGACAGGTGTGGCATATCAAGAAGCTGATTAAACAGCATGATCATTACACAGGTAATGTGCTGGGGACGATAAAAGGCCACTAAAATATGAAGTTTTGTCACACAACACAATGCTACAGATGTCTCAAGTTTTGAGGGAGCGCACAATTGGCATGCTGACTTGAGGGAATGTCCACTAGAGCTGGAACCAGATAATTTAAATGTTCATTTCTCTACCAAAAGCCGCCGCTAACGTTGTTTTAGAGAATTTGTCAGTACATCCTCATTACCGCTGACCACGTGTAACCACGCCAGCCCAAGACCTCTACATCCAGCTTCTTCACCTGCGGGATCGTCTGAGACCAGCCACCCGGACAGCTGATGAAACTGAGGAGTATTTGTCTGTAATAAAGCCCTTTTGTGAGAAAAGACATGCTCCGCAGTGGATGGGCAAGTGAGGGCATAGGCCCACCCAATTGGGAGCCATGCCCACTCACTGGGAAGCCAGGCCCAGCCTGGCTGTGACCCTGACCAGACATATGAAATCCATAGATTAGGGCCTAATGAATTTATTTTAATTGACTGTTTACCTTTTATGAACTATAACTGAGTAAAATCGTTGAAATTGTTGTATGTTGCGTTTATATTTTTGTTCAGTATAGTATAGGCTACTTTTCGCAATGATTGATATCAGCAAAATGCCTGCGATAAGTGATCGGTATGGTTGGTGTAGATACTTTTAGGTTTATCTTCCCAGCTCTACCTCCACCCAACAGATACATACTGTATACACATGATTTAGAATATATATATTTGTGTACCTTTATTTATGCATAAGTGGGTGCACACAACCCATTACATCACTGGGGACAAGCTTCCTGTCAGAGGAAGGCCCAAAAAAGTAACCAAAGTCATAGACTGTTCTCTCTGCTACTGCACGGCAAGTGGTACTGGAGCGCCAAGTCTAGGACCAAAAAGCTCCTTATCAGCTTCTACCCCCAAGCCATAAGACTGCTGAACAATTAATCAGATGGACATCCTGACTATTTACATTGACCCCCCCGATTGTTTTTACATTGCTGCTAGCCACAGTTTATTATCTATGCATAGTCACTTTACAAATTACCTCGACTAACCTGTACCCCCTCACATTGACTCGGTACCGGTACCCTCTGTATATAGCCTTGTTATTGTTATGTAATTTTCTTGTGTTACTTTTTGATTTCATAAAAAATAATTGCTTTAGTTTATTTAGTTATTTCTTAACTCTATTTCTTGAACTGCATTGTTGGTTAAGGGCTTGTAAGTAAGCATTTCACTGTAAGGTCTACACCTGTTGTATTCAGCGCATGTGACAAATAACATTTGATTTGATATGATTTAGTGGCCTGGTCGTGGGGAGAGATGCCAAGCCACGGTTGACAGAGAAGCAGCATTAAAGCAATTAACATGGGCTTTGCATTTGATTTGGGCTGGCAAGGGGGGAGATGTAAACAGCAGGCAGCATCAGCCGATTAGTTCTGGTGAAGATGAGCGCATCGTCTCCACTGTCCCCCTCCAGGAGAGGATTACCCATTACACACATACACACACGCTCCCAAACATTCACGCGTTCACACACACACGCGCAAGCAGTTTGACTTTGTGTTAAGAGAGAGATTGAGAATGTGTGTGTGTGTCTCCTAGGGGTTTAAAGACAGATTTCTGACACAACAGGAGTGAAACAATGTGCTCCTCCTCCTTCCCCTCTCTTCCGCCTGAATTCACCTCTCTAAAATCATTCAGACAGGCAATATTATTGCCTTCCTTTCTTACATGACATATTTCATCATCCATTATACACCAGGGAGAACGCCCAGGCTCCAGTACGATGCTCTGAGCTGATCTCCGCTTAACGAGTGGTATTTTCAGGTAGGCAATAATGGGAAATTCAATATCAATATCATGGGGTCTTAAGTCAAAGCTTTGAAATGAATTGTGACAAAGAGGTAATTATTTATAGTCTGCCAAATTGAGATTGATCTTATTTGTTCATTGATGCACTTGCCTGGGAGAGTAACATCAAGTGCGTAATTGGCTTTTCTGTTGAAAGATTCTCATCTGTGATTGGAGTTTCACCCGAGAGGTTAGTGTCTGTGTGAGTGTAATAAAAGGTGGAGAGAATTCCACTGGTAGCCTCAGCTGAATGCCAATGTGATGTGAGAGAAGAGGGGAGGAGGGGAAGATCATAACTAGGTATTTAAAAAAACGAAAACATTTGATCCTCTCCTCTGCTCCTGACTCCATGTGCTGCTGTTGCAGGGAGTTATGAGGGTTATTTTATTTTCATGATGGTCTTCATCCATAACTGGCAGGTACACGGTTATACGGTAACTGTGCAAGCCCTAATCACACCTCTCCATCCCACAGGAGGAAGGAGAGCTATTAGAAGTCTTGATGCGTCAGCTGGCCACTTCACTCAGAAAGAAGTCAAGCCACCATTCAGTCATTCCGTCCGTCCGTCTGTCTGTCCATCAGTCACCAATTTGGTATGTTACTCTTGTATTTATGTTGCTTTATCTCTATGAAAAACCACAGAGATAAGGCATATTCAATGTTTTTTATTAGTATTCACATCAGTATTTATTCTAAAGTATGCAGACTTGCGGAGGGATGACTGAAAAAAATGCAGAAGGGCAAAGTACAAATGTAATCGAACACTGAGCAAGACAAACTCCCAGCCTCAGTGTACAACAAAAACTCTGCAATGTTAACTGGAGCAAGTAGAACAGCTAAGTCTGCAAACATTCACCATTTCACACTCTAGACATCTCAATTCTGATTTGGAGTTTCACATAAAAAACATGTTTGAGAAAATACTTTCTTCAGTGGTGAGTGTGACCTGTTGTTTATCCCTGTGCAAACAGTGAGTTTACCCCTGGATAGCATATATATATATATATATATATAGAGAGAGAGAGAGAGAGACCAGGTTGCACTTCAGGTTATTGAGGCCCTGTGGACCGTTTTCACTTAAGTTCTATATGTAATTCTATGAGGAATACCAAAGAGCTTGCTATGACAGCAGACACACCTAATAGAACAATGAACATTTGATTCAGACAATTTACATCAGGGCTCGCCAACCCTGTTCCTGGAGGGCTACCGTCCTGTAGGTTTTCGCACCAACCCTAATCGAGCGCACCTGATTCTAAAAATTAACTAGTTGATAAGCTGAATCAAGCTAGATTGAAATCCTACAGGAGGGTAGCTCTCCTGGAACAGTGTTGGAGCCCTGATCTACATATTTATTAGAAATTATGCAAAACACACAAGTCAGCTAGTAAGCTCTCCAATTTAAATAAAACTATTTGTGTGTTTGGTTTGTGTGTTTGAAATGTACAGACTTTATGACTACTTTGCCAGTGATTGCATTAGGGCTGACCCCATTTAGGTGAATGGACGATTGTTTGGTCGACTGGCTGTTGGTCGACCAAGATTATTTTAGTTGAGCAGTGGCAAATATATTTAAAACAATTATGGCACACTAGACACCTGTCTGATTCACTCCTGTCTGAGTAGACTAATCCATTGTGGAGGCCGCAGGGATGGCACGCCAGTATCACCAGTAGTACATTTACCGTTAATTAACATCCTTTGTAATCTACAATGTTTTTTTGGTTACAGTCATTTCTGTTAATGCATTCATTATACTATTATTACAGTCTTACCGTTGTCATTGTAGGAGAGGACACGTTGTTTGCAGAGGGCACAACCTTGGATTCTTTTGGGGGGGGTTATTTCATTCGAATTACGAGTTGTCAATTCATTCATTGTCTTGTTTGGAGCACTCCTGTCAATAATGATGTAAGGACACGTACCTGATTACGCATATAAGTAGGCCTAGCCTACCTGGCCTGCGTGCAAATGTAGGCCTAGAAATGTGTCCATTTGGGGATCTGATACTATTTCAGATTTTCTTAACTCACCATCACTTTTGAGCTTCTCAGTCATTTTTTCTTCACCTCAAAAAGCAAGTAAACAAAGTCTGTTTTTACATCCATTGAGAATGACAATAGTTCCTCAACGTAGCCTATTTGAAAAATCTTTCCAGCTCTTTCTCTTTCGATAACCACTCAGCATGAAAGGGGAAAAATGTTATGCTCTGATCCGGTGGAAACGTCATAAAAAAGGCTTACCTGATTATCCCTTGCGCAAATAGCCTACAGCTGTGTCTGTCTGTCCGGAGCTCATTGGCCTGAAGCTCCAGAATATTGTATACAATGTTACAGGTTTGCTAGCAGGAGAAGTTAATAGTTGATACAATGTTTCAAGTTCCTTGCAGACAGGCCATGTGTAGCCAATGTGATGTATAGGACACATTTTTATCAGGATATATTCTACTTGAGGGCTGCAATGTTTTTATTTGTTGGCTTTTGCTAAAAAATTTGAAACTTTAATGTGAAACTCCAAATCAGAAATGAGATGTCTGGAGTGTGAAATGGTGAATGTTTGCAGACTTAGCTGTTCTACTTGCTCCAGTTAACATTGCAGAGCTTTTGTTCTACACTGAGCCTGAGAGTTTGTCTTGCTCAGTATCGGACTACATTTGTACTTTGCCCTTCTGCCTTTTTTCCAGTCATCCCTCCACAAGGGAATGCTGACTTGCCTAGTTAAATAAAGGTTAAAGAAATAAAACATCTAATAAAAACAACAAGGCCAGCAGCGGGAGGAGGGGGGTCGGGAGGAGGGGGGTCGGGTGGGGAACACGTTTTTGTTCTTCTTGTTAGGCTATATTGATCTCTGGCTCCATCTTTAGTCATTTGTGTGTCTTCATTTTTAATGAAGTATGCTTCAGTGCTTAAAGCATCAGACAACCTCAGTAGCCTACATATAGTTGATTTTATTCAAACATAGGGTGTGTCTATATATGGAAAAATAGACGTTTAAAAATGTTGATCAATTGAAAAAGAAAGAAGACTACTGTCAGTCAAGCTATTTTTTTTTGTCAGAGACAGCCATAGATTGCATATTTAGAGCATCATATTAGATAATAATGTCATGACTGTCCACAGCTATTGTTTAGAGTTCAGCTCTCCACTGCAAGCACATGAATATAACTACAAACCATGCACTTTGCCAATACATCCATACCAAGGTTTAGTGTAACCCAAAAACTATCATAAAAATAATGTAGTAGCTCTTATCCAGTGACCTACACTCAGTCAGCACATAAGTACACAATCAATGGTATATAGCAGATAGTACACAACAGTAAATAACACCCTGTGAGCCAGTCTCAGAGGGATGATGGGATTGCTGTCTGTGTCCGTGATGCCACGCTGGGTGACACAACACAGCAAATGACTCCTGATCGCAGGGACAGCAGGGGACCCAGCTGTCTGGCAGGCAGCAGGAGGACAACACAGGGCCATAATGGCCTTTTCCAACACACAACACGAGAGAACAGAAGAAAACCGACAGAGAGAGGGAGAGAAGAGGTAATGGTGTGTTGTAGGCATCACAAACAATTAGTAGATTTGGTTATCCATGGGAGATAAAGTTATATCCACCCTTGCCCAGAATTAGGGGAATGGAATCTCCTACCTCCTCAGGCTTCCTTGTTTCTGTGGCGATGATGAGTTAATGGGTTGCCAGGAGACAGAACTGCAGTGACATGAAACACTGCCACTCTACATGGCACTGTCATTATATTCTAAAAGACGGTATTCGGATAAATATGTTTTTTTTTAAGTAACACTTCTCTGCTGCTACTCCTTGGCTTTGGCGTAAAGCTAGGTGTGTGTGTGTTTGTATGTGTGTGTGTGTGTGTTCATGTGTGCAAGTGTGTGGAGTCAATTACTGCCAAACAGACAAGAGTCTCCTTTAAAAACTCCCAAAACAGATTTATCGCCGGGACCTAACTCCCAGATTAAAGCCTATATCTCATATTAATGTTTGAAAGTTTAAACTTGTGACAGGCCATTTGAATGAAGACCAGAAGTGACTGGATCAATGTTATAAACTCCAAGGGAAAGAGCATACAGCACATTCTAGGCCAAACCATGGTGAGCAGTACAGTTAACAAGTCATATGTTATGAATATACCTTATTGAAATATCTCACCAGGATTACAAACTTTGGCCCACCGAAGTTAGCAGTACAGGGTCTTTGAACTTCAAAAACTAAGTCAGAGAAGATTCTTAGCTATCGATGTATAAAACCATCCAACCAGTCAAAGGTTTAATCTTGGCTCCAGCGAAGTAGATATGATCGATAGACGACAATGATGAGACTGAGCCTTTCATGGAATAGCAAAGCACTTTGGATCGATCAGCAATCAATTTCTAATGAGTTCTCTGGACAACCTTTTATTCAAACCTCTCTTCTTTTGTTTCCCCTCTGATCCATACATCTCCAGATAGATCAGATCCATGAAACATGAAGCAGCGCAATTAATAGATCACAGAGCAGAGCTCAGGTTGGATGGAAGGAGATGCTACATCTCAGGTAGAGATGGACAGAATCACATCAATCATTCATTTATCCCATCCAAATTAAATGAAAATAATACAGAAAGAATAACAAAAAATGGGTCTAATTAATCCCATTACGTGTAGTATTTTATTCAGGAATTCAATGATTGCAGATAGAGGATTTGTCTGCACTTTTGAAAGCACAGCGTGGGAAATTCTCATATCTGCTGCAACTACTGAAATCTGTCTGTAATAGTCTGGCCCATGTCTGTAACAGGGATAGAGGTTCAAAACACAGCACTGGTATTGAGTTGAAAGTGTGGTGCTGTGCTAGGGAGGTCTGAAAGGTGACTCCAGTCATGTGGCTTTGTTTAACAACTCTGGGAAATGGCACCAACTCTATCACACACAAGGCAGGCCTAATTCAAGGGACACAGTAGGACAATGATTGGGAGCATATCAGCTGAGGTGAAAACACACACACACAGGCATACACACACATGGTATGCACACAGTGCACAGACACACGTACAGTCACAGATGTTTGTGCGTGGACACACACACACACACAGGGCTAGCCACTAAACACTCTTCTCTGACAACAGAACAACCCAGGAGCACAATATCAACCAAAGGTAAACAATATACAACATGGTTCTGCTCCTCGACTCTGAGTCTCACCAGGTGAGAAATTATTACGGCACCCGACGGTGGTTATGAATGAAAACATCCAACCACCTGTGTCTTGAAGTGTGAAGTACTATTGAGACTGTAATGGAACACATTCATCTTGATTATGGAGATATCGGGCATGCTTACGTCTGTCTGTTTCCTCACACTGCCATTGCCGTTATTTTTAGGGCGCTGCTTCACAGTAAATACAATAACAAATCTGAGGACGGCAGATATAGGAGATGGTCATTGAATAAATAATATCCTTGTTTGGACCCCAGGAAGAGTAGCTGCTGCCTTGGCAACAGGTAATGGGGCTCCTAAAAAAATATATATACTATGTCTGATAGAAAGAAGTGATAGCATGCGTGCGTGTGTGTCTGTGTGCATGTGTGTGTCTGTGTGCATGTGTGTGTCTGTGCAGTAGCAGGCACTATCAGGCCATGAGGACTCTGCAAGACAATAAGGTTTGACATACAATCGTGGCCAAAAGTTTTGAGAATGACACAAATATTAATTTTCACAAAGTCTGCTGCTTCAGTTTGTATGATGGCAATTTGCATATACTCCAGAATGTTATGAAGAGTGATCATGAGAAAATGAACTGAATCCCAAAAAAACATTTACACTGCATTTCAGCCCTGCCACAAAAGGACCAGCTGACATCATGTCAGTGATTCTCTCGTTAACACAGGTGTGAGTGTTGACGAGGACAAGGCTGGAGATCACTCTGTCATGCTGATTGAGTTCGAATAACAGACTGGAAGCTTCAAAAGGAGGGTGGTGCTTGGAATCATTGTTCTTCCTCTGTCAAACATGGTTACCTGCAAGGAAACACGCGCCGTCATCATTGCTTTGCACAAAAAGGGCTTCACAGGCAAGGTTATTGCTGCCAGTAAGATTGCACCTAAATCAACCATTTATCGGATCATCAAGAACTTCAAGGAGAGCGGTTCAATTGTTGTGAAGAAGGCTTCAGGGCGCCCAAGAAAGTCCAGCAAGCGCCAGGACCGTCTCCTAAAGTTGATTCAGCTGCGGGATCGGGGCACCACCAGTACAGAGCTTGCTCAGGAATGGCGGCAGGCAGGTGTGAGTGCATCTGCACGCACAGTGAGGCGAAGACTTTTGGAGGATGGCCTGGTGTCAAGAAGGGCAGCAAAGAAGCCACTTCTCTCCAGGAAAAACATCAGGGACTGACTGATATTCTGCAAAAGCTACAGGGATTGGACTGCTGAGGACTGGGGTAAAGTCATTTTCTCTGATGAATCCCCTTTCCGATTGTTTGGGGCATCCGGAAAAAAGCTTGTCTGGAGAAGACAAGGTGAGCGTTACCATCAGCCCTGTGTCATGCCAACAGTAAAGCATCCTGAGACCATTCATGTGTGGGGTTGCTTCTCAGCCAAGGGAGTGGGCTCACTCACAGTTTTGCCTAAGAACACAGCCATGAATAAAGAATGGTACCAACACATCCTCCGAGAGCAACTTCTCCCAACCATCCAGGAACAGTTTGGTGACGAAATATGCATTTTCCAACATGATGGAGCACCTTGCCATAAGGCAAAAGTGATAACTAAGTGGCTCAGGGAACAAAACATCGATATGTTGGGTCCATGGCCAGGAAACTCCCCAGACCTTAATCCCATTGAGAACTTGTGGTCAATCCTCAAGAGGCGGGTGGACAAACAAAAACCCACAAACTCCAGGCATTGATTATGCAAGAATGGGCTGCCATCAGTCAGGATGTGGCCCAGAAGTTAATTGACAGCATGCCAGGCCAGATTGCAGAGGTCTTGAAAAAGAAGGGTCAACACTGCAAATATTGACTCTTTGCATCAACTTCATGTAATTGTCAATAAAAGCATTTGACACTTATGAAATGCTTGTAATTATAATTCAGTATTCCATAGTAACAACTGACAAAAATATCTAAAGACACTGAAGCAGCAAACTTTGTGGAAATTAATATTTGTGTCATTCTTAAAACTTTTGGCCACAACTGTACAGTGAGGTCCAAAAGTATTTGGACAGTGACATATTTTTTGTTGTTTTGGCTCTATACTGAAATGGTACAATGACTATGAGGTTAAGTGCAGACTGTCAGCTTTAATGTGAAAGTATTTTCAGCCATATCGGGTGAAACATTTAGAGCAGCGTTTCCCAAACTCGGTCCTCTGGATCCCACGGGGTGCACATTGGTTTTTGCCCTAACACTACACAGCTGATTCAAATGATCAAAGCTTGATGATTAGTTGATTATGTGAATCAGCTGTTTAGTGCTAGGGCAAAAACCAAAATGTGCACCCCTTGGAGTCCCAAGGACTGAGTTGAGGAAACCCTGGTTTAGATAGAACAGCACGTTTTATACATAGTGCCCACATTTTAAGGAACCAAAAGTATTCTGACAAATTCACTTATGCAGTATGTGTATTAAAGTAGTCAAAGGTTAAGTATTTGGTCCCATATTCCTAGCAAGCAATGACTACAAGCCTGTGACTACAAACTTGTTGGATGCATTTGCAGTTGGTTTTGGTTGTGTTTCAGATTATTTTGTTCACAATATACAGTACCAATTAAAAGTTTGGACACACCTACTTTTTATTTATTTGTACTATTTTCTACATTGTAGAATAATAGAGAACACATAAACGATGAAATAACACATATGGAATCATGTAGTAACCAAAAAAGTGTTAAAACAAATCAAAATATATTTTATATTTGAGATTCTTCAAAGTAGCCACCCTTTGCCTTGATGACAGCTTTGCACACTCTTGGCATTCTCTCAAACAGCTTCATGAGGTCGTCACCTGGAATGCATTTCAATTAACAGGTGTGCCTTGTTAAAAGTTCATTTGTGGAATTTCTTTCCTTCTTAATGTGTTTGAGCCAATCAGTTGTGCTGTGACAAGGTATGGGTGGTATACAGAAGATAGGGCTATTAGGTAAAATACCAAGTCCATATTATGGCAAGAACAGCTCAAATAAGCAAAGGGAAATGACAGTCCATCATTACTTTAAGACAAGAAGGTCAGTCAATCCGGAAAATGTCAAGAACTTTGAAAGTTTCTTCAAGTGCAGTCGCAAAAACCATCAAGCGCTATGATGAAACTGGCTCTCATGAGGACCGCCACAGGAAAAGAAGACCCAGAGTTAACTCTGCTGCAGAGGATAAGTTCATTAGAGTTACCAGCCTCTGAAATTGCAGCCCAAATAAAAGCTTCACAGAGTTCAAGTAACAGACACATCTCAACATCAACTGTTCAGAAGAGACTGCGTGAATCAGGCCTTCATGGTCGAATTGCTGCAAAGAAACCACTACTAAAGGACTTAGGCCAAGAAACATGAGCAATGGACATTAGACCGGTGGAAATCTGTCCATTGGTCTGATGAGTCCAAATTTGAGATTTTTGGTTCCAACCGCCGTGTCTTTGTGAGACGCAGAGTAGGTGAATGGATCATCTCCGCATGTGTAGTTTCCACCGTGAAGCATGGAGGAGGTGGTGTTTTGCTGGTGACACTGTCAGTGATTTATTTAAAATTCAAGGTACACTTAACCAGCATGGCTACCACAGCATTCTGCAGTGATACGCCATCCCATCTGGTTTGCGCTTGTGTGGGACTATCATTAGTTTTTCAACAGGACAATGACCCAACACACCTGTGTAAGGGCTATTTGACCATGAAGGAGAGTGATGGAGTGTTGCATCAGATGATCTGGCCTCCACAATCCCCCCACCTCAAACCAATTGAGATGGTTTGAGATGAGTTGGACCGCAGAGTGAAGGAAAAGCAACCAACAAGTGCTCAGCATATGTGGGAACTCCTTCAAGACTGTTGGAAAGGCATTCCAGGTGAAGCTGATTGAGAGAATGCCCAGAGTGTGCAAATCTGTCATCAAGGCAAAGGGTGGCTACTTTGAAGAATCTCAAATATAAAATACCATTTGATTTGTTTAACACTTTTTTGGTTATTACATGATTCCATATGTGTTATGTCATAGTTTTGATGTCTTCACTATTATTCTACAATGTAGAAAATAGTAAAAATAAAGAAAAACCCTTGAATGAGTAGGTCTGTTCCGACTTTTGACTGGTACTGTAAATTAATGGTAAATAATGTATCGTGTAATTTTGTAGTCACTTTTATTGTAAATAAGAATGAAATATGTTTCTGAACAATTCTACATTAATGTGGATGCTACCATGATTTTTTTTAAGGGGGGGGGGGGAGGTTATGATATTTATGCCTCTTAACATTCTCACTCATCATTATTCACAATTCATGAATGATTATTCGTAATCACGGTACCATCCACGTTAACGTAGAATTGTTAGGAAACATATTCTATTTTTATTTATACTAAGTGACTCCAAAATAACACAATACATTATTTCCCATTCATTTCTGTTGGGCACAAAATAATCAGAAACAACCAAAACAAACTGCAAATGCATCCAACAAGTTTGTAGTCACAAGTTTGATGTAGTAGTCATTGTTTGCTAGGCATGTGGGATTAAATACTAAACTTTAGACTACTTTAATACACATAATGTCACGCCCTGACCTTAGTTCCTTTATGTCTCTATTTTGGTTTGGTCAGGGCGTGAGTTGGGGTGGGCATTCTATGTTTTTTTTCTATGTTTTCTATTTCTATGTGTTTGACCTGGTATGGTTCCCAATCAGAGGCAGCTGTCTATCGTTGTCTCTGATTGAGAACCATACTTAGGTAGCCTTTTCCCACCTGTGGTTTGTGGGTAGTGTTTTCTGTTTTGTGTTGTAGCACCTTTCAGGACTGTTTCGATTTTCGTTGTTTTACTTTGTTATTTTGTATTTCGTGTTCAGTTGTAATAAATTAACATGGACACTTACCACGCTGCGTTTTGGTCCGATCTATCCTGTTCATCAGATGAAGAAGATCGTTACACATAAGCGAATTTATCAAAATATTTCTGGTTCCCTAAAATGGGGGGACTATCTATAAAAGTGCTGTCTTTTCTAAATGGTTCATCTGATATGGATGAAAATACCCCCCAAAAAGTTGACAGTCAGCACTCATAGTCATTGCATCATTACAAATCCAAAGTGCTCAGTACAGAGCCAAAACAACAAAACAAGTGTCACTGTCCAAATACTTTACCTCACTATATATGCTACGCTAGCACCATCACTTCATTACACATTCATTCTGACAGGTGAGACATGGTCAGGTGGAGCTTTGGTGATTCACATGGGTCTTCAATGAGAAGATGGTGGAACACCACTATTCTATAGTGCTAATGACTAATAAAAGTTTTTTGGGCCATTCTCTCACTTTACCTCACTTCAGGGGCAAGCCTGGAAAAGACCACAAAAAAGACCACCCACACACACACACACACACACACACACACACACACACACACACACACACACACACACACACACACACACACACACACACACACACACACACACACACACACACACACACACACACACTCTCTGAAGTTATTCTAACTGTATTCCAGCCAGGTCTGTTGTGATTTATATGGTTCATTATAACGGAAATTCTTTACAACCCAACCCGACAGAACAGGGTGCCATTGAACACAGAGTCACGGGAGGAGGAAGACACATTAAATGGCCTCTGCAGAGCACAAACAGACAGACCTGGAGTCCATTTTGGAAAGTTATATTTACAATGCATGTGCAGGTTTAATTTGCTCGGTTTCACTTTGTTATTAATAATAGCCAGCTGTGTGTGTGTGTGAGTGAGTGATCAGGTCTGGGTGACCTTGATCGGTCAGACCAAAATGGGTCGGTCGCAGAGTGGAGGCCTGAAGTTTGACAGTCCTCTAAATCTAATAAAACATATAACTTTAACACATTTAATGCATGTGTGATATGTATGGATTTACCACTGTTTAAGATATGACCAACTAAAGTAATATAGGCCTTCATACTGTACTGCAACACTGAGACTGAGACTCTGTTTTATACCAGATTTCACAAGGGCTAAACAAATGTGAAATGAGAGTTACCGAAAAAGACATCAAGACAAAAGTGTGTCAGCTAAAAAACCTTCCCGCATTCCAAAATGTAAAATGAGTAGCAGAATGGCAGATGGCTGGGAATTAGTTGTCAGAATTAAAAAGACATCCCTTTTAGAGCCCAAAAATGCAGCAAAAACAATATTTATTTAAAAAGCATGAGTCTCACAAACTGACAGGTACAGTAGTAGGCTACACAGCTAAATGATTTGAGTCTGGGACCCATGAGCACCAACATGTGAAGTTCATATTGGGTGTCAAATGAAAGCTAAGTCTCTTTTTATTTATTTTTATTAAGGTATAAAAAAAAATTGGAATAAGCAAAGGCTTTGATTTCTGGTCAGAGAGATAGAAAAGAGTTCTTAGAAAACATCTACCAGAAAAGTCTAAAAAGGTATGAGAAACGTATGAAAACATAAGAATGTTGAAGTAAAGACCCATGCTAACTAATATCAACACTTATATTTAGTTTCGGATAAATTATTTGCCTACTGTACATTTTTAAAACATGACCTTATGCTTGTAATTCTGTTGCCAAAAACCTACATATTTTTAAGATTTTTATTTCTAATTTCTCTCCCTCATGAGGGAGAATAATGAACATTCACATACGTAACAAGGAAAGTTAGATGTACCAATTAGTTTGTGTTTTTACCGATATCAAGTTTGTTTATGAATTATTAAGTGATTGAAACTCGTAATTTCCGAAATCACCAAAAAAAATCCGAAATCACAGTTGGGTCACGTGCTACTGTCCTCCTTTCCACTGACATACTGTTATGTTCAGCACATAACGGTTTTCTTTCTCTTTCTGTCATCTGGTGGTCAAAGCAAGACTATAAAAACAATCTGGACAACCTCTCCCTCCTCTCTCTCGCCAGTTAGTCACTGCCGTTACCGACACCTACCACCTTTCCATTTACTGTAACAAGGACATCCATGGATGGGCCAAATATGAACCAATCATAAATGTCTGTTTCACAAGTTTGGACAGCACAGTACAGTACAGTAGAGCACAGTAGAGAACAGTAAAGGGCCCGGTTTTCCAAAAGCATCTTAAGACTAAGTTAATCGTTAGAACCTGTACAGTATAGTACAGAAAGGTACAGTACAGTAGAGTTCAGTAAAGTACAGTAGAGCACACTGGAGTAGAGAACCATATGTGCTGTAATGCACTGTACTCTACTGTACTGAACATACGTACTTTACTGTACTGAACTCTGCTGTGCCATACTGTGCTGTGATGTCCAAACTTGTGAAACATAGACGTCTAGGATTGGTTCAGATTTTGTCTGGTCCGGACCAACCAATGTGGTCGTTTGGGGGCAGAGCTCATTCAAATAATAGCCAGTGTGTAGAATAATACCCAAATATGCTAAACATATATTGCATATTTCTACATTTGTGTACCTGTTCAGGATGCATCACCATGAAGAGAATGATATTCATACCCATAATTATGCATTTCTGTATAGTACAAATCAGGGACCAATGATGTAATTCCGTTAGCGGTTTAAAATCCACTTCACCTACTGTAGTTCAATAACCAAAATAAAAAATGTGAAACTCAACGTGTCATGTCAAAACTGTCTTCTTGCAGGCATCCTTGAATCTTCATTTTTGGAAAACGTTGTCGCATTAGAAACTAAGGGCGATTTTACCGTAATATCGTTATGAAACTTTGCATCTGCACAGTTCTTCCAGTAAATGTGTTGTGACATTTTCTGTGTAAATTGTTCAAAGTAGTACTTGTTCATAGAGTTGTATGGTTTGTTAAACTTTAAAAAATCTATGTTTTTTTTTGCATACATTTTAAAGTGACAAATCTGTTCTCGTTGCGGACAAGTCAACTCAGTACTCTGACGTAGCCTTTAAATCTGAAACATGTTGAGTTTGAATAACAAAAAGGCATCATCTTTTGAACTCCCATTGCCCTCATAGAGTGGCTCAATGTGTTTTGCACAGCAAATCAACTCTCACCTGTCAGTCTTTATTCGAACCTGTAGAACGGTCTATGCAACTTGGCAATAGTTATCATACTAGAGCCTACACTGAACTTTATTGAATGAAAAACGATCTACTATGTAACTATAAACACAATATTGTTACTACAGTTTTTCTGTGTAGGCTAGTTGCTCTCAATATAGGGCTCTGGTTACATGTACTTAAAATAATTATATAGGCATACATGGAAGGCCACAAATTCATGTAGCCATACTGAAAGCATTTAAAATCCTATCCTGGTAATGTAATTCTGTAATACTTACTGCCTGCTGCACAGTCTGATAGAAGTAGGCTTCTCTCCATGCCCCCCACTCGGCCCCTCAGCTGCCATGGCGGGGCAGGGGCACAGATTGACTTGTCAACGCTGCCCTGTCAACAACCTCAGATCATAACTACCCTGTGTCCTCTGACTCCTCTCCCTCTGATTCACCTCTCACACTTCACATAGCATCCTTACTCACAAACACAACAGTATAAGGCAATCTAGCCCTACACATGGCTGCCAAACGTTTAACGACATAAACTGACATGCAATGCTATGTCCTGGGAAACAGCCTACACGCCACAAGAAAAGAACGGGAATTTGAGAATAGCCCGCTGCTTTCGGGTTGGCAAAAGTAAAACAACGGGACGTAGCGGAACTAAATCGACTTCGCAGCCTTTTGGTTGCACATACTTTGCCCCAACTCCGCTTGAAGTTAGCGCTGGTTACATTGCAACAGTGTAACATTTATGACAACAACGATATTGTGCACACAAAAGTGGCAAATAGGATATATCGTTTTTGTTACGTCTGTTGCGAAAGCACGCTTGTTCTTTCCCTTCCAGAGCAGCCACAGCGGCACTGTTAGAAGCGCCGACAGATGAAAAAGCTTGAATACGAAAAGCTACGTATTTAAAAAAAAACAAAAAAAAACTTACCAACCGAGCTTGAGCCCGTCCCCGAACTAAGCAAGATGTACCAGATCCACATCTTATGGTCTTTTTTCGGCCTGCCCTTTTTGCACCCCGCCGCGGGCCAACAATCGGGGCAATAGAACACTTATCCGGTTTGCTCCTATCTCCACTTTTCGCGTTGTTCTCTCCTTTTTTCTATTCGTGACAAAGTTAGAAAATGGCTTGCGTGAAGAGCCGGATTCTCACAGGGACAGAGTTTTCGGAATCAGGGCTGGGGAGGAAGAGGCTGGCGGCGGTAGGGGCTTGGGGGTGGTGGCAGGGGATTTGGAGTGAATGGGGATCACTGGGTGGGGATCGGGTTAGCGCCGTGTGAGAGGCGGAGACTTGTGGCTGCTACAGAAGACTAAAGGTCGGTTGGGAGTAGGACCATGTATGTGCCTCGAAGGCAGGCACTCACACGAGCTCTTGATCACAGAACATGTGATATAGCCAGGCATCTATTAATCCAAAAAGCTTGAAAATAGTGACATTCAGCCATTAGTTGTTCGTCCTTTATACATACTTTGTTTGTGAGATTAAATCTCTGTAGATTTTAGACTTCTGGTTTGTGAGATTAAATCTCTGTAGACTTTAGACTTTGGAGACCTGGGAAAAACTATGTGAAAGGTGCACTGAGCAGTTTAAATAGGCTACAGCTCCCTGTTTGCTCTCAATCCCCAAAAAATACAGAAGTTAAAACATCAGTTTCTAAATAAATATGTATACAAGTGTATATGTTTTTCGCCTATGTGAACTTCTATTTCAATAAGAGTAAACTATTCAGTCAATGTATCAAGATATGCATTGCATTAGCATCTCTCTCTCTCACACACACACACACACACACACACACACACACACACACACACACACACACACACACACACACACACACACACACACACACACACACACACACACACACACACACACACACACACACACACACCCACCCACCCACACACACACACACACATATACACACACTCAACCAAGCAAGCACGCACCCACACACCCAAGCATGCACACACACACGTACACACACAATCTGTCTGTCACAGTGTCAGTGTTATGAATAGTGTGTCAACTCCGAAAACAGAGGGAGCAGATAGAAGAGAAGAGGAGTGATGAGCTTTCACCAGAGCAGACCTATCCTCTTTATCGTTCAATGCAGCTGTGTGAACTCAAAGACAGACCCAAACAAAAAGCCAGCTTTTGATAACACCCTAACCTGCAGGCATATGATCTGGAAAAGCCCCCACTATCAAACAACCTCCAGCCCTGAAAGAATTCATCAGCACATTGCTTATCAAGGCAGCTGGGCCTGGAGCAGGCAGCACAGGGGGTCAGATAAATGCATGAGGCCATTGTCATCAATCTCAGTTTGATCTACAATACCAGTCAAAAGTTTGGACACACCTGCTCATTCAAGGATATTTCTTTATTTGTACTATTTTCTACATTGTATAATAATAGTGAAGACATCAAAACTAGGAAATAACAAATAAGGAATCATGTAGTAACCAAAAAAGTGTTAAACAAATCTAAATATATTTTATATTTGAGATTCTTCAAAGTAGCCACCCTTCGCTTTGATGACAGCTTTGCACAGTCTTGGCATTCTCTCAACCAGATTCACCTGGAATGCTTTTCCAACAGTCTTGTGAGGAGTTCCCACATATGCTGAGCACTTGTTGACTGCTTTTCCTTCACTCTGCCATCCAACTCATCCAAAACCATCTCAATTGAGTTGAGGTCAGGTGATTATGGAGGCCAGATCATCTGATGCAGCACTCCATCACTCTCCTTCTTGGTCAAATAGTCTTTACACAGCTTAGAGGTGTGTTGGGTCACTGTCCAGTTGAAAAACAAATGATAGTCCCACTAAGCGCAAAACAGATGGGATGGTATAATACTGCAGAATTCTGTGGTAGCCATGCTGGTTAAGTGTGACTTCAATTCTAAATAAATCACAGACAGTGACACCATCACACCACCTCCACCATGCTTCACGGTGGAAACCACACATGCGTATATCATCCATTCACCTACTATGTGTCTCACAAAGACACAGAGGTTGGAACCAAACATCTCAAATTTGGACTCATCAGACCAATGGACAGATTTCCACCGGCCTAATGTCCATTGCTTGTGTTTCTTGGCCTAAGCAGGTCTCTTCTTATTATTGGTGTCCTTTACAGTTTATTTTGAGATACATCTGTTACTTGAACTCTGTGAAGCATTTATCTGGGCTGCCATTTCTGAGGCTGTTAACTCTAATGAATTTATCCTCTGCAGCAGAGGTAACGCTGGGTCTTCCTTTCCTGTGGCTGTCCTCATGAGAGCCAGTTTCATCATAGCGCTTGATGGTTTTTGCGACTGCACTTGAAGAAACTTTCAAAGTTCTTGAAATGTTCTGCATTGACTGACCTTCATGTCTTAAAGTAATGATGGACTGTCATTTCTCTTTGCTTATTTGAGCTGTTCTTGCCATAATATGGATTCCTTAAATGCATTCCAGGTGATTACCTCATGAAGCTGTTTGAGAGAATGCCAAGAGTGTGCAAAGATGTCATTAAGGTGGGTACTTTGAAGAACCTCAAATAACTATTTTTCTGGTTACTACATGATTCCATATGTGTTATTTCATAGTTTTGATGTCTTCACTATTATTCTACAACGTAGAAAATAGTAAAAATAAGGAAAAACCCTTGAATGAGTAGGTGTGTCCAAACTTTTGACTGGTAACGTATATCGGTTGTTATGGCCATATTTAAATGCCATTAGGATGCACCACTTTCTTTCTCACTCGTGTACTAAATTGTTTTCCATACTACACTGAAATCAATCAAATTATGTATTATGAGGAGCAGAGATTGAGAGACGAAACACAAATGTTCCAGTCACTTAATAGCAAATGGATTCATAATCGAGAGAAGCCCTTGAGTTGCTGATGATAATACACCATAACAATACCAATACTGAATTGCTAAGCACAAATATCTATAATGAATGAGGAGCACAGAGCAGAGTAAACAGTTTGAGGCCTGTGGTCCCTCCTTGGTCCCTGCAGTGGGAACGTCAGAACAAGGAAATGTTCCCCTCACCATTGATTGACACGCAGAGCTCTCAGTAATGTCCCATCAATTAGCTGAAGCTATCTATAAACAGCAGGCCTGCAGGACCTAATTAGCCTGTTGGCGAATGACAAATGTATTTAATGTAACCACTGGCAACCACCAACCTCATTAGTGAACATTAAATTCTAATATGAAGGTTGTTATTGGCTTAATCACAGGAGAAACCCAATTAGACGGCAGGTTGGGAAAATTATTCTGGGTCAGAGATGTACGATGTGATTGGTGGAGGCAGGGAAGGAAGGAGGGGACAGAGCAGTGCAACCTGAGATGACAGCCTGTGGGGGCATTGATAAAGGGAGGGAGGGGAAATGGTGGAGAAAGCGTAGGGAGCGTAGGGAGATAGAGATTTTTTTATTAATTTTTTATTTCACCTTTATTTAACCAGGTAGGCCAGTTGAGAACAAGTTCTCATTTACAACTGCGACCTGGCCAAGATAAAGGAAAGCAGTGCGACAAAAACACAGAGTTACACATAAACAAACTTAAAGTCAATAAAACATTTTTTTTTTGAAAGATCTATGTGTGCAAATGTAGAAGAGTAGGGAGGTAGGCATTAAATAGGGGTGAGGTGAAAGTAGAGGTGAAAATAATTACAATTTAGCATTAATGCTGGAGTGATATATGTGCAGTTGATGATGTGCAAGATACTGGGGTGCAAAAGAGCAAGAGGGTAAGTAATAATATGGGGATGAGGTAGTCAGGTGTGCTATTTACAGATTGGCTGTGTACAGGTACAGCGATAGGTAAGCTGCTCTGACAGCTGATGCTTAAAGTTAGAGAGGGAGATATAAGTCTCCAGCTTCAGAGATTTTGCAATTTGTTCCAGTCATTGGCAGCAGAGAACTGGAAGGAAAGGCGGCCAAAGGAAGTGTTGGCTTCGGGGATGACCAGTGCAATAAATCAAATCAAATCAAATTTTATTTGCCACCTACACATGGTTAGCAGATGTTAATGCGAGTGTAGCGAAATGCTTGTGCTTCTAGTTCCGACAATGCAGTAATAACCAACAAGTAATCTAACCTAACAATTCCACAACTACTACCTTATACACACAAGTGTAAAGGGATAAAGAATATGTACATAAAGATATATGAATGAGTGATGGTACAGAACGGCATAGGCAAGATGCAGTAGATGGTATAGAGTACAGTCTATACATATGAGATGAGTAATGTAGGGTATATAAACATAAAGTGGCATAGTTTAAAGTGGCTAGTGATACATGTATTACATAAAGATGGCAAGATGCAGTAGATGATATAGAGTACGGTATATACATATACATATGAGATGAGTAATGTAGGGTATGTAAACATTATATTAAGTGGCATTGTTTAAAGTGGCTAGTGATACATTTTTACATACATTTCCATCAATTCCCATTATTAAAGTGGCTGGAGTTTAGTCAGTATGTTGGCAGCGGCCACTAAATGTTAGTGGTGGCTGTTTAACAGTCTGATGGCCTTGAGATAGAAATATACCTGCTGGAGTGCGTGCTACGGGTGGGTGTTGCTATCGTGACCAGTGAGCTGAGATAAGGCGGGGCTTTACCTAGCAAAGACTTATAGATGACCTGGAGCCAGTGGGTTTGGCGACGGATATGTAGTGAGAGCCAGCCAATGAGAGCATACAGGTCGCAGTGGTGGGTAGTCTATGGGGCTTTGATGATAAAACGGATGGCACTGTGATAGACTACATCCAGTTTGCTGAGTAGAGTGTTGGGGGCTATTTTGTAAATGACATCGCCGAAGTCAAGGATCGGTAGGATAGTTAGTTTTAAGAGGGTATGTTTGGCGGCATTAGTGAAGGAGGCTTTGTTGCGAAATAGGAAGCCTAGATTCTAGATTTAATTTTGGATTGGAGATACTTAATGTGAGTCTGGAAGGAGAGTTTACAGTCTAACCAGACACCTGGGTATTTGTAATTGTCCACATATTCTAGGTCAGAACCGTCCAGAGTAGTGATGCTAGTCGGGCGGGAAGGTGCGGGCAGCAATCGGTTGAAGAGCATACACTTAGTTTTACTAGCATTTAAAAGCAGTTGGAGGCTACGGAAGGAGTGTTGTATGGTGTTGAAGCTAGTTTGGAGGTTTGTTAGCACAGTGTCCAAAGAAGGGCCAGGTGTATACAGAATGGTGTCGCCTGCGTAGAGGTGGATCAGAGAATCACCAGCAGCAAGAGCGACATCATTGATATATACAGAGAAAAGAGTCTGCCCGAGAATTGAGCCCTGTGGCACACCCATAGAGACTGCCATAGGTCAGGACAACAGGCTCTCCGATTTGACACACTGAGAAGTAGTTGGTTAACCAGGCGAGGCAGTCATTTGAGAAGCCAAGTCTATTGAGTCTGCCGATAAGAATGCGGTGATTAACAGAGTCGAAAGCTTTGGCCAGGTCGATGAAGACGGCTGCACAGTACTGTCTTTTATCGATGGCGGTTATAATATTCTTTAGGACATTGAGAGTAAGTAATAGTTGTTGCAACAATTTCAGTGGAAAATTTTAGAAAGAGGGTCCAGATTGTCTAGCCCAGCTGATTTGTAGGGATCCAGATTTTGCAGCTCTTTCAAAACATCAGCTGTTTGGATTTGGGTGAAGGAGAAGTGGGGGGGGGGGGGGGGGGGCAAGTTGCTGCAGGGAGTGCTGAGTTGTTGGCCGGGGTAGGAGTAGCCAGGTGGAAAGCATGTCCAGCTGTGGAAAAATTCTTTTTGAAATTATCGATTATCGTAGATTTATCGGTGGTGACGGTGTTTCCTATCCTCAGTGCAGTGAGCAGCTGGAAGGAGGTGCTCTTATTCTCCATGGACTTTACAGTGACACAAAACCTTTTGGAATTAGTGCTACAGGAAGCAAATTTCTGTTTGAAAAAGCTAGCCTTAGCTTTCCTAACTGACTGAGTATATTGGTTCCTGACTTCCCTGAAGAGTTGCATGTCACGGGGGCTATTCGATGCTAATGCAGAATGCCACAGGATGTTTTTGTGCTGGTCGAGGGCAGTCAAGTCTGAGGTGAACCAAGGGCTATATCTGTTCTTAGTTCTACATTTTTGATCAGAGAGATGAGAGATATGGGGTATTGAGAGGCTTGGAGTGTGAGAGAGTGTTGGAGAGAGACTAGGCTGTGGTAGGGAAAGAGTGGCAGAGAGGAAGAGAGAGACAGACAGACAGACAGACAGACAGACAGACAGACAGACAGACAGACAGACAGACAGACAGACAGACAGACAGACAGAGATTGAGAAAGGTAGATGTTGAGAGAAAGCAGTAGAGGCAAAACTGGAGGGGAGATGAGTAAGATGGTAATGTGAGAGAAAGTGAGAGAGGGGAGGGAGAGGAGGTGAGACAGGAGTGGCTGTGTGAGAGAGGAGAGGAGGTATGAAAGGTATACTTGTTTTTGGTATACAGTTCTTGTCGTTTTTGTTCTGAACCCACTACCCGCAAGTCGTTGTGACGTCGTCAAGTTTGGCACCCCCCACCCCCACCCGGTCCATTGTTTGGTTGCACCGGTTGGTCTGCCCTGTACGGAGCTCACATGCAGCCCTGTTGCTCCTGTTTTCTAGTCTGCCCTGTAGGCGCGTGACCGGTATCCAAACATGCATGGCTTGAGATGTGGTCACCGGTCGAGTGTGTGTAGCAAGCTACCTAGTTTAAATATCAGCAATCAATCAAATGTATTTATAAAGCCCTTTTTGCATCTGCCGATGTCACAAAGTGCTATACAGAAACCCAGCCTAAAACCCCTGTCTTGTCTCTGCTATCATTAAATGTGAAGACTTATTTTATCAAATCAATTCTCTATGTGTAATTATTATTACGTGATAAAACTAATCATGTAAACTTTAATTAACTAGGAAGTCGGGGCACCACCGAAAATGTTGAGATTACAAAGTTATAATTTTCCGAATATAACTCTTCAGATATTTTAATATCTGATCAATTAGTCTTCTATTAATTAATTATTACCTGTTACCTTCCGTCAGTCTTATCTGAACGTCGTAAAATGCTTGGTTATCCGCACGAACCCTAGTTTCCATAATGAATCAGCAATATACAAATTGGCTTAATTATTTATTTACTAACTAACTAACTAATCACAGAAATACATCACAAACAAACAGTAGAATTGGTTACTTAACAATGATAGAAAAGTCCCTAGTGGGCTAAGCCGATATGCCGGCTTGGTAGACAAAGGAAAGGGCGTGTGGACCGCTCAAGAGGGGGAGATTTATAGCTGATAACTACACTCATAGAAATTGCTAATACTTTACATGAACGACCGCTCATTCAAAAAATAAATTGTAAATTACATTTATACGAGTATGTCTTGTTGTCTCTTTCTCTGGTCGCCGGTCCATCTGCTGGAGAGAGTCGACAGAAAAGTCTCTGGTTGGGTTCCCCAGAAGTCACAGTCTGTCTTTCATGTTTGTCGGTGGTTAGAATGGATACTTCAGAGTACCATTCAAAAATGTTCTCATAAAATAGATGCTTCGTCAGTTGTCGGTATTCTTGTTCTAAGTTTACGTAATTTCTAGCTGCAGACTAGTAGTTCGTGTTGTCTAGAATTTGTTCCTTCTGTAGTGAATCGACAGTCTCAGAGTGTAACCATTTCCAGCCGTGTAGCCAATGCTCCACATGGGATGGTTTTCTAGTCTTATGGTTTGCGTGGTCTTAACCATTCGAGACGTCCAGCTTACCGTGGGTCTCTTTGGCAGAATATTTTTTTTTTGTCACAAGTGATTTTATACTCTTCTGGGAAAAGGGGACGTTCCATGATCCTGTGTCATGTGTGTGCTCACGGGGGCAGGGCCACTGACTAATTAATCTTCATATGAAAATCCATACTCTCATTTAGAGGGTTAACATAACAATACATCTTTTCACAAATAGTTTCATGTTTAATCACATATGTTTCACAATATTTAGATGTTAACCTGACAGCTGGGAAATGTACACTTTAAGTGAAGTGAAGTGCTTTGTTCTCTTTCTACATGACCAGGGGGAAAGAGTCTCTGACAGGAATTTATGACCTGAGATAACAAAATCTGGGTTTAGGAGAGAGAGTGAGAGAGGGGGGGGGGGGGGGGGGTGCACATGTAGAAGCACAGTGGCTAGGAAAAACTCCCTAGAAAGGCAGGAACCTAGGAAGAAACCTAGAGAGGAACCAGGCTCTGAGGGGTGGCGAGTCCTCTTCTGGCTGTGCTGGGTGGAGATTATAACAGTACATGGCCAAGATGTTCAAACGTTCATAGATGACCAGCAGGGTCAAATAATAATAATCACAGTGGTTGTAGAGGTTGCAACAGGTCAGCACCTCAGAAGTAAATGTCAGTTGGCTTTTAGCCGATCATTCAGAGTTAGAGACAGCAGGTGCGGTAGAGAGAGAGAGTCGAAACAGCAGGTCCGGGACAAGGTAGCACGTCCGGTGAACAGGTCAGGGTTCCCTAGTCGCAGGCAGAAGAGTTGAAACTGGAGCAGCAGCACGACCAGGTGGACTGGGGACAGAAAGGAGTCATCAGGCCAGGTAGTCCTGAGGCATGGTCCTAGGGCTCAGGTCCTCCGAGAGAAGATATAAAGAGAGAGAATGAATAAATTCACACAGGACACCGGATAAGACAGGAGAAATACTCCAGATATAACAGACTGACCCTAGCCCCCCTCACACAAACTATTGCAGCATAAATACTGGAGGCTAAGACAGGAGGGATCGGGAGCTGCAGCATAACATTTTATTTGGTCTGGTTGGCTGATAGCCTACTTTCAGCAGAAAGACAGAGGGGAGCGTTTGACTTTAGAACCTTCCAACCCAACTCCATCCCTTCTTCAGTCGGAAGTTGCAGGTGTGTCAGGGAAGCATCAACACAGATAGTCTAGAGATTCTAGCTAACCACCATATACTACAATATCTACACAAGCCACTAGCCAGACAGCCATATAGGCCTAACATAAAATAGAAGATTATGAATATTTTATAAAACCGTAAGTTTGGATCGTGTATGCTGATTGGTTCACAATTATTAAAGGAAAATGCCATGATGCCATAATGCCATAATTACCTTTCAAGTAGCAATGCCCATCCACTGTCCTGCAGTCCAGCCAGGCATTCATAAACGTAATCTCCCCCGAAAAAAACATCTAGTAGCAATGCCCATCCACTGTCCTGCAGTCCAGCCAGGCATTCATAAACGTAATCTCCCCGAAAAAAACATCTAGACATTATTTCCCCATGCTTCTTGCCCAGCATTTGGTTTGGAGTGGAGGTTAATATAAAACTTCTATTTTTGCAATCTCCACCGTGCCATGCATATGAATGTGATAAGACTAAAAGCTTTTCCGATCCAGGCAAATTCATTTATCTGAAACATTATAATGGATATACAGTATCCAAAGAATTAGCAATAGAAACAAAGGTAAAAAAAAAAGGAAAATGCACAGTTTGTCATTTCAGCTGCTTGATGTGATTGTGTGTTAGCTTTAGGTTACTAGCTAGCTAGCAAAAGATAACTAACATTAGCCTAGCTATACTTCATAACTATCTTATTGACTTGACAATCAGCTGGCTGTTGCCTATTTATAAATGATTGATTAAGTCATTATTTGCTGAAGTTTTTGTTGCTTATTTATAAAGTGCCTTCAGAAAGTATCCACACACCTTGACTTTTTCCACATTTTGTTGTGTTACAACCTGAATTTAAAACTGATTAAATTTAGATTTTTTTTGTCACTGGCCTACCCACAATACCCCATAATGTCAAAATGGAATTATGTTTTAGAATTTTTTTCAAAAAAAAAAAAATGAAAAGCTGAAATGTCTTGAGTCAATAAGTATTCAAAGCCTTTGTTATGACAACCTAAGTTCAGGAGTAATACTGTGCTTAATAAGTCCCATAATAAGTTGCGTGGACCCACTATGTGTGCAGTAATAGTGTTTAACATGATTTTTGAATGACTACTTCATCTCTTTACTCCATAAAATTATCTGTAAGGTCCCCCAGTTGAGCAATGAATTTCAAACACAGATTCAACCACAAAGACCAGGGAGGTTTTCCAATGCCTCGCAAAGAAGGGCACCTATTGGTAGATGGGTAAAATAAAAAAGCAGACACTGAATATCCCTTTCAGTGAAGTTATGAGTTCGAGTGAAGTTATTAATTACACTTTGGATGCTGTATCAATACAACCAGTCACTACAAAGATATAGGCGTCCTTCCTAACTCTGTTGCTGGAAAGGAAGGAAACCGCTCAGGGATTTCCCCATGAGGCCAAATGGTGACTTTAAAACAGTTACAGAGTTTAATGGCTGTGATAGGAGAAAACTGAGGATGGATCAACATCTCTGTAGTTACTCCACAATAGTGGAGTGAAAAGAAGGAACCCTGTAAAAACATCCATCATGTTTACAACAAGGCACTAAAGTAATACTGCAAAAAAAATGTGGCAAAGCAATTAACTGTTTGTCCTGAATACAAAGTGTTATGTTGGATTGACCCCAAACATTACACATTACTAAGTACCACCATCCATATATTCAAGCATAGTGGTGGCCTCATCATGTTATGGGTATGCTTATAATCGTTAAGGACTGGGGAGGTTTTCAGGATAAAAAAGAAACTGAATAGAGCTAAGCACAGGCAAAATCTGAGAGGAAAACCTGGTCATCTGCTGTCCACCAAACACATCTGCTTACCACTAGAATGAAGTCACCTTTCATCAGGACAATAACCTAAAACACAAGGCCAAATCTACACTGGAGTTGGTTACCAAGAAGACAGTATATGTTCCTGAGTGGCGGAGTTACAGTTTTGACTTAAATCTACTTAAAAATCTATGGCAAGACCTGAAAATGGTTGAACAATTATCAACATCCAATATGACAGAGCTTGAAGAATTTTGAAAAGAATAAATGGGCAAATGTTGCACAGTCCATGTCTGGAAAGCTCTTAGAGACTTACCCAGAAAGATTAACAGCTGTAATCGCTGCCAAAGGTGCTTCTACAAAGTTTTGACTTAGGGGTGTGAATACTTATGTAAATTAGATACATTATCTGTATTGCATTTTCAATCAAAAAAAACTAGCTACCCTATACTGGCCAACAGCTCAGCACCCCCTAGAGCAACTTGCCCAAGCCCCCATATCTCCTTCACCCAAATCCAGACAGATGATATTCTAAAAGAGCTGCAAAATCTGGATCCCTACAAATCAGCTGGGCTAGACAATCTGGACCCTCTCTTTCTAAAATTATCCGCCGAAATTGTTGCAACCCCTATTACTAGCCTGTTCAACCTCTCTTTCGTATCATCTGAGATCCCCAAAGATTGGAAAGCTGCCGCGGTCATCCCCCTCTTCAAAGGGGGAGACACTCTAGACCCAAACTGCTGTAGACCTATATCCATCCTGCCCTGCCTTTCTAAAATCTTTGAAAGCCAAGTTAACAAACAGATCACCGACCATTTCGAATCCCACCGTACCTTCTCCACTATGCAATCTGGTTTCCGAGCTGGTCATGGGTGCACCTCAGCCACGCTCAAGGTCCTAAACAATATCATAACCGCCATTGATAAAAGACAGTACTGTGCAGCCATCTTCATCAACCTGGCCAAGGCTTTCGACTCTGTCAATCACCGCATTCTTATCGGCAGACTCAATAGCCTTGGCTTCTCAAATGACTGCCTCGCCTGGTTCATCAACTACTTCTCAGATAGAGTTCAGTGTGTCAAATCGGAGAGCATGTTGTCCGGACCTCTGGCAGTCTCTATGGGTGTGCCCCAGGGCTCAATTCTCGGGCCGACTCTTTTCTCTGTATATATCAAAGATGTCGCTCTTGCTGCTGGTGATTCTCTGATCCACCTCTACGCAGATGACACCATTCTATATACACCTGGCCCTTCTTTGGACACTGTGCTAACAAGCCTCCAAACGAGCTTCAACACCATACAACACTCCTTCCGTGGCCTCCAACTGCTTTTAAATGCTAGTAAAACTAAGTGTATGCTCTTCAACCGATTGTTGCCCGCACCTTCCCGCCCGACTAGCATCACTACTCTGGATGGTTCTGACTTAGAATATGTGGACAACTACAAATACCTAGGTGTCTGGTTAGACTGTAACCTCTCTTTCCAGACTCACATTAACCATCTCCAATCCAAAATTAAATCTATAATCGGCTTCCTATTTCACAACAAAGCCTCCTTCACTCATGCTGCCAAACATACCCTCGTAAAACTGACTATCCTACCGATCCTTGACTTCGGCGATGTAATTTACAAAATAGTCTCCATCATTCTACTCAGCAAACTGGATGTAGTCTATCACAGTGCCATCCGTTTTGTCACCAAAGCCCCATATACAGTGGGGCAAAAAAGTATTTAGTCAGCCACCAATTGTGCAAGTTCTCCCACTTAAAAAGATGAGGCCTGTAATTTTCATCATAGGTACACTTCAACTATGACAGACAAAATGAGAAAAGGAAATCCAGAAAATCATATTGTAGGATTTTTTATGAATTTATTTGCAAATTATGGTGGAAAATAAGTATTTGGTCACCTACAAACAAGCAAGATTTCTGGCTCTCACAGACCTGTAACTTCTTCTTTAAGAGGCTCCTCTGTCCTCCACTCGTTACCTGTATTAATGGCACCTGTTTGAACTTGTTATCAGTATAAAAGACACCTGTCCACAACCTCAAACAGTCATGTCAGGACCCGGTTACGAACTCAGGTCTCCGGTGTGAGAAACAGTCACTTAACAAACTGAGCCACTAATAGTCGGCAGAACCCAGATGATGAGGCAGACACAGCAGTACTTGAGACGATGTTTTAATAAAGTAAAAAGGAAAGTTCTTCAGGCAAAAATATAAATCCACAACGTCAAAAGTAATTCCAAGAGAAAAAAGGTAAATCCTCCAAGTCACAAGGTAAATCCACAAAGTGGAAAGTACAGCAGGGAAACAACCTCAAAAGAATAAACAAAAAAATAAAATAAATGAGAACAAAACCAGAGTATCTCAAGAGAATCCAACTGGAGTAACAAATGATCACAGCATGGCTGGGGCTGGGTGTTAACATTCAAACACAGAGCAAAGAACTGAGGAAAACTAAGGGTTTAAATACATTCAAGGGAAACGAGGCACAGGTGCAAATAATAACTGAAAACAAGGGGAAAACAAAAGGGTCAAAAAAGCACAATGGGGGCATCTAGTGACCAAAACCGGAACAATCCTGGCCAAATCTTGACAAGTCACACTCCAAACTCCACTATGGCCAAGACCAAAGAGCTGTCAAAGGTCACCAGAAACAAAATTGTAGACCTGCACCAGGCTGGGAAGACTGAATCTGCAATAGGTAAGCAGCTTGGTTTGAAGAAATCAACTGTGGGAGCAATTATTAGGAAATGGAAGACATACAAGACCACTGATAATCTCCCTCGATCTGGGGCTCCACGCAAGATCTCACCCCGTGGGGTCAAAATGATCACAAGAACGTTGAGCAAAAATCCCAGAACCACACGGTGGGACCTAGTGAATGACCAGAGAACTGGGACCAAAGTAACAAAGCCTACCATCAGTAACACACTACGCCGCCAGGGACTCAAATCCTGCAGTGCCAGACGTGTCCCCCTAATCCTTCCCACTGGTGGAAGGATTAAACAACATAACAAATACATTTTTTAATAAAAACCATGTAGTTAATATTTTTTGTAATATGTTGTCAACCATTATGTTAAAGCAATAAGGTCCTCGAACCCAGGAATTATCGTCTCGGGCCTAAGAACAGCCCTTAGTTGGGAGTTATTACACGATAATCACCGGGGTCTCATACCTTATTGCTTAAATATTATGAAGTTATTATATCCAATCAGTAAAAAAGGAATCGAGCTAACTAGCAGATTTACATCAATTATCAACCCACCCTCTTTACCCAATGTCAATCATGTCTTTAAGAGGCACTTTAACTAGCTTGCTTACAATTTGTGATGAGTGAGTGTGTTATTGCAGAAATAAATATGCTAAAAAATGTCCCGATGGGTGCCCCTTTTTCCCATTTTGAGCACCTACCCCCTGAAAGGTCTGTGCACGGCCCTGACCCCAAGGCAGTCTGGGATGTTGATTTAACTTTGCCAGTTGTCTAGTGCTCCACTGTTAGGTCATCCTTAATGCATGACTTTAAATCCATCAAACATTACTACTGCATCTGAAGGAGAGTAATAATAAAAGTCACAGAGCCTTCAGGATGACATGACCTTGTCATGTTGGACTGCTGTCACAGCAGCTGGAAAATGCCAAGGTTCTTAAAGGACTGGCTGATAGGAGGATGTGTGTGTGTACCTCCCTCAACACTCGTCACAGACTTAATAAACACCCTAGTGTACAGTACGTGAAGAGTGGTGTGATGTGAAGGACAGCGCTGTGTGTGTTTGTGTGTCTGACAGAGCAGAGGACACTTCAGCGGACATGCCCCTGATGATTTCAGCAAGAATCTGTCTGCTAGCTCATTAGCACATCCACTCTGGTGGCAAAAATCCAGCTCCATGGACCACACACATGCACGTGCCGTATGCACAAACACTCACGCAAGGGTAAACACACAGACACATAGTCCTTTCCCTCAGACACACGCACTTATGCAAATATGCACACCCACGCGTTGTTTCACATCACCCCAAAGTCTCCTTCATGCTTCTTTAAATGCATTAATTGATTAATCAATGAACTAATAATTGTATCTCTTCCCTCTGACACGGGTAGTTAGTATGGCAGACATCTTGCCAGCTGCCGATGCAGAGAAACACCAGATAGGCATTGCCAATTAAATGAGAAGGAGAGGAAAAGGGTGGTGTGTGTGTGTGTCATTCTTCAAAGTTATGTCTCTCCTCCCCTTGAGGCAGGCAGCCTAAGACACCTGTCCTTGACACATCCTTTACTTTATAGTTATATCCAGTGGGTGTTGTGTCCAACCTTTATTTCACTCCTTCCCTTCCCTTCCCTTCATTCCTTCCTCCTTCTGTCCCCATTGCACTATTCCCTTCTCCCTCTGTCCCACCCCTCCATCAGTAGCCACCTTCCAGGGAATTGACTGCCACCTCATCAAGGATGTTCCCGTTAAGTCATTAATCCTGCTTATCAAGGACAAGATTTCAATCAGTTTGGGATTACAACAATTATTCATTCCATTTTCGCTCTGTGTGACGTACAAGTCAGTACCCACTGGGTACAGACGTCAATTCAAATTCTATTCCACGTTAACTAAACATAATTTCTTTTAAATTACGTGGAAACAACATTTATTCAACCAGTGTAAGACTTTTGGGTATATACTGTAAGTCAAATGAAAATGTATACAAAGAGAGAGGGGGGGTGAATAGGTAAATAGAGAGAGGCCGACAGAGACGGAACTATAGAGGGAGAGAGAGAAAGAGATAAAGATAGAAACTGTGCAAGAGAGCGAGCTAGAGACGGTCAAAGGCAGGGGGAAGAGAAGCCCCGTCACCAGTCTTACCAGCAGGCATCGCCTGTTTTACTGACGACAGCTTGGCTTGGCTGATCCTGTCTCAGCTCTCAGCCCCTCGGCTTGCTTTAGTGGCACACCAACTTTCTGCTGTAGGTGGGTTTTTTTTGGCAAAAGTGGGACACTCATTCCCTGCCTCCTTTCAATGCCCCCACTCCTGCATATTTCAGAAGCCTGCTCTGAGCTATATTTGCTATATGTCCATTAGATAAAAAACCTCAGCCATGTCAAAGAGTAACGTTGAGTATAACCTTGTGCCGATTAAAACAGCTAAAATATATATTTTTTAAGTTTGAAATAATTCGAAACTGCAAGATTTCATTGAGAAAGTGACTGGACTGGATAGTGTTTGAGTTACATAATTATTATGAGTAAGAGAACAAGGTTTGTGACATTAAGAAAAGGGGAAGAGAGTGTTGAGGTAAAACACAAAGGGAAACCCAGCCGCGAGCTGACCAGGGACACAAGCCTACCAGACAAGCTTAATTCCTTCTATGTTCGCTTCGAGGCAAGCAACGCTGAACCATGTATGAGAGCACCAGCTGTTCCGGACGACTGTGTGATCTCACTCTCCGTAGACGATGTGAGTAAGACCTTTAAACAGGTAAACATTCCCTGTTCACCCACAACTGCGTGGCGGCGAACGACTCCAACACGATCATTAAGTTTGCTGACGACGTGCCCGTGGTTGGCGTGATCACCGACGACAATGAGAGCAGTGTACACAACCTATCCCTCAACGTCAGCAAGACAAAGGAGCGTATCGTGGGCCACAGGAAATGGAGGATAGCGCACACCCCCATCCATATCGACAGGGCTGTAGTGGAGCAAGTCGAGAGCTTCAAGTTCCTTGGTGTCCACATCACTAAGGACTTATCATAGTCCACACACACCAACACAGTGGTGAAAAAGGCACCTCCTCTTCCTCCTCAGGAGGCTGAAAAGAATCGGCAAGGGCCCTCAGATCCTCAAAAAGTTTTACAGCTGCACCATTGAGAGCATCTTGACGGGCTGCATCACCGCTTGGTATTGCAAATGCTTGGCATCCGACTGCAAGTCTCTACAGAGGGTAGTGCGTACGACCCAGTATATCACTGGGGCCGAGCTCTGTGCCATCCAGGACCTCTATACCAGGCGGTGTCAGATGAAGGCCCTAAACATTGTCAAAGACTCCAGCCACCCAAGTCATAGACTGTTTTCTCTGCTACCGCAAGGCAAGCGGTACCGATGCAGCAAGTCTGGAATCAACAGGACCCTGAACAGCTTCTACCCCCAAAACATAAAACTGCTAAATAGTTAGTTAAATAGTTAACCATTAGCTATATTGCTACATATCTACATTGACCCTTTTTGCATGAACTCTTTTTACTTATCACTTATGCTGCTGCTACTGTTTATTATCTATCCTGTTGCCTAGTCACTTTATCTCTACCTATATGTACATATCTACCTCAATTACTTCGTACCTCTGCACATTGACTAGGTACTGGTACTCTGTCTACATAGTCAAGTTATCGTTACTCATTCTGTGTTTAGTCCTTGTGTTATTATTTTTCTATTATTTCTAGCAAGCATTTCACTGTTAGTCTACACCTGTTGTCTATGAAGCATGTGAAAAATAAAATGTGATTTGATTTGAGGTGACGATGGGGAGGAGGAGGTCTGGTAAAGGAGGAAGTGGATAACAGTATAGCTAAAGAGGAACATGTGATTGTGACTATGTAGGGAGGCAAGGGATTGTCCCTGCAGGGTCCAGCAGGTACAGGTAGCAGCATGTGAAGGGGTGTAAGGCTGTTTCAGACACCATGAAGTAGGCTAACTGATAAAGACATTAGAAAGTACAGTGGGGGCAAGGGGAAATAGTTCTGTCCAACAGTTTAGGGTGGCATGAAGTAACTGATGAAGGGTGGCATGAAGTAACTGATGAAGTGAGTAGCTAGGACTTAAGGGGTCAAAGGTGAAAAATAGTGGTGAAGCATATAGGGGGTAAGAGTTGAAGAGAGCAGGGTGTAAGATTTGAAGCGGGCAGGGGGTAATGGCCAGGCGGTGGCACCGGAGGTCTCCTGGGCTCTGGGATAATGAGGGCTGTCGCTGCAGGCTTAGTGTTCACGCCTGACTTACCTCAACCCTGACTAGGACACAGAGAGGAGGAGAGGAGAGGAGAGGAGAGGAGAGGAGAGGAGAGAGGGATTAGAGGAAGGGGCTGCTTTAAGGGCCTTGTTTGGGAGGAAGGGTAGGGAGGAAAGGAGAGGAGAGGCAGGGAGGAAGGGAGTAAGGAGGAAATGAGATGGAGGGTGAAGATGGCCTTTGATCACCCAGAGAGGAATTACCAGCTCATTGCCCACGGCTCCTGCGCCCCAGCTCCGCAAAGCATCATGGGAAATGGTTCTGGGTGGCTTAGGGTACAATACACAGACTCTAACTAACCCCCTACTCTCTATGTCCCCAGTACACACACACACACATGCACACTCACACACACTACTAAATATCTTTGTTTCCTCACCCGGACTTGGGCAACTCTCATTAGAGTCAACAGTGAGGAACTATGTGGGCCATGACACACAGAGAAATACAGAGACAGACAGAGACAAGAGGAAACACCACACACTTCACAGAGCCTACAGACACAGAGACACAGTGACAGAGCAAGAGAGACATGTTGTTAGCAGGATCTGGACAATTAATAGTTTAAATGCACATTCATAACCTTTCTTTGTGAAGAATAAAATGTTTTCAGGCAGAAAAACTATTCCCCTAGTCTGTAGACCTCAACCTCAAGGACAGGTATTATTGGACCAAAACAAAAGATCTGAATAGTGGTAAATAGTGGAATTCGAAAGATGTCTATTTAGCTGGCTGCAGAACACCCCATGCATGCCTAAGTGTACAGTGACTGAGCACCAACGACAATTGGCTGGAGGAATATAAACAAGAAGGCCGGGAATATGTATTTCTGAACCAATGGCTTAGATCCGTAGATGGCTGCAACATTCCCCTCTAGTCAACACACCTAAGTCCACACTGACTGTAGAGCAAGGACAGGTCCTTAAGAATATACAATAAGGCTAAACGGTTGGAATGCTCATTTATTATCTCTTTCAGACTGCATGCCTGAGACTAAAGAACTAGAACAGGTAGATTGGAATCATCGGCCCAGACAGTGGGAATACATATGTGAAGACGGGTAGACTAGCCTGCCTTAGTAGTTGTCCTACTCGATACTCTATTGCCCTGAATTAGACGTTTTTCTTTTGTAAAACTTGTACATTTCAATAATTCCGTTTCATTGAACATATCAGTAAAATTCCGTCTCAGTAAATGTATCAATAAATTCAGTCTCCTTAACCATAATCGATAAAACTCAGTTTAATAACCATATTCCTATCGACATATGAATGGTACTGTAACTCCTTAGGATCTATTTACAGGAACCGGACGTGTTTGAGGACTGTCACTGGTTGGCAGGGAAATGTTCTCTCTCGATTCTGTAACTAAAATACTGACCGTGCCTCAAGGTGGCACTAGCTGAAACAGTTCGCCGACCGCAACACTGATCCCCTCCATCTTCTTCCCTCATCTTGCTCCCGAGTGGCACAGCGGTCTAAGGCACTGCATCTCAGTGCAAGAGGCATCACTACAGTCCCTGGTTTGAATCCAGGCTGTATCAAATCTGGCCGTGATTGGGAGTCCCATAGGACGGCGCACAATTGGCCCAGCGTCGTCCAGGTTTGGCCGGGGTAGGCCGTAATTGTAAATAAGATTTTGTTCTTAACTGACTTGCCTAGTTACATAAAGGTTAAATAAAAAATAAATACAATTACCTCTTGACAGGCGAAGCAATGGAGCAGTCCCACTCACACACGAGCACACCTTTGGACACAATGTCCTCAGCCGACTCCTCCATCTTGACAGGCGTAGCAGCTATCAACGGCTTCCCATGAGCGACCCTCTCGACAGGCAGAAGTCCTCTCTCCCTCCTGACAAACACAGTCTGCTCCTCCCCCACCCTCGTATCAGGAGCTAAGGAGGGGAGCAGCGGTAGTTCTTTGAAGCTTGCTAACACTCACCTTCTCACAAGGTTGTTAACAGTTTCCATTTAAACTGATATCTTAGGACACAACAATGTCTCTTTGCGTTCTACCTTTGATCGCAACGTCTTTACAGCTAAACTCGCATTGTTACGTTATTTTTTTTGTCTTTTGTGTCGGCCATATTCACATCAGCATCATCGCATTCCACCATCCTTTCTTTCTCCACGCGTTTCCCCTCCTCCCCAATCTCACAATCTATTATGACTGCCTCGCCTGGTTCACCAACTACTTCTCAGATAGAGTTCAGTGTGTCAATTCGGAGGTCCTGTTGTCCGGACCTCTGGCAGTCTCTATGGGGGTGCCACAGGGTTCAATTCTCGGGCCGACTCTTTTCTCTGTATATATCAATGATGTTGTTGTCACGATCGTCTTTGGGTGAAAGAGAGGACCAAGGCGCAGCGTGATATAAATACATGATGTATTTATTTAAGAAAGACGAAGAACACTAAAACAAACTAAACAAACCAACAAACAGACGAACGTGAAGCTATACAAACAATAAGTGCAGACACTGGCAACTTACACATAGACAATCACCCACAACCTACCTAATGACTATGGCTGCCTAAATATGGCTCCCAATCAGAGACAACGATAGACAGCTGTCTCTAATTGAGACCAATCTAGGCAACCATAGACTTACATAAACACCTACAATGAACACAACCCCATGAACTCTACAAACACCCCCTAGACAATACAAACACCCTAGACGAGACAAAAACACACAAACATCCCCCATGTCACACCCTGACCTAACTAAAATAATAAAGAAAACAAAGATAACTAAGGCCAGGGCGTGACAGTTGTTCTTGCTGCTGGTGATTCTCTGATCCACCTCTACGCAGACGACACCATTCTGTATACATCTGGCCCTTCTTTGGACACTGTGTTAACAAACCTCCAAACGAGCTTCAACACTATACAACACTCCTTCCGTGGCCTCCAACTGCTCTTAAATGCTAGTAAAACTAAGTGTATGCTCTTCAACCGATTGCTGCCCGCACCCGCCCGCCCAACTAGCATCACTACTCTGGACGGTTCTGACCTAGAATATATGGACAACTACAAATACCTCGGTGTCTGGTTAGACTGTAAAATCTCCTTCCAGACTAACATTAGGCATATCCAATCCAAAATTAAATCTAGAATCGGCTTCCAATTTCGCAACAAAGCCTCCTTCAGTCATGCTGCCAAACATACCCTCGTAAAACTGACTATCCTACCGATCCTTGACTTCGGCGATGTCATTTACAAAATAGCCCCCAACACTCTACTCAGCAAACTGGATGTAGTCTATCACAGTGCCATCCGTTTAATCACCAAAGTCCCATATACTACCCACCACTGTGACCTCTATGCTCTCGTTGGCTGGCCCTCACTACATATCCGTCGCCAAACCCACTGGCTCCAGATCATCTATAAGTCTTTGCTAGGTAAAGCCCCGCCTTATCTCAGCTCATTGGTCACCATCGCAACACCCACCCGTAGCACGCACTCCAGCAAGTATATTGAACTGTTCATCCCCAAAGCCAACACTTCCTTTGGCCGCCTTTCCTTCCAGTTCTCTGCTGCCAATGACTGGAACAAATTGCAAAAATCTCTGAAGCTGGAGTCTTATATCTCCCTCTCTAACTTTAAGCATCAGCTGTCAGAGCAGCTTACCTATCGCTGTACCTGTACACAGCCAATCTGTAAATAGTACACCTGACTACCTCATCCCCATATTATTACTTACCCTCTTGCTCTTTTGCACCCCAGTATCTCTACTTGCACATCATCATCTGCACATCTATCACTCCAGTATTAATGCTAAATTGTAATTATTTTCACCTCTATGGCCTATTTATTGCCTACCTCCCTACTCTTCTACATTTGCACACACTTTACATTGATCTTTCTATTTAAAAAAATGTTTTATTGACTGTACGTTTGTTTATGGGTAACTCTGTGTTGTTGTTTTTGTCGCACTGCTATGCTTTATCTTGGCCAGGTCGCAGTTGTAAATGAGAACTGTTCGCAACTGGCCTACCTGGTTAAATAAAGGTGAAATAAAATAAATCAAAATAAAATCTGTTGTGAGGAGTAAAATGCTGCCTGACTGGTGACTGAAATATACAGCGCTTTAAGTGTGACCACTAGGTATGTGTGGGGTTCCCATTTATCCTGTATTTTGTTTCTGCCTATTGGCTTATGATTGCTCATGAGTACTCGGTCACCAGGTCTAACCAGTGCAGTGTGAGACATCCTGTCATACATCCTCTTGTGTCTCTTTGAAGCCTCTTGTGTGGCGGAGTTGCCAACTTCTGCAACAGTTTTCAGTCTCTCATGGTGGTTCAAGACCCAGTCATCCAGAATATCAAAGTCACATTCCTCCAGGTCCTTTCCTCCAAGCACATCCAACTGCAGCTGTGCATCTCTTCCAAAGAGGAGGTAAAAAGGTGAGTAGCCTGTTGAGCAGTGCACATTGCTGTTCTAGGCCACCACAAGCTCAGGTACAGTGCATTCGGAAAGTGTTCAGACCCCTTCCCCTTTTCCATATGTTGTTATGTTACAGCCTTATTTTCAAATGGATTAAATAAAAATGTTCCTCATCAATCTATACACATCTGAAGAAACAGATGTGGCCTGAATGCCAAGCGTCTGGAGGAAACCTGGCACCATCCCTACGGTGAAGCATGGTGGTGGCAGCATGATACTGTGGGGATGTTTTTCAGCGACAGGGGCTGGGAGACTAGTCAGGATCGATGGAAAGAAGAACGGAGCAAAGTACTGTACAGAGATGTCCTTGATGAAAACCGGCTCCAGAGTACTCAGGACCTCAGACTGGGGTGAAGGTTCACCTTCCAACAGGACAACATCCCTAAGCAAAAAGCCAAGACAACACAGGAGTGGCTTTGGGACAAATCTCTGAATGTCCTTGATTGGCCCAGCCAGAGCCCAGACTTGAACCTGATTGAACATCTTTGGAGAGACCCGAAAAGAGCTATGCAGCGATGCTCCCCACCAACCTGACAGAGCTTGAGAGGATCTGTAGAGAAGAATGGGAGAAACTCACCAAATAAAGGTGTGCCAAGCTTGTAGCGTCATACCCCAAAAGACTTGAGGCTGTAATCGCTGCCAAAGGTGCTTCAACAAAGTACTGAGTAAAGGGTCTGAATACTTATGTAAATGTGATATTTTTTTATTTTTTATTTTATACATTTACAAAAATTTCGAAAAACCTATTTTTGCTTTGTCATTATTGGGTATTGTGTGTAGATTGATGAGGGGGGGAAACGATTTCTTCCAGTTTAGAATAAGGCTGTAAGGTAACACAATTTGGGAAAAGTCAAGGGGTCTGAATACTTTCCGAATGCACTGTAAATATTCCTTCCAGTCTTACTTTTTATCAGAGGTGTTGTCACATTTGAACAGGTTATAGGGGCAGAAATCTTCAGAAATACATCCTTGGCTAGTGGACAGCATTTGCACTGCATCACCCAACACTACATCCTGTGTCATTGTGGGCCAGTAGGAGCTCCTCCTCATCATCTCAAGTGTCCTCGTTCCACCGGAATGACCACCGTGGTCAAGTTCCAAAACACTTTGCGACGCAGTGGCTCAGACACCACCAACTGCCACACCTCTTATCTGTCCCTAGGATCTCATTTACAGCGAAACAACACTCCAGAGTGTAGCTTCAGCCGTTCCCACTGGTTAGGCAACTTCTTCAGAGGTGGCTCCATCCCATAGACCCTACCTAGGCTTGGACGGTCATTTCTCTTCACGGCAAGGAGGATGGGGCCAACAGTGGAATCATCTCTTTGCAGTCCGTAGATTTCATCCCATCTGTGCTCCTCAATCCTTCCCTTCACAGTAGCCTGCATAACGATTTCCACTTCTGTTTTGCCAAGTTCAACTCCTTTAGCAGGCCACAGGCATGCTTGGACCTCATCTGATTTCAATATCATTAAGTCTTTCTCTGTGACTTCCCTATCAAGCTCTCTCTCAAAATGGATCCTTGACAAGACATCAGCATTAGTGTTCATTCTCCCCAGCTTGTAGTGTACCTCAAAGTCGTATTCAGCCAGCTGGGCTACCCATCTCTGTTCAATCGCTCTGAGATTAGCCATCTCCAGGTATCTCAAGGGATTGTGATCAGTGACAACATTGAACTTGGAGAACAACAGGTAGGTAGTCCCTGAACTTCTCAGTTACAGCCCATTTAAGAGCTAGGAACTCTATCTTAAATGCGCTATATCTCTAGTTATTTCTTTCTGACCCTCGCAGACCTATGCTTAGCCGAGGTCACTTTCTCAAGAGGAGACTAAAATCTGGGTACGCCAGCACTGGCGGGGATATCAGACATCTTCTTAATCTGACATTCTTCGCTCCAGACAAAGGATATAGCTGCAACTACCTTGCTTCCCTTACCCACTTTATCCACTAGTATGTGCAGTGGTTTAGCAATGTGTGTGAAGTTTGGCACAAAGCGGCGATAATAACTCATAAACCCTAACACTTGCCTTACTTCTTTTGCCGTTTTGGGGACAGGCCAGGTTTCCAGGGCCTTGTCTTTCTCCCCATCGACTTGGATATCGTCTGCCAATGATACGTGGTCAAAGAACTTCAACAGGAAACACTTACTAGGTTTGAACTTCCATCCATGTTGCTTCAGGCTGTTCAGCTCAAGATCCCGCTTCTTCAGGTGACACTCAAAGTCCTCAGAGAAGAGTATGATACTGTCCAAATATATGAGCAGGAAATCAAAGGCAAGAACCCAGCACCACCTCTATTAGGCGCTGAAAGGTGGCCGGTACATTACACAGCCCAGGCATGTGGGTCCACTTGAAAAGGCCAAACGGAGTAGTAACATCTGTCTTCTGAACTTAGTTCAGGCCCCTATGATCACAGCAAAAACGTACACTGCCATCATTCTTAAAGACTATGACGGCTGGTGACGCCCAGGGACTACTACTCCCTTTGAGGACCCCTTGGGCAACAACGCCCTGGACATGCCTCTTAAACTCCTGGAACACCTGGGGAGGGACCCTCCAATGTTTCTGCTTAATGGGGTCTGCCTCTCCAGTCAGGATGCTGTGTGTCACAGTGGTGGTGCAACCAAAATCATTCCCATCCTTGGAAAACATCTCAGTACTTCTCAAGCAGCTTATTGAGTTCTTGGTGTTGTGCTGGGGTGAGCTCTTGAAGATGTACTTGGACAGGAACTGCCAACAGCCCTGGCACCCATTCTACAGTCTGGCTCACATCTTGCTTCATAGCTCTAACAAAGAGTTCCTCCTCTTTTTCTTTGACTGCCACCAGCTCTTTGTTAAACACTTATTGTGGTTTATATAGCTCTGCAAACCTGGCTCTGAGAGGTAGCTTTATGACCTTCCTGCTTGTGTTGAGTATCTTTTCAGGGACCATTCCTTGCTTTAGCTAGGATGTTGGCAAGTTTGTTTCCTGGCAGGCTTCCACAAGGACCTGGCATGTTGTCTTGGGGGGGTTCTGCAGCGCCCTTCAATTACCTTTTCGCTGAATGGGGAAATAGTGACTGCTTGTTTTCTCACTACCTTTAAGTATCCAGTCGTTCCACTCGGGCATACAAACTTTGACACTTTCCCCAACCATGCCAACACACGCCTCAGGTTGGCCTCTCCTGTAGGCCATACCGATCCATCCTTTTCACTCCTTTCGCCTGAATGAGCAGATCCTGCAACTCACTGATGATGTTCATACCTATTATACCTGGAACTAGATCCATACCTTCTACCCCAGGGCCAGTGTCTGTCAGCACAAACACACACTTCCTGTGAAGGGTCTTTCCCATGCATTCCATATAAGCATCTAGCCAGTCTACTACAGGGATGTTGAGGCCATTTGGGGCAGTGAGTGGCACCCATTTGGCGGAGGTGAGAGCAAACTCCTGGCCTTCAGTGCCTCCTGTAGAAAGATTCAGTGATGGTTGTCACCTCTGATCCGATGTTTAGTAAGCAGTTAGTTTTAACACCACCGATCGTTACTTCAATAGTCAAGCAGTCTCTGAACGCTTTACTCCTTAGAGACAGGGTCTCTTCTCCTTCAGCCCACTCTACTTTCCTACTGCCCCCATAGATGGGGAAAGACCCCTCTGCATACCAGGGTCTTCTGCTGGAGCACCATCTTCATCCGAGTTTGGCTTGGTTGGCAGAGTTCTCTGCTCTGCCCCTTTGTTTTGCTGGCACTATCGGCTAGTATGGCCTGGCTGCCCATACGTGTAGCAGATTAACTGTTTGTCATTGTCCTTCAGTGGTGGTCTTTTAGGCTTGCTCTGTGACTGCTTCACTCTCTATATGTCATGCACCGCCTTAAAGAGCACTTCTTGGCATGTGGCCAGCTTTTGTATTGTTTCTGTGAATAGACGGTAGCAGGGCCTTGGTGAGCCAAGGTCTGCCTGTCGATGACAGCTTTCGCAAGGGAGAGAACTTCTCTTTGCTCTTCTCTTGCCTGTAGCAAGGCACTAGATTGTTCTGACAGGCTAATCTGTAGCCTTTCTATCTCTTCCTTTAAATCTTGTAGCTCAGCCATGTACGAGCCCTCAAAGACCTGGGACATTTAACTTGTACTACAGCGCATAACTTTTAGGGGACTGTATTCAATAATTATTTAAATCTTGTTTGTGATGCCAGATGTGACGACAGGTAGACTAGCCTGCCTTAGTAGGGGTCCTACTCAATACTCTATTGCCCTGGATGGCTGAGATAACAGAAAGATCTTGGTCCTTGTCCCCAACACATTTCGCCTCTGCTCCTATTCTGTATTACTTGACTGGATGCAGTGAGGTGAGGATTTTTTATTATCAAAGTGAAGACCTGAAGTGTAGCAGTGTGTGTACTAACAGGATTATAAACCCAACCTAGTAACCTCTCCCTCATATGTCCTACAGAAAAGGAGAGACGCCCCTAACCCAGGGTAAAAGAGTATCACAGCATGAGTCATAATACCCATAAAACCTAGAGGTCAAACAGGGAAATGGTTCCAATCGTTTTTCCACCATTCATTTTTGGAAACACTTAAAATAAGGGCTGTGTTTCGTGTAGGCTTACAGTGGCGTGATGTTTTGATAACCGTCTAAATCTTTCTAGGACAAGGTGACGTTTATCAATTTATTCAACGGTATTTACCACCCAGAAATGAAATGCTAATTAGCTGTTAATGTGGCTATCATAAAGATCTACAAATGCCATGATGATCTGGACGAGACTGTCGAATTGAGACAAAGGTAAGAATCTCTGGAATTAAAACTCTTAAGGATCGGACCCTTTTTTTCAATTTTCGCATAAAATGACATACCCAAATCTATCTGCCTGTAGCTCAGGTCCTTTTTTTTCCTTTTTCTCATAACAGTCAATAACACAATAGATATATGTATGTACAGTGTGTGCAAATGTAGAAGAGTAGGGAGGTAAGGCAATAAATAGCCCATAGAGACAAAATAACTACAATTTAGCATTAACACGGGAGAGAGATGTGCAGATGATGATGTGCAAGTAGAGATACTGAGGTGCTAAAGAGCAAGATGATAATTAACTATCTAATGATTGCAAAATGTAGTAATGAATAAATAGGCTACATTAATATAAGTGGACAATTCTGTGAACTGTCTTGTGCAAGTTTTAATTTGACACAATACCTGTTAGCAAAGGTATCAGCAAGAGAGGGCAGGTGCTTGCAGTTTTGTAGTTTTGCATGATGTTTATTTTGATGCAAATTACCATTTTTGAATCCGAGAGTAAATATAACCAAACATATTGATAAAAGTCACTGTGTCCTAGAGAGATTTACATGGTTATCAAAACGTCACGCTAGGGTAAGCCCTAAGTGTTTCTAAAACCCCTATGGGAAAAATTAATGGTGGAAAAATTGTTGGAACCATTTTCCTGTTTGAACACTAGGTTTTATGGGTATTATAACACCTCCACTGTGGGACTCTATGGTCATGCATAACTCAATGTCTAATAAAACAAATGTTATATTTATTTTCAAGAGTAATTCTAAACAAAAATAAGAAAAGGTGGTTGGCGTAAAATATATCCTTGTTATTAGGTCAATTAAATAAAAAAAAGTATATATATATATATATATATATTATTTTATTTATTTCACCTTTATTTAACCAGGTAGGCTAGTTGAGAACAAGTTCTCATTTGCAACTGCGACCTGGCCAAGATAAAGCATAGCAGTGTGAACAGACAACAACACAGAGTTACACATGGAGTAAACAATAAACAAGTCAATAACATGGTAGAAAAAAAGAGAATCTATATACAATGTGTGCAAAAGGCATGAGGAGGTAGGCAATAAATCGAATAAGTACAATTTAGCAGATTAACACTGGAGTGATAAATCATCAGATAATCATGTGCAAGTAGAGATACTGGTGTGCAAAAGAGCAGAAAAGTAAATAAATAAAAGCAGTATGGGGGGTGAGGTAGGTAAATTGGGTGAGCTATATACCGATGGACTATGTACAGCTGCAGCGATCGGTTAGCTGCTCGGATAGCAGATGTTTAAAGTTGTTGAGGGAGATAAAAGTCTCCAACTTCAGAGATTTTTGCAATTCGTTCCAGTCGCAGGCAGCAGAGAACTGGAAGGAAAGGCGTCCAAATGAGGTTTTGGCTTTAGGGATGATCAGTGAGATACACCTGCTGGAGCGCATGCTACGGGTGGGTGTAGCCATCGTGACCAGTGAACTGAGATAAGGCGGCATTTTACCTAGCATAGCCTTGTAGATGACCTGGAGCCAGTGGGTCTGACGACGAACATGTAGCGAGGGCTAGCCGACTAGGGCATACAGGTCGCAGTGGTGGGTCGTATAAGGTGCTTTAGTAACAAAACGGATGGCACTGTGATAAACTGCATCCAGTTTGCTGAGTAGAGTATTGGAAGCTATTTTGTAGATGACATCGCCGAAGTCGAGGATCGGTAGGATAGTCAGTTTTACTAGGGTAAGTTTGGCGGCGTGAGTGAAGGAGGCTTTGTTGCGAAATAGAAAGCCGACTCTAGATTTGATTTTGGATTGGAGATGTTTGATATGAGTCTGGAAGGAGAGTTTGCAGTCTAGCCAGACACCTAGGTACTTATAGATGTCCACATATTCTAGGTCGGAACCGTCCAGGGTGGTGATGCTAGTCGGGCGTGCGGGTGCAGGCAGCGAACGGTTGAAAAGCATGCATTTGGTTTTACTAGCGTTTAGGAGCAGTTCGAGGCCACGGAAGGAGTGTTGTATGGCATTGAAGCTCGTTTGGAGGTTAGATAGCACAGTGTCCAAGGAAGGGCCAGAAGTATACAGAATGGTGTCGTCTGCGTAGAGGTGGATCAGGGAATCGCCCGCAGCAAGAGCAACATCATTGATATATACAGAGAAAAGAGTCGGCCCGAGAATTGAACCCTGTGGTACCCCCATAGAGACTGCCAGAGGACCGGACAACAGGACCTCCGATTTGACACACTGAACTCTGTCTGCAAAGTAGTTGGTGAACCAGGCAAGGCAGTCATTAGAAAAACCGAGGCTACTGAGTCTGCCGATAAGAATATGGTTGATTGACAGAGTCGAAAGCCTTGGCCAGGTCGATGAAGACGGCTGCACAGTACTGTCTTTTATCGATGGCGGTTATGATATCGTTTAGTACCTTGAGCATGGCTGAGGTGCACCCGTGACCGGCTCGGAAACCGGATTGCACAGCGGAGAAGGTACGGTGGGATTCGAGATGGTCAGTGATCTGTTTGTTGACTTGGCTTTCGAAGACCTTAGATAGGCAGGGCAGGATGGATATAGGTCTGTAACAGTTTGGGTCCAGGGTGTCTCCCCCTTTGAAGAGGGGGATGACCGCGGCAGCTTTCCAATCCTTGGGGATTTCAGATGATACGAAGGAGAGGTTGAACAGGCTGGTAATCGGGGGTGCGACAATGGCGGCGGACAGTTTCAGAAATAGGGGGTCCAGATTGTCAAGCCCAGCTGATTTGTATGGGTCCAGGTTTTCCAGCTCTTTCAGAACATCTGCTATCTGGATTTGGGTAAAGGAGAAGCTGGGGAGGCTTGGGCGAGTAGCAGCGGGGGGGCGGGGCTGTTTGCCAAGGTTGGAGTCGCCAGGAGGAAGGCATGGCCAGTCGTTGAGAAATGCTTGTTGACGTTTTCGATTATCACGGATTTATCGGTGGTGACCGTGTTACCTAGCCTCAGTGCAGTGGGCAGCTGGGAGGAGGTGCTCTTGTTCTCCATGGACTTTACAGTATCCCAGTACTTTTTGGAGTTAGAGCTACAGGATGCAAATTTCTGCTTGAAAAAGCTGGCCTTTGCTTTCCTGACTGACTGCGTGTATTGGTTCCTGACTTCCCTGAACAGTTGCATATCGCGGGGGCTCTTCGATGCTATTGCAGTTCGCCACAGGATGTTTTTGTGCTGGTCGAGGGCAGTCAGGTCTGGAGTGAACCAAGGGCTATATCTGTTCTTAGTTCTGCATTTTTTTAACGGAGCATGCTTGTCTAATATGGTGAGGAAGTAACTTTTAAAGAATGACCAGGCATCCTCAACTGACGGGATGAGGTCAATATCCTTCCAGGGTACCCGGGCCAGGTCGATTAGAAAGGCCTGCTCGCAGAAGTGTTTTAGGGAGCGTTTGACAGTGATGAGGGGTGGTCGTTTGACCGCGGACCCGTAGCGGATACAGGCAATGAGGCAGTGATCGCTGAGATCTTGATTGAACACAGCAGAGGTGTATTTGGAGGGCAAGTTGGTCAGGATAATGTCTATTAGGGTGCCCATGTTTACGGATTTAGGGTTGTACCTGGTGGGTTCCTTGATGATTTGTGTGAGATTGAGGGCATCTAGCTTAGATTGTAGGACTGCCGGGGTGTTAAGCATATCCCAGTTTAGGTCACCTAACAGAACAAACTCTGAAGCTAGATGGGGAGCGATCAATTCACAGATGGTGTCCAGGGCACAGCTGGGAGCTGAGGGGGGTCGGTAGCAGGCGGCAACAGTGAGAGACTTATTTCTGGAGAGATTAATTTTTAAAATTAGAAGTTCGAACTGTTTGGGTATAGACCTGGAAAGTATGACAGAACTTTGCAGGCTATCTCTGCAGTAGATTGCAACTCCTCCCCCTTTGGCAGTTCTATCTTGACGGAAAGTGTTATAGTTGGGTATGGAAATCTCAGAATTTTTGGTGGCCTTCCTAAGCCAGGATTCAGACACGGCAAGGACATCAGGGTTGGCAGAGTGTGCTAAAGCGGTGAGTAAGACAAACTTAGGGAGGAGGCTTCTGATGTTGACATGCATGAGGCCAAGGCTTTTTCGATCACAGAAGTCAACAAATGAGGGTGCCTGGGGACATGCAGGGCCTGGGTTTACCTCCACATCACCCGAGGAACAGAGGAGTAGTAGGATGAGGGTGCGGCTAAAGGCTATCAAAACTGGTCGCCTAGAGCGTTGGGGACAAGGAATAAAAGGAGCAGATTTATGGGCGTGGTAGAATAGATTCTGGGCATAATGTGCAGACAGGGGTATGGTGGGGCACGGGTACAGCGGAGGCAAGCCCAGGCACTGGGTGATGATAAGAGAGGTTGTATCTCTGGACATGCTGGTCTCAATGGGTGAGTTCACCGCATGTGTGGGAGGTGGGACAAAGGAGGTATCAGAGGTACGGAGAGTGGAACTACGGGGTCCATTGCAAACCAAAACAATGATAACTAGCCTGAACAACAGTATAGAAGGCATATTGATATTTGAGAGAGACATACAGTAAGGCATAAAGTGATTGCAGGTCTTGATTGGGAGAGCTAGCTAAAACAACAGGTGAGATAACAGCAGCTAGTCAGCTAACACAGCAACAGCAGGTAAAAATGGCGACGACTAGGCAGAGAGGGTCGGATTAATAACACACAGAGCCTGAGTTAAAACACAGAGCCGACAGATAAAACACAAATAAACAGAATGGAGTACCGTGAATTAATGGACAGTCCGGCAGGCATCAGCTATGTAGCCAAGTGATCATAGTGTCCAGGGGGCAGCCGTAGATGGAGTAGGGAAGCCGCCACTACGCTAGCACGCGGCGTTTAAAGTTAGTAGCCCGGGGGGTGGTCTGCTCAGACGGAGGGGGTCTGCTCAGACGGAGGCCGGTTGAGGGCACAGCGGATGGGGTACTCGTCTGCAGACCAGACGTGGTCGTGTCGACAGAGAATCCAAGCCGGATGGCGATGGCGAAAGAGAGGTTGTAATTGTAGAATTGTGTTTGCTAACTGGTGCTAGCTTCGTGGCAGTGGCGCTAGAGGCGCTAGCTGCAAGCTAGCTGTGAGGATCAGAAGTAGTGGCTCAGGGATTACGGCAGGAATCCGGCGTTGTTGTCGAGAGACAGTCCGATGCTGGTAAATTGGTGAGTAATATCCAGGCTAATAACAGGGCTGGTGTCTGTGCAGAAGGTAAAAGCTGCTAGCAGCGGCTAAAAATGACTAAATATATATACAGTATATCTTCACCACTGATAAATCTACAATAATCTATGCTTAATTATCTACGATAATAATTGTCACGTTCCTGACCTGTTTTCCGTTGTTTTTGTATTTGTTTAGTATGGTCAGGGCGTGAGCTGGGTGGGTAGTCTATGTTATGTGTTTCTATGTTGGGTTCAATGTGTTGCCTGATATGGTTCTCAATTAGGGGCAGGTGTTTGACGTTTCCTCTGATTGAGAACCATATTAAGGTAGGCTGTTCTCACTGTTTGTTTGTGGGTGATTGTCTTCCGTGTCAGTGGTTGTACCACACGGGACTGTATCGTTTGTTCTAGTCTGTACCTGTTCGTGCGTTCTTCGTGTTTATGTAAGTTCATATGTTCAGGTCGGTCTACGTCGTTTTTTGTTTTGTAATTTCTCAAGTGTGTTACATGTTCGTCTTGTCTAAATAAATTCATCATGTCTTCACAACACGCTGCGTTTTGGTCCGATCCCTACACCTCTTCAGACGAAGAGGAGGAAATCAGCCGTTACAGAATCACCCACCTCCCAAGGACCAAGCGGCGTGGGAGAAAGCAGCAGCAGCGATCGCAGGATTCCTGGACATGGGAGGAAATACTGGACGGTAAAGGTCCATGGGCACAACCTGGAGAATATCGCCGCCCTCGTGAAGAGCTGGAGGCAGCTAAAGCCGAGAGGCGGCGGTATGAGGAGGCAGGACGGAAACAGGAGCAAAATCTGGACTACATTACGTGGGAGGAGATCGACAGGTGGGCGATCGACCCAGGGAGAAAGCCGGAGCCCGCCTGGGATTCTTTGGCGCAGTGTGAGGAGGGATACCGGCGAATGGAGGCAGCACGACGACGCGGTAGGAAGCCTGTTAGTCAAGCCCAAAAATTTCTTGGGGGGGGGGGGGGGGGGGGCTAAAGGGTAGTGTGGCGAAGTCAGGTAGGAGACCTGCGCCAACTTCCCGATCTTACCGTGGAGAGCGAGAGTACGGGCAGACACTGTGTTATGCGGTAGAGCGCACGGTGTCTCCTGTACGTGTGCATAGCCCGGTGCGGGTTATTCCACCTCCCCGCACTGGCAGGGCTAGATTGAGTATTGAGCCAGGTGCCATGAAGCCGGCTCAACGCGTCTGGTCTCCAGTGCGTCTCCTCGGGCCGGCATACATGGCACCAGGCTTACGCATGGTGTCCCCGGTTCGCCTACACAGCCCAGTGCGGGTTATTCCACCTCCCCGCACTGGTCAGGCTACGGGGAGCATACAACCAGGTAAGGTTGGGCAGGCTCAGTGCTCAAGGGAGCCAGTACGCCTGCATGGTCCGGTATATCCGGCGCCACCTCCCCGCCCCAGCCCAGTACCACCAGTGCTTACACCACGCACCAGGCTTCCTGTGCGTCTCCAGAGCCCTGTTCCTCCTCCACGCACTAGCCCTATGGTGCGTGTCTTCAGCCCGGTACCACCAGTTCCGGCACCACGCACCAAGCCTCCTGTGCGTCTCCAGAGCCCTGTTCCTCCTCCACGCACTAGCCCTGTGGTGCGTGTCTCCAGCCCAGTACCTCCAGTTCCGGCACCACGCACCAAGCCTCCTGTGCGCCTCCAGAGTCCTGTGCGTCCTGTTGTTGCTCCCCGCACTAGCCTTAAGGTGCGTGTCCTTAGCCCGGTACCTCCAGTTCCGGCACCACGCACCAGGCCTACAGTGCACCTCAGCCGGCCAGAGTCTGCCGTCTGCCCAGCGGCACCTGAACTGCCCGTCTGCCCAACGCCGTCTGAGCTGTCCGTCTGCCAAGCGCCGCCTGCGCTGCCCGTCTGTCCTGAGCCTTCAAAGCCGCCCGTCTGTCCTGAGCCTTCAAAGCCGCCCGTCTGTCCTGAGCCTTCAAAGCCACCCGTCTGTCCTGAGCCTTCAAAGCCGCCCGTCTGTCCTGAGCCTTCAGAGCCGTCCGCCAGACAGGAGCCGCTAGAGCCTTCCGCCAGACAGGAGCAGCCAGAGCCTTCCGCCAGACAGGAGCAGCCAGAGCCTTCCGCCAGACAGGAGCAGCCAGAGCCTTCCGCCAGACAGGAGCAGCCAGAGCCTTCCGCCAGACAGGAGCAGCCAGAGCCTTCCGCCAGACAGGAGCAGCCAGAGCCTTCCGCCAGACAGGAGCAGCCAGAGCCTTCCGCCAGACAGGAGCAGCCAGAGCCTTCCGCCAGACAGGAGCTGCCCTCCAGTCATGAGCTGCCCTCCAGTCATGAGCTGCCCTCCAGTCATGAGCTGCCCTCCAGTCATGAGCTGCCCTCCAGTCATGAGCTGCCCTCCAGTCATGAGCGACCTCTCTGTCCTGAGCTACCTCTCTGTCCTGAGCTACCTCTCTGTCCTGAGCTACCTCTCTGTCCTGAGCTACCTCTCTGTCCTGAGCTACCTCTCTGTCCTGAGCTACCTCTATGTTTTGAGTTATCTCCTCTATCTAGGGGGGACCTGTGTTAAGGTTCCTAGACCAGGGTCGGGGGCGAGGATCGCCACTCAAAGGACGCTAAGGAGGGGGACAAAGACAATGGTGGAGTGGTGTCCTCGTCCTGCGCCAGAATCGCCACCGCGGACAGATGCCCACCCAGACCCTCCCCTAGATTGTTAGGTGGTGCGCCCGGAGTTCGCACCTTGAGGGGGGGGGGTTATGTCACGTTCCTGACCTGTTTTCCGTTGTTTTTGTATTTGTTTAGTATGGTCAGGGCGTGAGCTGGGTGGGTAGTCTATGTTATGTGTTTCTATGTTGGGTTCAATGTGTTGCCTGATATGGTTCTCAATTAGGGGCAGGTGTTTGACGTTTCCTCTGATTGAGAACCATATTAAGGTAGGCTGTTCTCACTGTTTGTTTGTGGGTGATTGTCTTCCGTGTCAGTGTTTGTACCACACGGGACTGTATCGTTTGTTCTAGTCTGTACCTGTTCGTGCGTTCTTCGTGTTTATGTAAGTTCATATGTTCAGGTCGGTCTACGTCGTTTTTTGTTTTGTAATTTCTCAAGTGTGTTACATGTTCGTCCTGTCTAAATAAATTCATCATGTCTTCACAACACACTGCGTTTTGGTCCGATCCCTACACGAAGAGGAGGAAATCAGCCGTTACAATAATGCTTTCCACCTGGCTACCCCTACCCCAGTCAACAGCTCTGCATACCCCACAACAACTTGCCCAAGCCTCCCCCATTTCTCCTTCACCCAAATCCAGATAGCCGTTGTTCTGAAAGTGCTGCAATATCTGGACCGGCTGTCCATTCTTTCCACCTGGCTACCCCTACCACTCCCAACATCTCAGCACCCCCTGCAGCAACTTGCCCAAGCCCCTCCCCCCACTTCTCCTTCACCCAAATCCACGCAGCTGATGTTCTGAAAGAGCTGCAAAATCTGGATCACTACAAATCAGCTGAGCTAGACAATCTGGACACTCTCTTTCTAAAAGGTTCTGCCGAAATTGTTGCAACCCCTATTACTAGCCTATTCAACCTCTCTTTCGTATTGTCTGCAAACCCCAAAGATTGGAAAGCTGCCGTGGTCATCCCCCTCTTCAAAGGGGGAGACACTCTAGACCCAAACTGTTATAGACCTATATCCATCTTGCCTTGCCTTTCTAAAATCTGCAAAAGCCAAGTTAACAAATAGATCACCGACATTTTCGAATCCCACCGTACCTTCTCCACTATGCAATCTGGTTTCCGAGCTGGTCATGGTTGCACCTCAGCCACGCTCAAGGTCCTAAATGATATCATAACCGCCATCAATAAGAGATACCCAAATCCAAACAGCTGATGTTTTGAAAGAGCTGCAAAATCTGGATCCCTACAAATCAGCTGGGCTAGACAATCTGGACCCTCTCTTCCTAAAAATTTCCACCGAAATTGTTGCAACAACTATTACTCACTCAATGTCCTAAACCATATTATAACCGCCATCGATAAAAGACAGTACTGTGCAGCCGTCTTCATTGACCTGGCCAAGGCTTTCGACTCTGTTAATCACCGCATTCTTATCGGCAGACTCAATAGACTTGGCTTCTCAAATGACTGCCTCGCCTGGTTCACCAACTACTTCTCAGATAGAGTTCAGTGTGTCAAATCGGAGGTCCTGTTGTCCGGACCTATGGCAGTCTCTATGAGTGTGCCACAGGGTTCAATTCTCGGGCCGACTCTTTTCTCGGTATATATCAATGATGTCGCTCTTGCTGCTGGTGATTCTCTGATCCACCTCTACGCAGACGACACCATGCTGTATACACCTGGCCCTTCTTTGGACACTGTGCTAACAAACCTCCAAACAAGCTTCAACACCATACAACACTCCTTCCGTGGCCTCCAACTGCTTTTAAATGCTAGTAAACCTAAGTGCATGCTCTTCAACCGATTGCTGCCCACACCCTCCTGCCCGACTAGGATCACTACTCTAGACGGTTCTGACTTAGAATATGTGGACAACTACAAATACCTAGGTGTCTGGTTAGACTGTAAACTCTCCTTCCAGACTCACATTAAGCATCTCCAATCCAAAATTAAATCCAGAATTGGCTCCCTATTTTGCAACAAAGCCTCCTTCACTCATGCTGGCAAACATACCCTTGTAATACTGACTACCCTTGTAATACTGACTATCCTACCGATCCTTGACTACGGCGATGTCATTTACAAAATAGCCTCCAGCCCTCTACTCAGCAAACTGGACGTAGTCTATCACAGTGCCATCCGTTTTGTCACCAAAGCCCCATAGACTACCCACCACTGTGACCTGTATGCTCTTGTTGGCTGGCCCTCACTACATATTTGTCCAGGTCATCTATAAGTCTTTGCTAGGTAAAGCCCCACCTCAGCTCACTGGTCACCATAGCAACACCCACCCGTAGCACGTGCTCCAGCAGGTATATTTCACTGGTCATCCCCAAAGCCAACACTTCCTTTGGCCGTCTTTCCTTCCAGTTCTCTGCAGCCAATGACTGGAACGAATTGCAAAAATCACTGAAGCTGGAGTCTTATAGCTCCCTCTTTAACTTTAAGCATCAGCTGTCAGAGCAGCTTACCGATCACTGTACCTGTACACAGCTAATCTGTAAATAGCACACCCAACTACCTCATCCTCATGTTGTTATCCTCTACGGGATCGGTGTCCCCCCCACGGGACGGTTGAGCTAACGTAGGCTAATGTTATTTGCATGAGGTTGTAAGTGCGCCGACCGCAACACAAATATCCCCCGTCTTCTTCCCTCTTTACAGGTGAAGCAATGGAGCAGTCTCACTCACACATCCGCACACCTTCAGCCACCACGTCCTCAGCTCGCCTTGACAGGTGTAGCAGTGCTAAACCGCTCTCCATGAGCGACCCTCTCTTGACAGGTAGTTCCTCCCTCCCCACAAATGCAGTCTGCTCCTCGCCCACCCTCGTATCAGGAGCTAACGAGGGGAGTAGTAGTAGTTCTTTGAAGCTTGCTAACACTTCTCAGTCTCACAAGGTTGTTAACAGTAACCAAAAGGTTGCTTGATCACATCCCGGAACTGACAAGGTAAAAATCTGTCCCTCTGCCCCTGAACAAGGCAGTTAACCCACTGTTCCCCAGTAGGCCGTCATTGTAAATAAGAATTTGTTCTTAACTGACTTGCCTAGTTAAATACAGTTTAGATAAAAATGTATAATTTACATTTAAAATATTTATTTATTAAGAAAAAATGACATGTTTTAGATACGTCTGTGTAGACCAGAGGAGGCTCTTCAGAGGAGGAAGCGGAGGACCATCCTACTCAGTGAATTTCATAAAAATTGTAATATTCAAACATTTAAAAAGTTGAGAGAGTTCTTACCTACTTCCTCAGACTTACACAGTAATTATGACAACTTCGGAGGACGTCCTCCAACCTATCAGAGCACTTGCAGCATGAACTGACATGTTGTCCATCCAATTGAAGGATCAGAGAATGAATCTATTACTGAAAGCATAAGCTACAGCTAGCTACAGTAGCACTGCAGTGCATAAAATGTGGTGAGTAGTTGATTTAAAGAGAGAAAGACAATAGTTGAACAAATTAATTTACTCAAAAATTAAGGAGAAGCAGTAGAGAGAGAGGGAGATATTTCATCATATTTTTTTCTTCAGTTTCACTGTCACTTATGCTAGCTAATGCAACTAATTTAGCCTACTCAACAACCTGACTCAAACATAGAGGAACGATTGTCACAGCCGTGAAAAGAAGAGGACCAAGGTGCAGCGTGTTGAGCGTACATTTTCTTTTATTAATAAAAATTACGCCGAACAAAACAATAAACACTACAAAAACAAACCGTGAAGCTAAAGGCTATGTGCCCTAAACAAAGTCAACTTCCCACAAAGACAGGTGGGAAAAAGGGCTAGCTAAGTATGGTTCTCAATCAGAGACAACGATAGACAGCTGCCTCTGATTGAGAACACACCTGACCAAACACAAAGAAATAGAAAACATAGAAATAAAGAAACTAGAATGCCCACCCTAGTCACACCCTGGCCTAACCAAAATAGAGAACAAAAGCTAGCTGGATTTTGTTAGCTAGCTGGATAAGGCTGTCCAACACTCCAACTCTTCTAATTCAAGGTAAGCTTTCGTTTTTACAAATATATTGCCACCGGGGCCTGCTAAACTGCATGCTGTACACTACTGCGTGGATGTACACATGGATTGTGGGTTTACTAACGTGTTAGTTCTAGTAGTTATGTTGACTATAACATTAGCTAATACAGTAACAATGATATAGGCTGTGTGTAGCGGTTATGGTATGTATATGAAGGTTTGGCTTGGAGAGGTTTTTTCACCTGGTCACAGACAGCTGCTGTGTTATACACTGAAGTACACAAGCAAAGGGAAAATTAGGAGAGCGCGTAGATGCGATGATGCTGTTTTTCTGGCTGCTATGAAAGTGAACTGTGTGTGCGGGTGATCAGGTGTATTCATTCCACCAATTCTGTTGCAAAATGGGGATGGACCTACCGGAATTTGTCCAATAGAAACTGTCATTTTATTTGGAAAATGTAGCGTTTTGCAACTGTTTGGACTAATGATCACATCCTAGATCAGCTAGATGCAGACAAGAGTGTTCAAGGCGGTATTGAACGTGTCACTGTCTCATTTTGATTACTCCAATTTGTCTCTTGACCTGTGCACCTACGTTTTAAACTTGAATTTGTAGGCTAGGTTGTAGCAACCTCATGGATATAGGTCAAATTCGAGTGTCATGTAGTAGCCTAAACCTATTGATGTTACGTTGAGCTGGGTGAATGAAATATCAATGACAGACAATCATCCAACATACTGTAATTGAAAAAAGGCCTCCCTGATCTTAACTTCTTATGGCTGCAGGGGCAGTATTGAGTAGCGTGGATGAAAGGTGCCCAGAGTAAACGGCCTGCTCCTCAGTCCCAGTTACTAATATATGCATATACTAATATATCATATTTATGTTAACAACATTCTAAAGATTGATTCAGTACATCGTTTGACATGTTTCTACTGACTGTAACGGAACGTTTGGACATTTCGTCACGTTATAGTGGTCGCGCTTTGAGACTTTGGTTAGGGTGTTTGGTAAACAATTCGAAAGTAGCTAATTTTACATAAATAACGGACATTAACGAACAAATCAAGCATTTATTGTGGACCTGGGATTCCTAGGACTGCATTCTGGTGAATTCATCAAAGGTAAGGAAACATTTATCATGTATTTTCTGGTTTCTGTTGAGTCCAACATGGCGGCTAATTTGGCTATTCATCTGAGCTCCGTCTCAGATTATTGCATGGTTTATTTTTCCGTAAAGTGTTTTTGAAATCTGACACAGCGGTTGCATTAAAGAGAGGTATATCTATAATTCCATGTGTATAACTTGTATTATCATCTATATTTATGATGAGTATTTCTGTTGAAACAATGTGGCTATGCAAAGTCACTTGATGTTTTTGCAACTAGTGAATCTAACGCCTCAATGTAAACTCAGATTTTTTTATATAAAAATGAACTTAAACAGCACCGACTGCCACTGGTGTAGACTGACAGCCTGGGGGGCTACTCTGTAAGCTAATGCAGGGGAGTTAGTGTGAGTGTTGGTTGGTGGGGTTTCCCTCCCTCCCTCTAGCAATGCTCATAAAAATTATTAAAAGGTTTTAAAAACAATTGTAATAAATGCAACAGTTGGACAATGGAATTCAGGTACAGTGTGGTTTGGTGGAGAACAGATATTCCCTATGTACCACATTCTAGGCCAGAGTAAGTGTTCTGCTATTGATAGCGCCTTCCTCAAGCTATGAATGATGAAGGAGCAAATGTTTCCTGTGCACGCATCAATGGGGCGAAGGGGGGTCAGCCCTTCCTGTCACTGAGTAGCTTACAAGATGCCCCTATCACAGGAACAATAACTCCTCTCCCTTTCTTCTTTATAAAACTGTGTCTCCAGAAGGAGGTCAAAGAGACAAAGAACAGACACTTTCTGCAGATCAGTAGACCATCTTTATGATTTACATGTGTTACAGGGGATTACCAACTAGACTTTTGGGCACTATAGATGTGGATTCCAAGAAAGGCGGAGTTCAGGCAATGATATTCCTTGTAACAACAGGGAAAAGTACCGCCAATTGCACCAGTGTCATTTAAACACATTTTTGAACAATGTATCAAAAATGAAGGACTCATGAAGCATACAACTTGAAGCATACTGTAATATTTTTCTATGCCATTAAAAAGGGATATAATGTTTATTTGCTGTAACATGGAGTGTATGTATTTTACTCAAGACATGTTTAGAACCTACAGGCTACATGTTTCATCCTATGGACTATTTAAATGTTTTCTGTACAGTAGGAACATACTGTGGACACTTGTGAGGATATCTCAATGGACATAAGTGTGCTGAGTTCTTAGAATCAACGGGGTGGTCCCGTGACACCCTGTCCGGCCTATCAGCCCGCCCTCTGTGAGTATCCCTATAGTTACAGGACTTGCTAAAAGACTGATAGATAAAGTTTCTTCGAGTGTGGCCACGCCAGTTTAATTAATTATGCACATCTCTATGGAAAACCCCAAAACCTATCTTCTGTCTGAGTAGACCTATCCTACTCAGACAGAAGCAATCACACCAGAGGTGATCCTACAGAATGCAGAGATGGACGGAGAGAGTGTAAGAGGGAGAAAGAGAGAGAGGCTGAGAGAGAGAGAGAGCGAGGGTGAGAGTTGGTGGGTATAGCTCCTTCGGGTTTAAGCTACTGCAGCCTGCTGGCCTCAGCACTACTGAAAGACTTGGACAACTAACCTTTTATTTCACCAGTCCTCAAAAATATGTTTACATTCTCAACTTTATTTTTCATGTTCACAATTTATTTTATTTTGAATTCAATTCATATTCTATTGACCCCATACGTCCTCCCCTCAGCAGCCTCCACTGATAGATAGCTCACCAACCAGGAAAAGGGTAAATTACTTGCATGTTGGTGTTGCCTGTCCAGCTGGGTTAAGATGAACTGTCACTCCAAAACTAGTGGACCAATGGAGACTCGTTGTCTACGCCTCCCTCTAAACCCCACCCTTCACGGAAAAATAATGCCAAAACTCGCAATCGAAAAGACTGGCAGTGAAAGCAAAGAAACAGACATAGAAAGAAAAGATACGAGTAGCGTAACCAAAAGGAAGTACATGCAGGCAAGAGTGTAGGCAAAATGTATTCAATAGGATTGGTTGCTTGGAGAGTTTAACCGGAAACTATTTTTGCATTAGTTTCTAATATTTGTAAAAATTATTTACGTACAAGTTTTTTGGGTTTTGCTTTTGATGTCTTATTTTTGTTTACAATTCTATACATTTTGCTTTCAATTGTTTGGTTTTTGATTTCAACATCCATTATTTAATCCATCCTCGAAAATTTAATGTTTACATTATCAACTTTATTTTTCATGTTCACTATTTATTTTATTTAGAATTCAATACATATGGCGTGAAATTGACCCCATAAGGACGGCTCATAATAATGGCTGTAACGGACCAAATGGAATGGCATCAAACACATGGAAACCATGCGTTTGATGTATTTGTGGTACCATTCCACAGATTCTGCTCCAGCCATTACCACGAGCCTCTCCTCCTCCATTAAGGTGACACCAACATCCTGTGCTCTATATAGTTTCACGGTTGTGAAAGCCTATGTCGATGTAGCCCTCTCTCATTTTCTCTTTAAATTAATACGATCATATGATTCTCAAAAGTCTTGAGTTGAGTACGGAAGCCTATTCATATTTACCTGTGGAGCTTCTCACCTCAATAACTGTGTTGTATCCCATTGTACCCTGTCTTTATATCGTATCGTTTAACTGCACCTCATTATCTAATTATTTGTGGCACTTAAGTCATTTGTGAGCGACTGGGTTTTTGCAGTTCCAGGGGTAACGGCTATTCAGAATGAGAATATTGTAAATTGCCTGTTGGTTAGGCTATTGTTGATATGTAGTGATTAATGGTATAACAGTTAATGATAACTACTGATATAGTTAATTTAAGGGTTTCTCTGTATCCAACTCTTAATGGTGCCCTCTTTGGCTAACCTATCCAAATTAATAATTTAATTAATTATTACAGTAATTAAATCAGTAAATGATCTTGAATAGTAATTAGCCAAAAGCCATAACAAACCAGTGTGTCAATAACAGGACACCCTCAACACGATCGGCTCTATATTACAGCTATCTATACATACCAGTGGTAGGAATCACGCTTGCAACGTCAGTAGGCTACAGTAGCATAAGCTTCAGAGGGGGACGGGCATGTTGCCTACACGCACAAACACTGGCAAAGATTTTCAGCTGCCAGGCAGACACTGGACTACGTTTCTGAGTGACAGAGTGAGGGCATTGGCATAGGCGCGTTGTTGCATTTTTGTGGGACTGAAAAAAAAATGTCCCGGAATGTAAAATGACGTTATAAATCGGTTCCTATGCTTTAAAAATTATGGTTTAGTTCCAGAATAGTATAGATCACGTTTGTTCAAAAAATATATTTTCCAGTTTTCTTTTCTGTTCCCTGAACCGGTTCCAACCCCTGATACGTTCTTTACATTGTTTGCGAGATCAGACATAATATCACTATAATCCGAGTGTTCATTTTCGGAAGATGCTTTCATTTCACGCATCTAATTTGTAAACATTTCAACTGTATTAAATTATAACTTGTTTTATTTCCAAGAAAAATGTACACCCAGCTAAATAAAATGATCTTTCTTCTCTTTCTTGTGATGTAATTGTTGAGACGATGCGTTAAATCCCAGACGAAGCATTAGCGTTCTTATAGATGCAACCGAAAGACAATGGTCATGTCCGAATACCCATACTAGCATACTGAATACTTACACTGCATACTATTTACTTATTGTTGCATACTATTTAGCATGTACTGTTTAGTCAAAAGTATGCCACGACCGCAACACACTAGCGGCTACTGATTGGCTTGGGCATCTTCCCAATTAAGTAGCCTAGTTTTGTTTTTGGTTATTTGGAGAGAACTAGGGCCTATCACTCACAGCCAACCTCTTCAAATGCATTGTGATAAAGTGTGCATTGAATTCTACTAGATGAAGTACCACAATTTGTATAACATCCTGGCATTTAAACCATAGTCGATTTTCAAAATGTTGCATACTATTAAACATTCTATTTTCACATACTGAGAATGCAACATGCGTGATTGCGTTGTTTCCCACTATTCATTGATTTCGGTAGCACATCCCCATATCTAATTGATCAGCTGTTTTCAAAGCCGAAATGAGTATGACATTCATGCATTTATAGTATACTCATTTTCGAAATGTCGAAGTACTCAAACGGTCTACTATTTAGGACACAAGTATGGGTATTCGGACACGTCCACATATTCCATTCAGTCCATTTCAGCCATTACCGGGGTGTGTTTGACAGGTCATTACAAACATTCTGTGGTTGTAACGTTAACGAGAAGAAACGACAGGCACAAGCAAGAGTATGAAAGAGTCGTAGGAATAAAATGAAAGCAATCAATCCAGACAGATTTAAGTAACAAGTGGATTTTGTAACCCTCAAACACAGGGCGGGGCACGCGTGCTGCTGCTCCCTTCATCCCTTTCCGCCCTCCCGGCCGCCTGTTGCAGGGGAAGTGTGCATTGAATGTGCATTGTGCAGTAAATGTGAGCATAAAATGAACTGGTCTCTGAGCGGAGAGAGGTTGTGTGTATCGTGGAGGCTGCTGAGGTGAGGACGGCTCATAAAAATGACTGGAATGGAGTCAATGGAATGTTATCAAACACGTGGTTTCCATGTGGTTGAGACCATTCCATTGACTCCATTGAAGCCATTATTATGAGCCATCCTCCCCTCAGCAGCCCCCACTGGTGTGTATGGGTGTGTAGGAGGAATCTGCTCCAACATTTAATGCTCCTAAAAACTAATCAGGCTGTATTTAAGATTCTGGAGGGGATGAGAGGAACTCCTCCACCAGAACCTTTCATTGGGACACAAACTGCCAGCCACAACATCTTAAAGACCACCACTCAGTATATCTCATAAATGTCAGCTGATGGCAGAGACCTCTCTCTTTGTTTCCCTGCTGATTATTTAATTGAGTAAGTCTCATTAAATAGCATTGCCAGTGGTGGAAAGTGCACAGACACAAGCTGAGGCTGACCTTTCATCAGAAGAACAATTAATATGACTGGGCACTCGTTTAATCAGAAGGGCATTTTATTATCATTATCTTTATGGGAACCCATACATCATGGTTACAGTCAGAGCCTGTTAGTTTCCCTTAATGTGGTTGCTAGGGTACCGAGGCTGGCACATAAGAAATGCAGCACTCTGATCTGTGATCTAAGAATCAAAACACTTCTAATCAAATAACTATGGCCCTGAGTTACTCCTGGCCATGGGGATATGGAGGGTCATGTGGTCAGGAAAAACTCCTGGCCCTATTCATGGGTTGCACGTTTTGTCGCAGTTTTAGGACTGACGCCCGACTGAGTGTTCTACTCAATGCATTGTCATTGGCGCTGATGAAGATTTCCTCAAAAGTTTATTACAGTAGCTTGGAATTACAATAACAATTCTAAAAGGAGGTAAATAATTAGTAGGAAAACTTTTTGTCATCCCTGTAGCCAGATTGACTTTAGATGCAGCCAACTAAGATTCTGGGGACAGGACTGGATTTTGCTAGCTCACGTTAGCATTGCTAGCTATTTTTGACAAACTTTGCCTGAACATTGCTAAAACCTTGCCTACATTAGCAATGTCATTGTATTTCCAGGACACTAGAGTGTAATTTATACAAAACAGTCATTAGCCCTCTTCAGAATGACTGGGCATCGCTCAACTTTTGGGCACAACCATGGCAGAGGGTGGCTAAAGAACGTTAATAACAATGGCATGACGCAACCGAGTGACGGTGCAACACATGAATACTGAGCACCATTGAAATGACAGACAGAAAGACAGGAAGAAGAAGAGAATGTTTTGTTCCACTCAGAGATGCACTCCCTTATTGATGCTCTTAACTTCCCAGAAGTACTTCTTTGCAACAGTGCTCTGAATACAATGAGGCCTCAATTGAAGCGTAATGTGAATAAATAGTCTCTCTGCAGTATTTCTCAGGGCCGAGCTGTTCTTTCTCTTCTCAGTGGGCCAGCTGAGATGAGTGCGTCTGCATACATTTCTCCACCATCTGTTAGCCTGCTACGCTATCAGCCACCCAGGACTCTGTACAGGCAAAGTAGTCCAGGACCAGGCTCATTAGATACATTGTTAGAGAGTGGCCTTCGCAAAAGAGCTGCGTGCTGTTGGAAGGGTGTATGTGTTTTAAAGAATGTGTGTGTGTGTTTTCAGTGTGTGTCTATGCCACCCACAGGGAGAGCCTGAAAGTTGACTAAATAAGTTGCAGAGCCCTGGGATACACATTACATTCACACACTCCCTCAGTCAAACTCTCACCTCAGGCCTCTAGCACTCTCAGAGGGCTGTCACAAAATAGAAATAGATTAATTCCATTCCCCATAGCAACCCTCACGGGCCTCTATTTCACTAGCAGAGACATATCGAAAAGAAAGCAGAGACGATTCTGTGGTATGTCAACTAATACTAAAGAGTGGAAACACGTGGCCCATCTGACATTGCATGTTTGATCTATATGTTTGTATTGAGGATACAGCCTTGATGAGCAAAATATGGCCTCAATTTCCAGACTGACCTTATCCATATCATGGGTTGGCGCCCTCCCTCTTGTGTTGTGCCGTGGCGGAGATCTTTGTGGGCTATATTCGGCCTTGTCTCAGGATGGTAAGTTGGTGGTTGAAGCTATCCCTCTAGTGGTGTGGGGGCTGTGCTTTGGCAAAGTGGGTGGGGTTATATCCTGCCTGTTTGGCCCTGTCCGGGGGTATCATCGGATGGGGCCACAGTGTCTCCTGTCTCAGCCTCCAGTATTTATGCTGCAGTAGTTTATGTGTCGGGGGGTTAGGGTCAGTCTGTTATATCTGGAGTATTTCTCCTGTCTTATCCGGTGTCCTCTCTCGGAGGACCTGAGCCCTAGGACCATGCCTCAGAACTACCTGGCATGATGACTCCTTGTATGATGACTCCTGGCCGTGCTGCTGCTCCAGTTTCAACTGTTCTGCCTGCGGCTATGGAACCCTGACCTGTTCACCGGACGTGCTACCTGTCCCAGACCTGCTGTTTTCAACTCTCTAGAGACCGCAGGAGCGGTAGAGATACTCTCAATGATCGGCCATGAAAAGCCAACTGACATTTACTCCTGAGGTGCTGACTTGTTGCACCCTCGACAACTACTGTGATTATTATTATTTGACCATGCTGGTCATTTATGAACATTTGAACATCTTGACCATGTTCTGTTATAATCTCCACCCGGCACAGCCAGAAGAGGACTGGCCACCCCTCATAGCCTGGTTCCTCTCTAGGTTTCTTCCTAGGTTTTGGCCTCTCTAGGGAGTTTTTCCTAGCCACAACGCTTCTACACCTGCATTGCTTGCTGTTTGTGGTTTAGGCTGGGTTTCTGTACAGCACTTTGAGATATCAGCTGATGTAAGAAGGGCTATATAAATACATTTTATTTTATTTGATCATCCAGCACCGGTGTCACATATACAGGTAACTGCCAAATTTGATTTCACCTTTATTTAACCAGGTAGGCTAGTTGAGAACAAGTTCTCATTTGCAACTGCGACCTGGCCAAGAATAAAGCAAAGCAGTTCAACACATACAACACAGAGTTACACATGGAATAAACAAAAATACAGTCAATAATACAGTAGGAAAATCTATATACAGCATGTGCAAATGAGGTAGGATAAGAGAGGTAAGGCAATAAATAGGCCATGGTGGCAAAGTAATTACAATATAGCAATTAAACACTGGAATGGTAGGATGAGCAAAGGATGATTGTGCAAGTTGAGATACTGGGTTGCAAAGGAGCAAGATAAATAAATAAATACAGTATGGGGATGAGGTAGATAAAGTAAACACTTGAGTAAATGAGGCATATAAAGTATATTGAAAGCAGGCGCCTCCTCACAGGTGTGGTTCCTGAGTTAATTAAGCAATTAACATCCCATTATGCTTAGGTTCATATATAAAAATACCCAGTTGCCCATTATTTTGGTTACCATGGCTAGAAGAAGAGATCTCAGTGACTTTTAAAGAGGGGTCTCAAAAGAGCATATGGTTTGTGTGTTCTTGTGTGTGTGTCTCAGTCACTAGATCTCAACCCAAATGAACACTTATTGGAGATTCTGGAGTGGCGCCTGCGACAGCCTTTTTCCACCACCATCAACAAAACACCAAATGATGGAATTTCTCATGGAAGAATGCTGTCGCATCTGTCCAATAGAGCTCCAGACACCTGTAGAATCTATGTCAAGGTGTATTGAAGCTGTTCTGGCGGCTCGTGGGGGTCCAACTCCCTATTAAGACACTTTATGTTGGTTTCCTTTATTTTGGCAATTACCTGTAGCTTCCCCCTGATGGTGCCCCCTCATTCTTTCTTTTCACTCCCCACACTGGCAAACCCTTTCAAAGTTTATTTTCCTCTCATCTGCCTGTCTCTTCCTCCCTGTCCCCCTCCTCTCTCTCTCACTCCTCCTTGAATGACTCATCCCGTGTCCAGACTGTTTGTTACCTCTGTCATTCTTCCAGCTCCTCACACCCTGCCTGCCCCTCTTTCACATCACACTTGTTTATTTCTGTCCCCTCTCGCTCTCTCACACTTCCTCCCTTTCCTTGCAGAAAGGAAACTTCTTCTGGCGCCGACAGAGATGGCCGCCTCGCTTCGCGTTCCCAGGAAACTATGCAGTATTTTGTTTTTTTTACGTGTTATTTCTTACATTGGTACCCCAGGTAATCTTAGGTTTCATTACATACAGTCGGGAGGAACTACTGAATATAAGAGCAACGTCAACTCACTATCATTACGACCAGGAATATGACTCTCCTGAAGCGGATCCTGTGTTTTGCCTTCCACCCAGTACAATGGATCAGATCCCAGCCGGCAACCCTAAACAACGACGCCGTAAAAGGGGCAAACGAAGCGGTCTTCTGGTCAGGCTTCGGAGACGGGCACATCGCGCTCCACTCCCTAGCATACTACTCGCCAATGTCCAGTCTCTTGACAACAAGGTTGATGAAATCCGAGCAAGGGTAGCATTCCAGAGAGACATCAGAGACTGTAACGTTCTTTGCTTCACGGAAACATGGCTCATTTGAGAGACGCTAATGGAGTCGGTACAGCCAGCTGGTTGCTTCACGCATCGCGCCGACAGAAACAAACATCTTTCTGGTAAGAAGAGGGGCGGGGGAGGTATGCCTTATGATTAACGAGACGTGGTGTGATCATAACAACATACAGGAACTCAAGTCATTCTGTTCACCTGACTTAGAATTCCTCACAATCAAATGTCGACCGCATTATCTACCAAGGGAATTCTCTTCGATTATAATCACAGCCGTATATATTCCCCCCCAAGCAGACACATCGATGGCCCTGAACGAACTTTATCTGTGTAACGCGAACTTTATCTGTGTAACGCCTCTCGTCGTTGGTTGAAGGAGAGGAGGACCAAATCGCAGCGTGGTATGTATCCATATTTATTTGAATACTTTTTTTAAGACGAACAAAACAATAAACAAAACGAAACCCAACGACGCTACAGTCCTGAACTTGAGAATATATAAAACACAAATAACGCACGAACAGGAACAATCACCCACAAACAAACAGTGAAAACAGGCTACCTTAATATGGTTCCCAATCAGAGACAATGACAAACACCTGCCTCTGATTGAGAACCATATTAGGCCAAACAACAAACCCAACATAGAAACACAAAACATAGAATGCCCACCCAGCTCACGTCCTGACCAACTAAACAAAGACTAAACAAAGGAAATAAGGTCAGGAACGTGACAATCTGACTCTGTGTAAACTGGAAACCACACACCTTGAGGCTGCATTCATCGTAGCTGGGGTTTTTAACAAGGCTAATCTGAAAACAAAACTCCCTAAATTCTATCAGCATATTGATTGTGCTACCAGGGCTGGTAAAACCCTGGATCATTGTTATTCTAACTTCCGCGACGCATATAAGGCCCTCCCCCGCCCTCCTTTCGGAAAAGCTGACCACGACTCCATTTTGTTGCTTCCAGCCTACAAACAAAAACTTAAACAAGAAGCTCCAGCGCTCAGGTCTGTTCAACGCTGGTCCGACCAATCTGACTCCACGCTTCAAGACTGCTTCGATCACGTGGATTGGGATATGTTCCGCATTGCATCCAACAACAACATTGACGAATACGCTGATTCGGTGAGCGAGTTCATTCGAAAGTGCATCGGTGACATAATACCCACAGCAACGATTAAAACATTCCCAAAACAGAAACCGTGGATTGATGGCAGCATTCGCGCGAAACTGAAAGCGCGAACCACTGCTTTTAATCAGGGCAAGGTGACCGGAAACATGACCGAATACAAACAGTGTAGCTATTCCCTCCGCAAGGCAATCAAACAAGCTAAGTGCCAGTATAGAGACAAAGTAGAGTCGCAATTCAACAGCTCAGACACAAGAGGTATGTGGCAGGGTCTACAGTCAATCACGGATTACAAAAAGAAAACCAGCCCCGTCGCGGACCAGGATGTCTTGCTCCCAGACAGGCTAAATAACTTTTTTGCTCGCTTTGAGGACAATACAGTGCCACTGACACGGCCCGCTACCAAAACCTGCGGGCTCTCCTTCACTGCAGCCGAGGTGAGTAAAACATTTAAACGTGTTAACCCTCGCAAGGCTGCAGGCCCAGACGGCATTCCCAGCCGCGTCCTCAGAGCATGCGCAGACCAGCTGGCTGGTGTGTTTACGGACATATTCAATCAATCCTTCTCCCAGTCTGCTGTTCCCACATGCTTCAAGAGGTCCACCATTGTTCCTGTTCCCAAGAAAGCTAAGGTAACTGAGCTAAACGACTACCGCCCCGTAGCACTCACTTCCGTCATCATGAAGTGCTTTGAGAGACTAGTCAAGGACCATATCACCTCCAATCTACCTGACACCCTAGACCCACTCCAATTTGCTTACCGACCCAATAGGTCCACAGACGACGCAATCGCAACCACACTGCACACTGCCCTAACCCATCTGGACAAGAGGAATACCTATGTGAGAATGCTGTTCATCGACTACAGCTCAGCATTTAACACCATAGTACCCTCCAAACTCGTCATCAAGCTCGAGACCCTGGGTCTCGACCCCGCCCTGTGCAACTGGGTACTGGACCTCCTGACGGGCCGCCCCCAGGTGGTGAGGCTAGGTAACAACATCTCCACCCCGCTGATCCTCAACACTGGGGCCCCACAAGGGTGCGTTCTGAGCCCTCTCCTGTACTCCCTGTTCACCCACGACTGCGTGGCCATGCACGCCTCCAACTCAATCATCAAGTTTGCGGACGACACTACAGTGGTAGGCTTGATTACCAACAACGACGAGACGGCCTACAGGGAGGAGGTGAGGGCCCTCGGAGTGTGGTGTCAGGAAAATAACCTCACACTCAACGTCAATAAAAAAAAGGAGATGATTGTGGACTTCAGGAAACAGCAGAGGAAGGACCCCCCTATCCACATCGACGGGACAGTAGTGGAGAGGGTAGTAAGTTTTAAGTTCCTCGGTGTACACATCACGGACAAACTGAATTGGTCCACACAGACAGCGTTGTGAAGAAGGCACAGCAGCGCCTCTTCAACCTCAGGAGGCTGAAGAAATTCGGCTTGACACCAAAAGCACTCACAAACTTCTACAGATGCACAATCGAGAGCATCCTGTCGGGCTGTATCACCGCCTGGTACGGCAACTGCTCCGCCCACAACCGTAAGGCTCTCCAGAGGGTAGTGAGGTCTGCACAACGCATCACCGGGGGCAAACTACCTGCCCTCCAGGACACCTACACCACCCGATGTCACAGGAAGGCCATAAAGATCATCAAGGACAACAACCACCCGAGCCACTGCCTGTTCACCCCGCTATCATCCAGAAGGTGAGGTCAGTACAGGTGCATCAAAGCAGGGACCGAGAGACTGAAAAACAGCTTCTATCTCAAGGCCATCAGACTGTTAAACAGCCACCACTAACATTTAGTGGCCGCTGCCAACATACTGACTCAACTCCAGCCACTTTAATAATGGGAATTGATGGACATTTATGTAAAAATGTATCACTAGCCACTTTAAACAATGCCACTTAATATAATGTTTACATACCCTACATTACTCATCTCATATGTATATGTATATACTGTACTCTATATCATCTACTGCATCTTGCCATCTTTATGTAATACATGTATCACTAGCCACTTTGAACTATGCCACTTTATGTTTATATACCCTACATAACTCATCTCATATGTATATACTGTACTCTGTACCATCTACTGCATCTTGCCTATGCCGTTCTGTACCATCACTCATTCATATATCTTTATGTATATATTCTTTATCGCTTTACACTTGTGTGTATAAGGTAGTAGTTGTGGAATTGTTAGGTTAGATTACTCGTTGGTTATTACTGCATTGTCGGAACTAGAAGCACAAGCATTTCGCTACACTCGCATTAACATCTGCTAACCATGTGTATGTGACAAATAAAATTTGATTTGAAATAAAGTCTCCCAATACAGGCCTGAACATGTACAGTGTCTCCATGTAGTAGAGTAGACTATTGAGTCACTTTTTCAGAGAAATTAGTGCGATTATTTAGGATATTTTTCACAAAGAAAAGCTGAAGCCTGACAATATGTCTAATACAGGTGCCATGATAAAGAGTCTGAGGGCTGGACACTCCATAAGATGTAAGAACTAGACCAGATAACTAGACCGTTCTTCGGCACTATGTGAGGCTATGGGCAAAAGTAGTGCACTATATAAGGAATAATTTGTGAGGAACACACAACCAAAGCCAGACTCTATATACAGAATACAGTATTTCCCGCCTGCATGCAGCTGTGTTTAGTAGAGGGGATGGATTCATCAAGCCAGATGCACATTGCTCGGCTCAGTGAGTGAATGCTTACCCATCAGTGGTTTGTTTACCAGAGTCTCTTCCTCAGTCATCAGCACATCACTGCTGCTGCTCTAGCTTTTTTTTAAATTCTGCAGAGAATCAGCAGCGATTATCATAAGGACATCTACAGACATCTACATGTAAACTGTTCAATCCTATTCTTAACTGATGTGGTGACGTCATATCAGCACACAACATACAGTAAATGTCTTATCATCATCACCCAAATCCAATTAGGATCCGCTTTTTAATCTGCGTGTCATCTTGATTAACTGATTGCCATGGGGAGAGTCAGAGAGAGAGAGAGAGAGAGAGCAGAGTACCAGGAAGACGCAGGAGTGAGTGGGTGGAGAGACCTAAAGACTTAAAGCCAATTGGAGTCACTCGTTATGGAATAAAAATGACTGCATAATTCCAACTCTGTGAGACTGCTTCAGTCTTTAAAGGGTCATTATGGCTTTGAAGTCATCTTAAAACCGCAAAATGTTTGTCCATTTAGCAGATGCTCTTTACCAGAGTGACTAAGTATCACTCTATCCCTCTCATCCTGAATCTCAAGTCAGAGCAGAATTGATAATAATAAGATAACAATGATAATAATAAGCAGAGGTAATGTGACCTACACAAATATGTACAGTGGTTTGTGAAAGTATTCACCCCCTTGGCATTTTTCCTATTTTGTTGCCTTACAACCTGGGACAAAAATGTATTTTGGGAGGGTTTGATCATTTGATTTACACAACATGCCTACCACTTTGAAGATGCAAAATATGTTTTATTGTGAAAAAACAAGAAGAAAAAACAAAAAACTTGAGCGTGCATTACTATTCACCCCCCCCCCCCTAAGTCAATACTTTGTAGAGCTACCTTTTGCAGCAATTACAGGTGCAAGTCTCTTGGGGTATGTCTCTATAAGCTTGGCACATCCAGCCACTGGTATTTTTGCCCATTCTTCAAGGCAAAACTGCTCCAGCAGTTGGATGGGTTCTGCTGGTGTACAACAATCTTTCAGTCATACCACAGATTCTCAGTTGGATTGAGGTCTGGGCTTTGACTAGGCCATACCAAGACATTTAAATGTTTCCCCTTAAACCACTCAAGTGTTTCTTTAGCAGTATGCTTAGGGTCATTGTCCTGCTGGAAGGAGAACCTCCATCCCAGTCTCAAATGGAACGAATTGCAAAAATCTCTGAAGTTGGAGCCTTTTATCTCCCTCAACAACTTTAAACATCTGCTATCTGAGCAGCTAACCGATCGCTGCAGCTGTACATAGTCCATCGGTATATAGCCCACCCAATTTACCTACCTCACCCCCATACTGTTGTTATTTATTTACTTTTCTGCTCTTTTGCACACCAGTATCTCTACTTGCACATGATCATCTGATGATTTATCACTCCTGTGTTAATCTGCTAAATTGTAATTATTCGATTTATTGCCTACCTCCTCCCGCCTTTTGCACACATTGTATATAGATTCTCTTTTTTTCTACCATGTTATTGACTTGTTTATTGTTTACTCCATGTGTAACTCTGTGTTGTTGTCTGTTCACACTGCTATGCTTTATCTTGGCCAGGTCGCAGTTGCAAATGAGAACTTGTTCTCAACTAGCCTACCTGGTTAAATAAAGGTGAAATAAAAAATAAAAATAAAAAAATCTCTGGAAGACTGAAACAGGTGTCACTCAAGAATTTCCCTGTATTTAGCGCCATCCATCATTCCTTCAATTCAGACCAGTTTCCTAGTCCCTGCCAATGAAAAACATCCCCACAGCATGATGCTGCCACCACCATGCTTCACTGTGTGGATGGCGCTCTCGGGGTGATGGGAGGTGTTGGGTTTGCGCCAGACATAGCATTTTCCTTGATGGCCAAAAAGCTCAATTTCAGTCTCATCTGACCAGAGTACCTTCTTCCATATGTTTGGGGAGTTTCCCACATGCTTTTTTGGCAAACACCATACGTGTATGCTTATTTTTATCTTAAGCAATGGCTTTTTTCTGGCCACTCTTCCGTAAAGCCCAGCTCTGTGGAGTGTACGGCTTAAAGTGGTCCTATGGACAGATACTCCAATCTCCGATGTGGAGCTTTGCAGCTCCTTCATGGTTATCTTTGCTGCCTCTCTGATTAATGCCCTACTTGCCTGGTCCGTGAGTTTTGGTGGGCGGCCCTCTCTTGGCAGGTTTGTTGTGGTGCCATATTCTTTCAATTTTCTTTATAATGGATTTAATGATGTTCAAAGTTTCGGATATTTTTTGTATAATCCAACCCTGATCTGTACTTCTCCACAACTTTGTCCCTGACCTGTTTGGAGAGCTCCTTGGTCTTCATGGTGCTGCTTGCTTGGTGGTGTTTCAGACTCTGGGGCCTTTCAGAACATGTGTATACACTGAGATCATGTGACAGATCACGTCACACTTAGTTAAATAAAATCCATCTGTGTGCAATCGAACTAATGCGACTTCTGAAGGTAATTGGTTGCACCAGCTCTTAATTAGGGGCTTCATAGCAAACGGGGTGAATACATATGCACTCACCAATTTTCCATTTTATTACATTTTTTAAAACAAGTAATTTTTTTCATTTCACTTAACCAATTTGGACTATTTTGTGTATGTCGATTACATGAAATCCAAATAAAAATCTATTTCAATTACAGGTTGTAATGCAACAAAATAGGAAAAGCGCCAAGGGGGATGAATACTTTTGGAAGGCACTGTATGTCATATTTTAAATGTTGTATTTATATACACTGAACAAAAATATAAACACAACATGTTGGTCGCATGGTTGATGAACTGTAACGGTGCAGTCCGTGAGTTTAATAATAACGAACAGATACAAAACAAGAGAAGCGTCTGGACAAGAAAACAGAACCAGTACTGCCTGATGAGTGAGGCTACAAAGTGCTAGATAAGGGGGGAGTAATCAAGGTAGTGATGAAGTCCAGATTTGCATAATGATGGGCACAGGTGTGCGTAATGATGGTTGCCAAGTGTGGACAATGATGGGTTGCCAGGACCGGTGGTTAGTAAACCAGCGATGTCAAGCACCTTAGCGTGAGAGCGGGAGTAGGCGTGACATGAGCTGAAATAAAAGATCCCAGAAATGTTGCATACGCACAGTAATCTTATTTCTCTAAAATGTTGTGCACAAATATGTTGACATTCCTGTTAGTGAGCATTTCTCCTTTGCCAAGATAATAAATCCACATGACAGGTGTTGCATATCAAGAAGCTGATTAAACAGCATGATCACAGGTGCACCTTGTGCTTGGGACAATAAAAGGCCACTCTAAAATGTGCAGTTTTGTCACACAACATAATGCCACAGATGTCTCAAGTTTTGAGGGACTGCGTAATTGGCATGCTGACTGCAGGAATGTCCACCAGAGCTGTTGCCAGATATTTGAATGTTAGTTTCTCTACCATAAGCCACCTCCAACGTCGTTTTAGAGAATTTGGCAGAACATCCATCCGTTCTCACGACCGCAGACTATGCGTAACCACACCAACCCAGGACCTCCAGATCTGGCTTCTTCACCTGCAGGATGGTCTGGTACGAGCCACCCGGACAGCTGATGAAACTGTGGGTTTGCACAACCAAAGAACTTCTGCAAAACTGTCAAAAAACACCTCAGGGAAGCTCATCTATGTGCTTGTCGTCCTTGATCTGACTCCAGTTCGGCGTCGTAACCGACTTCAGTGGACAAATGCTCACCTTCGATGGTCACTGCTATGCTGGAGAAGTGTGCTCTTGATGGATGAATCCCGGTTTTAACTGTACCGGGCAGATGGCAGACAGCGGCGTCGTGTGGGCGAGCAGTTTGCTGATGTCAATGTTGTGAACAGAGTGGGGTTATGGTATGGCCAGGCATAAGCTACGGACAATGAACACAATTGCATTTTATCAATGGAAATTTTAATGCACAGAGATACCGTGACAAGATTGAGGCCCATTGTCATGCTATTCAACCGCTGCCATCATCCCATGTCTCAGCATGATAATGCACATCCCCATGTCGGAAGAATCTGTACACAATTCCTGGAAACTGAAAATGTCCCAGTTATTTCGTTGCCTGCATACTTACCAGACATGTCACCCATTGAGCATGTACGACAGCGTCTTCGCACAGCCAGACACAATTCCACAGGCCACAATCAACAGCCTTATCAACTCTATGCGAAGAAGATGTGTTGCGCTGCATGAGGCAAATGGTGGTCACACCAGATACTGACTGGTTTTCTGATCCATACCCCTACTTTTTAAAAAAGGTATCTGTGACCAACAGATGCATATCTGTATTCCCAGGCATGTGAAATCCATAGATTAGGGCCTAATTTATTTATTATTTCAATTGAGTGATTTCCTTATATGAACTGTAAGTCAGTAAAATATTTTAAATTGTTGCTTGCTGCGTGTATTTATTTGTTCAGTGTAGTTATTTATTTATGGAGCCATCCCGTGTATAATTTCTAGGCCTCCCAGGTATTTGCAATGAAAGTAATGTATATGATTATTGCCGCTAGGGGGAGCTATGACGTCAATGGGGAGCGTAGTGGGATCGTGAGGTCTTGGATGTTTTTTCTTCAATCTTGGAGAATGCTAACTTTTCTCAGTTTCATCATTCCACCCTGTTAATTTAGGTATATTATCTGCTGACCACATCTCAGTCCGATGCGTGTAACAGTAACAAATTGGCGTACCTTGAGCTGACACTCCTAACAAGGTGTCTGTGTCCTTTAACTGTCTCTGAAAAGGAAGAAAGAATGACCTGACCATGTCATCAAACAGAAAGCAGCTATGTGATGTGCCAGCAGAGGGCAGGTTCTGGGGGCAGGACATAGGCCATATGGCATCACCCTGCACTGCCACGTTGCCCGCCACACTCCTGGACAGAGCAATTAAACCTGCTGCCTCACACACTGTACTGTGTCGCCACCGCAATTACCAAGTTCCGGACGAGCCTGAACAACGACTGAGTGAAAGACTGCACACACAGCGTGAGGGATGAGAGGAAGGCGGAGGAGAGAGGGAGGTGAGAGGTAGGGTGAAGGGAGAACGGAGAGAAAACCCATGCAAGAGGGTGGACATGCCTGGTTGCTGGGTTGTAGTGAATAACCAGTGTAGGCGGGTGGCAGAATCATCACAACAATCAATGCTGTCCATTTACTGAGAAAAAAAATACTTCAAATTCGGAGAGTTGGATGCACACCTTTCTTCCTCGAAACAAACATGATTAAACTGTTTTTGGGGTGAGTCTTTTCATGCTCTGTTTTGATGATGCAATCCAGGGTTCCATTGTTTTGTTGTTACCTGTACCTGTGGGAGAACAGAGAGTTTGGATTATAAACTCCTGGAAACTGTTGCGCTTTTTTCTCTCACACCCAGAGTCGTGAATATGATTCATCATCTGTGTTGATGAAATTCTGCACCTGGGAGAGGGGGAGACGGGGGGAGAGAGATGGTGGGGATGGAGAGAGAGAGAGCAAGTGAGAGAGAGATTTGCTACGGCTCCCAGATGGAACACCAAGAGGATGGGTATCTGCCGCAGCCTTACATTTTATTCAAGCACATGTTCAGTATTCACCGACTGAGAAGGAACCAACCATCTCTACACACAGACACACACCCAGAGACAGACAGATTCAATGGGCTAACAGACCTACAGCAGACAGAGAATGCAAACAAGGACAGACAGACAGTTCCAGACACACAAACTGATCTAGAGCCAGTGAGAACCAGAAAGACCTACAGACAGATTGATGGACAGGAGGTCATGTTGGTAGACCTAGTGACAGAGAAGAGCGATGAAGACTGTCAGTGAGAGATGGATCTCTGGACCCTCTCATTTCCACACAGTCATCGCTCATCAGTGGGTGTTGCCAGACACCGGTCTTTCCTTGTCACACCTGACAGATGTCACCCTGTCACTCTGTCTGGGATTGGCCAAAGCCTCAGACAACATTATCTGTCTCACACACACGGACAAACTTAAAGATGGAATCCGCATTAGGGGAAACAGTGCCACTGTTCACCACATGGTCATTGCTTCTGTTCTATCATGCGTGCAGTGAATTCCAAGGGAAAGAAAGACAGTGTTTGTTGTTTGCAGTAGCTTCTTTGTTATAATATCGGAAACAGACGTAACAGTTTAAGGATTTCAGCTATAAGGACACGGACACACACACAAACACACACTTAGGACAGAGCTTTGGTCACTGCGGTTTCTAATTCAGGTATGCAATGGAGAACAGGCAAATTTGGAAGTCCCACTTTTCATCCCGTCGGCTCCAGAAGACCAGATGATGACGATGATGAGCCAAACCCGAGACCAAACAGTCACTCTCTGATTCAGAGCTCCAGGAATAGGCATTTTAGTCTGCTGTGTTTTCAACTAGCCCAGACAGACACAGAACTAATCAATCTATTGAAGCAGTCCTCTTTCAGGTTAAAACTTCTTAGGGCTAGGCCCCTTTTTTCCCCAATATCCGCCTGAATGAGGTGCCCAAAGTAAACTGCCTATAGCTCAGGCCATGAAGCCAGGATATGCATATAATTGGTATCATTGGAAAGAAAACACTTTGCAGTTTATAGAAATGTAAAAATATTGTAGGAGAATATAACACAATAGATATAGTCGGAGAATAACCAAAGAAAAACCAACCCGAAATATATATTTTGAGAGACCATCCTCTTAGAAATGCAATAGTAAGGTCATATTGAAAATGAGCTCCCTGGCTCCTATGGCTTCCACAGGGTGTCAGCAGTCTATGTTCAAGGTTCCAGGCTTGTAACTTCAAAAACGAATAAGAAATAGCAGTTTTAGTACAGTAGACAGTATTGGAAATTCGTGTTTGTGCGCGCCATGAAGACAGGACGCATCTGCTAAAATTGGTTTCCTATTGAATATACTTCTTTCCGTAAGAAATATTATAGCTTGATTACATTTTAGGGTATCTGCGGAGTAAATACATTTTTTTTGACTTGTTGAAACAAAGTTGAGGGGTAGATTTTCAGATTCCTTTCTCTGCATGTTGAACGAGTGGATTATTCAAATCGATGGCGCCAACTAAACTGACTTTTTGGGATGTAAAGAAGGATTTTATCTAACAAAACGACACTACATGTTATAGCTGGGACCCTTTGGATGACAAATCAGAGGAAGATTTTCAAAAAGTAAGTGAATATTTAATCGTTATTTGTGAATGTATGAAACCTGTGCCGGTGGAAAAATATTTTGATGTGGGGCATCATCCTCAAACAATCGCATGGCATGTTTTCACTGTAATCACTACTGTAAATAGGACAGTGCAGTTAGATTAACAATAACTAAAGCTTTCAGCCCATATAAGACTCTTATATGTATCTAAATGTTTAATATCCATAATTTTTATGATTATTTATTTGAATTGCGCACCCTGCAGTTTCACCGTAAGCCTATCCCTAATTAACTTAGGAAACCGCAGCATTAGGGAACATTGCCTTTCCCCTAGAGTAGATGTCTGAGCCCCCGCGAAAATCTAATTTGCATAATAAAATAATCCCCATCAAAATCAGTCTGTTTAAGCGAGAGATATCGTTTTTTTGCATAGGCTGCATCTCAATCCTCCGCATAAGCCGTTGTTAGCCTTCCACCTCTGCAGTGGAAAGTGACAGAGCTACAGTGGTGTTTGTCAGACCAGGAAACATCCCGAAAATTGTTCTCGCGAAAACGTCAGAAGCGTCCAAACGGTTTTGCAAACTATTATGACCCCTCTATAGAAAGTTGAGACTCAATGGGACTTGTCTGAAGTCGGTACTGCCGATCTGCCAACTTCTGTCTGTAGTGTCTTAACAGTTTGGGCTACACACGAATATGTCCGTTTTGCTCTAGGACGCCACAAGCCTCACAACACTCCTCTGAAGGTAGCCCGGTACCAATTAAAAACATTATTGGAAGTATACAGTGCCTTCAGAAAGTATTCATACTCCTTAACTTTCAGGAAATTAGGTGAATGTCTCACGTCACTGCGTCACAGGAGAGGCATTTAACAAAATGCTTTTTTTGGAAGAAATGCCTTCTGGAACATGTGAATTTTATGTGCCTTAATTCCAACCTTGTATATCATCCGTAAATACAAATAAAATTGTTAAATTACGAGTTGGTTTAGCTATGGAAAAAGGCAGGAACCTTCCCACTAGCCATGGTTGGACATGCCGGGAGATGAGCTTGGATTGGTCTGCTATGTAGCATGATTCTGTCTATAACGTGAGCTGCTCAGTATACGTTGATAGTCCTTTCTACCACGCGGTTTTTGAAAGATATAACGCCAGCCATCAAGAACTACTAAAGTTTTGCTACTTTTCTCAACAACATTGATGCCCTGAATTTAGCAGGCGCTATTGACAGATCAGTTGGAAAAAGTGATGGGCTACTTTCTGCACAAGCCACAGTCAGTGTTAACCAGAGTGACTTGACACAACACCTGCCAAACAAGGTAAAGCTACAAACAAAACGGAGTTAAAATGGTTCTAGTCTGCCGTGAAGCACTCATCCATGTTTACAAGTAGGAGTCGAGCAAAATTTTCAGATATTATACGTTTTAATTTTCCTTGCAAGTTAAAGCGTACTGTTAGCTAGCTAGACACATTAGCTAAAGTTACGTGTATGATCTGTGTAGTAATATTATTCGAATCAGAAAACCATTTGCATTACTAGTTATAGCCTAATGTTAGCTAGCTAACATTGAACCTAGTTGTTAGCTTTAGCTACCTGCAGATTCATACTACAGCTATGACAATGTTTGTATTGATAGTAGTATGAGTCGAGATTATGCATGTTCATTGTTTAGCTAGCTAGCTAGTAGCTACATGTTAAGATGGCACCAGAGAAGAAGGTTGATGCTTTACGTGTTCCTATCCAATTGTGTTTTTTTGATTGTTTCTTTGCGTTGTTAGTAACTTATTTTATAACTTATTTTGTACATAATGTTGCTGCTACCGTCTCTTATGATCGAAAATAACTTCTGGACATCAGAACTGCTATTACTCACCACGAACTGGCAGAATCCTTTTTTTTCCTTTAACGAGTCTGACGAGCCCAAGGTGAATGACATACTGTTTTCCCGGGAACAGGCCCAGATCCCCGTCATTTGCGTGAAGAGAAGGCGGAGAAAAAGGGGCCGGCGGGCGGGCTGCCTTCTGAGAATTCGTAGGTGATCATATAAACCCCCACTTCCTTCCATTCTGCTAGCAAACGTGCAATCTTTGGAAAATAAAATCGATGACCTACGCGGAAGATTAAACTAACAACGGGACATTCAAAACTGTAATATCTTATGCTTCACGGAGTCATGGCTGAACGATGACACTATCAACATACAGCTGGCTAGTTATACGCTGTATCGGCAGGATAAAACAGCGGCGTGTGTTTTATCCAGGACCTCTATACCAGGGGGTATCACAGGGGAAGGCCCCAAAAATTGTCAGACTCCAGCCACCCTAGTCATAGACTGTTCTCTCTGTTACCGCATGGCAAGCAGTACCGGAGCGCCAAGTCTAGGTCCAAGAGGCTTCTAAACAGCTTCTATCCCCAAGCCATAAGACTCCTGAACATCTAATCAAATGGCTACCTAGACTATTTGCATTGTCCCCATCCTTTTACACCGCTGTTACTCTGTTGTTATTGTCTATGCATAGTCACTTTAATAACTCTACCTACATGTACATATTACCTCAATTACCGACTAACCGGTGCCTCCGCACATTGACTCTGTACCGGTACCCCCTTGTATAGTTTTGCTATTGTTATTTTACTGCTGCTCTTTATTAATTACTTGTTACTTTTATTTCTTATTCGTATAAAAAATGTTTAAACTGCATTGTTGGTTAGAGGCTCGTAAGTAAACATTTCACTGTAAGGTCTACTACACCTGTTGTATTCAGCGCATGTCACTAATAAAATTTGATGTCTAAACAAAAGACTCCACTTCGAAGGATGATTGCATGACCCATCTAGTTAGCCAGGTGTGTCTGGGGGTGATTACGCCATATTGTATTTCATGAACGTGTTGATGTCTAGACAATAGTGACCCATCCACTTAGCTAGATGTGGTTGGGGGTTGGTTATAGTATTTCCTTCACATGCCCATCAATTTAGACAAGTGTGTTGGGTAAGCATCATCTAATTATAAACTATTTATATCTATACACTTTGTTTTTTATATTGCTACTATGCACGAAACCATTTCAATGTACCGTTTACGCCTTCTGAATCATGTGCATGTGACAAATAAACGTAGATTTTATTTGATAAAGTGTGTGTTTACCAGAGATGGTAATGTAAAGGACAAAATGACCTTCACCAAATTCAGATTAAGATACAGGCCAAGGACTAGATTAAATGTATATTTACCTGCAGTTTTTCCTTATTGTAGGTTACTACTTTTACCACTTTTAGTCTTGAAATCTTTGGTTGTTTAATAAACTACTCACTCTGTTTATCACATGGCTTCACATGTGAATCCTTTGTAACGGGTGTCGTCGGAAGTAAGAGACCAAGGCGCAGCGTTCTTTGAGTTCCACATAATTGAATAACGAAGGGAAAGTTTGAAAGGACAAAACAATAAAGAATACAACGACCGAACAGCTTCGATGTGCAAACTACCTGCACACAAACAAAGAACAAGATCCTGGCTGGATACCCCCTGTAGCCCGGCAAGTGCGGGGAGCTGGAACAGGCCGCACAGGGCTGTGCTGGCGAACCGGGGACACCGTGCGTAGAGCTGGCGCAGGATAACCTGGGCCGAAGAGACGCACTGGAGGCCAGGAGCGCTGAGCCAGCACCATCCGTCCTGGCTGGATGCCCATTCTAGCCCGGCAAATGCGGGGAGCTGGAATATAGCGCACCGGGCTATGAGTGCGCACTGTAGACACCGTGCGCTTTACCACATAACACGGTGCCTGCCCGGTCACTCTCTCCCAACGGCAAGCACGGGGAGTTGGCTCAGGTCTATAACCTGACTCTGCCAAATTCCCCGTGTGACCCTCCCCCCCAAAAATGTTTTTGGGCTGCCTCTCGTGCACACCTCGTTGAGCCAACTCCTCGTAGCGTCGCCGTTCCGCCTTAGCTGCTTCCAGCTCCTCCTTAGGACGGCGATATTCTCCCGCCTGTGCCCAGGGTCCCTTGCCTTCCATTATCTCCTCCCATGTCCACTCCTCCAGGAAACGCTGCTTGGTCTTTTTGTGGTGGGATCTTCTGTAACGGGTGTCGTCGGAAGGAAGAGACCAAGGCGCAGCGTTCTTTGAGTTCCACATAATTGAATAACGAAGGGAAAGTTTGAAAGGACAAAACAATAAAGAATACAACGACCGAACAGCTTCGATGTGCAAACTACCTGCACACAAACAAAGAACAAGATCCCACACAGAAGGAGGGAAAAGGGCTGCCAAAGTATGATCCCCAATCAGAGACAACGATAGACAGCTGCCTCTGATTGGGAACCGCACTCGGCCAGAAACAAAGAAATACAAAACCTAGAAATAAAGAACATAGAATGCCAACTCAAATCGCACCCTGACCAAACCAAAATAGAGACATAAAAAGGCTCTCTAAGGTCAGGGCGTGACATCCTTAAAGAGATGTGTGGGGCTAAGGCTTAAGAGGGTGTGAATGATTCTAAATGGGTGGTGATAAAGAAGAGCTCTCCTGTAGAAAATAATTTATCCTGAAAATCTTGTTTTACTCAGTACTTTATTGAAGCACCTTTGGAATCGATTAAAGCCTTGATTCTTCTTGGGTATGATGCTACAAGCTTGGCACACCTTTATTTGGGGAGTGTCTACCATTCTTCTGTGCAGATCCTATCAAGCTCTGTCAGGTTGGATGGGGAGCGTCGCTACCCAGCTATTTTCAGGTCTCTCCAGAGATGTTCAATCGGGTTCAAGTCAGAAACTTATCCCGAAGCCACTCCTGCATTGTCTTGGCTGTGTGCTTAGAATCGTTGTCCTGTTGGAAGGTCAACCTTAGCACCAGTCTGAGGTCCTGATCGCTCAGGAGCAGGTTTTCATCTGTACTTTGCTCCGTTAATCTTCCCCTCGATCCTGACAAGTCTCCCTGTCCCTGCTGCTGAAAAACATCCCTGCAACATGATGCTGCCACCACTATGCTTCCCCGTAGGGATTTTTATAATACATTATTTCGTCGCCGTATGGGACTTCAATCACGGCCGGTTGTGATTCAGCCTGGATTTGAACCAGAGTGTCTGTAGTGACGCCTCTTGCACTGAGATGCAGTGCCTTGGACCGCTGCACCATTCGAGAGCCCCAACCCCAGGTTTCCTCCAGACTCTTGTTACACTTTGTAATGCCCGAGGTGTAGTGGATGAACAGGAGTCAAACGCAGGAGACAGAGAGTTCAGAGTAGCGTTCAAAATTTAATTACCCACACGGGTGCAAACACGACGCTACTCAAAAAACAAATGCTTCACCCCAAACCGAGTGAGAACCACGGAAAATACCAACCAACACGATACCCAGACACAACAAGAATGTACAGAGTGTACACACAACAATCCCGCACACCCAGCAGGCCGGGCTGCTGGGTAATAAAGCCCCACAAATCACCCTAACCACAAACAGGTGCACCTACTCAACAAAAAGGGAGGGGGAGGAAAAGTCAGTAGCAGCTAGTAGGCCGGTGACGACGACCGCCGAGCGCCACCCGAACAGGAAGGGGAGCCACCTTCGGTGGGAGTCGTTACACACTTGGCATTTGTTTTTTTTGTATATGTAACCATTATTTATTTAACTATTTAAAGAGTTCAATCTTGGTTTCATCAGATCAGAGAATCTTGTTTTCATGGTCTGAGAGTCCTTTAGGCGCCTTTTGGCAAACTCCAAGCTGGCTGTCACGTGCCTTTTACTGAGGAGTGGCTGCCGTCTGGCCACTCTACCATAAAGGCCTGATTGGTGGAGTGTTGCAGAGATGGCTGTCCTTCTGGAAGGTTCTCCCATCTCCAAGGAGGAACTCTGGAGCTCTGTCAGAGGGACCATCGGGTTCTTAGTCACCTCCCTGACCAAGGCCCTTCACCCCCAATTGCTCAGTTTGGACGGTCAGTCAGCTCTAGGAAGAGTCTTGTTGGTTCCAAACTTCTTCCATTTAAGAATGATGGAGGCCACTGTGTTCTTGGGGACCTTAAACGCTGCAGAAATCGTTTGGTAACCTTCCCTAGATCTGTGCCTCGGCACAATCCTGTCTCGGAGCTCTACGGACAATTCCTTCGACCTCATGGCTTGGTTTTTGTTCTGATATGCACTGTCAACTGTGGGACCTTATATAGACAGGTGTGTGACCTTCCCAATCATGTCCAATCAATTGAATTTACCACAGATGGACTCCAATGAAGTTGTAGAAACATCTCAAGGATGATCAATGGAAACAGGGTGTACCTGAGCTCAATTTCGAGTGTCATAGCAAAGGGTTCGAATACTTACGTAATTAAGGTATCTGTTGTTGATTTTTTTATACATTTGCAAAAATGTCTAAAAACCTGTTTTCACTTTGTCATTATGAGGTATTCTGTTTAGATTGATGAGGAAAATGTTCCATTTAATCCATTTTAGAATAAGGCTGTAACGTAACAAAATGTGGATAAAGGGAAGGTGTCTGAATACTTTCCAAATGCACTGTTTGTGAAATTTGTTTTGATTTAGAATGGACAAGTATAATGCAACTGTCTCGAAACGGGCAGGGAAACGAAATAAACTCAGCAAAAAAAGAAACATCCTCTCACTGTTAACTGCATTTATTTTCAGCAGACTTAATGTGTAAATATTTGTATGAACACAACAAGATTCAACAACTGAGACATAAACTGAACAAGTTCCACAGACATGTGACGAACAGAAATGGAATAATGTGTCCCTTAACAAAAGGGGGGGGGTCAAAATCTAAATATCTGGTGTGGCCACGAGCTGCATTAAGTACTGCAGCGCATCTCCTCCTCATGGACTGCATCAGATTTGCCAGTTCTTGCTATGAGATGTTACCCCCCTCTTCCACCAAGGCACCTGCAAGTTCCCGGACATTTCTGGGGGGAATGGCCCTAGCCCTCACCCTCCGATCCAACAGGTCCCAGACGTGCTCAATGGGATTGAGATCCGGGCTCTTCGCTGGCCATGGCAGAACACGGACATTCCTGTCTTACAGGAAATCACACACAGAACGAGCAGTGTGGCTGGTGGCATTGTCATGCTGGAGGGCCATGTCAGGATGAGCCTGCAGGAAGGGTACCACATGAGGGAGGAGGATGTCTTCCCTGTAACGTACAGCGTTGAGATTGCCTGCAATGACAACAAGCTCAGTCCGATGATGCTGTGACACACTGCCCCAGACCATGACGGACCCTCCACCTCCAAATCGATCCCGCTCCAGAGTACAGGCCTTGGTTTAACGCTCATTCCTTCGACGATAAATGCGAATCCGACCATCACCCCTGGTGAGACAAAACCGTGACTCGTCAGTAAAGAGCACTTTTTGCCAGTCCTGTCTGGTCCAGCGACGGTGGGTTTGTGCCCATAGGCGACGTTGTTGCCATGATGTCTGGTGAGGACCTGCCTTAAAACAGGCCTACAAGCCCTCAGTCCAGCCTCTCTCAGCCTATTGCGGATAGTCTGAGCATCGATGGAGGGATTGTGCATTCCTGGTGTAACTCGGGCAGTTGTTGTTGCCATCCTTTACCTGTCCAGCAGGTGTGATGTTCGGATGTACTGATCCTGTGCAGGTGGTGTTGTTACACATGGTCTGCCACTGTGAGGACGATCAGCTGTCCATCCTGTCTCCCTGTAGTGCTTTCTTACGCGGCTGACAGTACAGACATTGCAATTTATTGCACTGGCCACATCTGCAGTCCTCATGCCTCCTTGCAGCATGCCTAAGGCACATTCACGCAGATGGGCAGGGACCCTGGGCATCTTTCTTTTGGTGTTTTTCCAGAGTCAGTAGAAAGGCCTCTTCAGTGTCCTAAGTTTTCAGAACTGTGACCTTAATTGCCTACCGTCTGTAAGCTGTTCGTGTCTTAACGGCCGTTCCACAGGTGCATGTTCATAAATGGTTTATGGTTCATTGAAAAAGCATGAGAAACAGTGTTTAAACCCTTTACAATGAAGATCTGTGAAGTTATTTGGATTTTTACAAATTATTTTTGGAAGACAGGGTCCTAAAAAAGGGACGTTTACATGTTATCTATGCACTTAAATAGCGAATGGAGGATGTTTTTCCAGTGGCAAATTTTCATGCCAGCCAGGTAGGCTATACTTCTGTTGTAGAGAAGCAATGTGCTTAAAATTAGGAAATAAATAAAGCTGATTTGATCCTCCTCTTTCTAAGAGGCCATCCCTCTGTTTTCTCATGCAATTGCATAGCCTATAGAAATGTTGCGCAACATGAGCTCATGGGCTCTCATGAAGTGTTTGATTAGATTTTTGATTACATTTGCATTGATGTCAGAATTATTAGAGGGACAATAGAGTGCTGAGTACCAGGCAGTTAGCAAGTTTGGCAGGCTACTAATGACCATCAGCAGCATTAGAGCTTTGAGCAGCCTAATTACCATGACTAAACGGTCACGTGGAATTTGATTGCCGTCATGACTCGTGACAGCCAGTGTGGCGTTAATACGTTCACCATAACAGCCCTAGGCAGGGGTGGGTCTCGTCAAATAAATGGATGCCATCTTAGACAGGCCATCACTCACGCACACACACCCCCACGCAAACACACCCACATGCTGTCTTGTAAAGCTAACCTTGTGGGGACACACAATTCAGTCCCATTCAAAATCCTAGCCCTAACCCGTACTCTAACCTCAAGCCAAAAACCTAACCTTAACCCTAACCAAATGTCCCCAGTTAGTCAAATTTTAGTTTGTTTACTATTCTTGTGGGGACTTCTGGTCCCCACAAGAATAGTTAAACACATCCACGTGCACACACACACACACAAAAGTACAGCCACATATTGAAAAGGGCAACCGTACAACCAGGTTTGAGCCTCTTGCAGTGTGTGGTACAATTTCTCCCTGCTTCTCCAGGCTTGCATGCCAATAAGCAGAATCATTAAAGCATGTCATAGTGGGAAGGTGGGCGTCTGAGCTGCTCTGCTACTCTGAAACCACAGCCTACAGACGTGTTTTAAAATTATTAAACACACTAATTAAAGCCACCCGCCACTAGCATCCCTATCACGTAACTAATTTCATCTCACAACCCACAAAGCAATTAATTCCTGTCAATACAAACAAACATATTGTCTCTTTTGCCCATCGGGAAAATGGAGGTCTAACAGATGTGTGTGTGTGTGTGCGCGTGCATGCTCTGCGAGGTGAGCCCAGCCTGCGAGAACAGGTGTAATTGGATGTGGGAAAAAAGGAACCTTGTGGTCTCTCTCGCTCAATTAGATCAAACAATCTTCTCCTCTCCATTTCCTCCTCAGTCAACAGGGTGCATTGTTCCCCCTCAGGTCTGTTATGCTTTGATCACGTTGGAATCAACGATCGAGGCGACGTAGATGACAGGCTAATGGTAACGCGTTGAAACCAGCCCTCCTTTGATAGCATAAAAGCCGCTCTCCCTCTATACGTCTTGTCTGGACAAAATCAATTTAGCCACAAAGAGGAAAAATATGCCCCACTAATAGGGTTTTAGTGCTTTGGTCCGCTGACACTCAGCAGTGGCTTAGCCATGCCTGCATGGGGATCAATGACTCCTACAGTAAGTAATTAAGGCCCATGTCTATAAAGGGAAACAGGTGAGGAGAGAAATGTAGAACCACATACTAAGCTCCAGCTGACCATGGCCAGTCGTTTACAGCCGTTGAGTTCTCAATGCAAAGACATTGGCACGTCTGCTGAAACTGCAGCTCCACACTTGATGGAGCGTTCCATATACATTTGAAAGCAGGTGTGAAGCCGCAGTGTGCGCTGTGCCAGGATTCTGTTAAATGCGTAAAAAGGGAAGTGGGGGGAGCGGAAGATGAGACAAAGAGTTTGACTGCTGCTGTGAGAGAGAGAGAGTGGTTCTAGCTTGGCGGGGTATACGGGGAATCTCTTGCTGGCTGTTGACTGCAATTAAATGGTGTGGCTGTTAGAAAACATAATTTAAGAGCAGCTATCCTTCTCCCCTTTCCCTCCATTCCTCTACTTCCCCAACCCCCAGTCCTGTCTGAATGAAAGGGTGCCATGAATCTTGATTAAGGAAAGACAGAAAATGATTCCCTTCCTTACCCAGCTCATCTACCCCTCCTTCCCTCCCTCCCCTACAAAGAAGTGCTGTTGAGGTGCCGAGAAGGACGGTGATGGCAGATGGTTTGAGAAACGGCCCTCACAGATGGAGGATGAAAACACCACAGAACTTAGCTTGTCTAATAAATTATTACTAAGGGAGAAAATATGCTTGTGAAACCATTATCTGTCATTTCATTTATTAATTAATTCAAGGCAACAGCAAAAATAAACAATTTCATATCCTGACTATTTACCTTTACCCTTACCATGATTGCTGAATCAAAACATATATATACATATACATATACATATATATATATATATACACTGTTCAAAAAAATAAAGGGAACACTTAAACACAATGTAACTCCAAGTCAATCACACTTCTGTGAAATCAAACTGTCCACTTAGGAAGCAACACTGATTGACAATAAATTTCACATGCTGTTGTGCAAATGGAATAGACAACAGGTGGAAATTATAGGCAATTAGCAAGACACCCCCAATAAAGGAGTGGTTCTGCAGGTGGTGACCACAGACCACTTCTCAGTTCCTATGCTTCCTGGCTGATGTTTTGGTCACTTTTGAATGCTGGCGGTGCTTTCACTCTAGTGGTAGCATGAGACGGAGTCTACAACCCACACAAGTGGCTCAGGTAGTGCAGCTCATCCAGGATGGCACATCAATGCGAGCTGTGGCAAGAAGGTTTGCTGTGTCTGTCAGCGTAGTGTCCAGAGCATGGAGGCGCTACCAGGAGACAGGCCAGTACATCAGGAGACGTGGAGGAGGCCGTAGGAGGGCAACAACCCAGCAGCAGGACGGCTACCTCCGCCTTTGTACAAGGAGGAGCAGGAGGAGCACTGCCAGAGCCCTGCAAAATGACCTCCAGCAGGCCACATATGTGCATGTGTCTGCTCAAATGGTCAGAAACAGACTCCATGAGGGTGGTATGAGGGCCCGACGTCCACAGGTGGGGGTTGTGCTTACAGCCCAACACCGTGCAGGACGTTTGGCATTTGCCAGAGAACACCAAGATTGGCAAATTCGCCACTGGCGCCCTGTGCTCTTCACAGATGAAGCAGGTTCACACTGAGCACGTGACAGAGTCTGGAGACGCCGTGGAGAACGTTCTGCTGCCTGCAACATCCTCCAGCATGACCGGTTTGGCGGTGGGTCAGTCATGGTGTGGGGTGGCATTTCTTTGGGGGGGGGCACAGCCCTCCATGTGCTCGCCAGAGGTAGCCTGACTGCCATTAGGTACCGATATGAGATCCTCAGACCCCTTGTGAGACCATATGCTGGTGCGGTTGGCCCTGGGTTCCTCCTAATGCAAGACAATGCTCGACCTCATGTGGCTGGAGTGTGTCAGCAGTTCCTGCAAGAGGAAGGCATTGATGCTATGGACTGGCCCGCCCGTTCCCCAGACCTGAATCCAATTGAGCACATCTGGGACATCATGTCTCGCTCCATCCACCAACGCCACGTTGCACCACAGACTGTCCAGGAGTTGGCGGATGCTTTAGTCCAGGTCTGGGAGGAGATCCCTCAGGAGACCATCCGCCACCTCATCAGGAGCATGGCCAGGCGTTGTAGGGAGGTCATACAGGCACGTGGAGGCCACACACACACTACTGAGCCTCATTTTGACTTGTTTTAAGGACATTACATCAAAGTTGGATCAGCCTGTAGTGTGGTTTTCCACTTTAATTTTGAGTGTGACTCCAAATCCAGACCTCCATGGGTTGATAAATTTGATTTTGATAATTTTTGTGTGATTTTGTTGTCAGCACATTCAACTATGTAAAGAAAAAAGTATTTAATAACAATATTTCATTCATTCAGATCTAGGATGTGTTATTTTAGTGGTCCCTTTATTTTTTTGAGCAGTGCGTATATATATATATATATATATATATATATATATATATATATATATATATATATATATATATATATATACACACACACACACACACACATTATATATACAAAAGTATGTGGACAGCCCTTCAAATTAGTGGATTTGGCTATTTTAGCCACACCCGTTGCCTATACTGAAGAGCTCAGTGATTTTTAACGTGGCACCGTCATGGGATGCCACCTTTCCAACAAGTCAGTTCGTCAAATTTCTGCCCTGCTAGAGCTGCCCCGGTCAAGTGTAAGTGCTGTTGCTGTGAAGTGGAAACATCTAGGAGCAACAAGGGCTCAACCGCGAAGTGGTCGGCCACACAAGCTCACAGAACGGGACCGCCGATTGCTGCCTCTGTAAGCAATGTCAGCCCAAGAACTGGTTGTAGGTAGCTTCATGAAATGGTTTTCCATGGCCAAGCAGCCGCACACACAAGCCTAAGATCACCATGCACAATGTCAAGCATTGGCTAGAGTGGTGTAAAGCCTGCCGCCATTGGACTCTGGAGCAGTGGAAATGCATTCTCTGGAGTGATGAATCACTCTTCACCATCTGGCGGTCCGACGGACTAATCTGGGTTTGGAGGATGCCAGGAGAACGCTACCTGCCCCAATGGATCGTGCCAACTGTAAAGTTTGGTGGAGGAGGAATCATGGTCTGGGGCTGTTTTTTCATGGTTTGGGCTAGGCCCCTTAGTCCAGTGAAGGGAAATCTTAACGCTATAGCATACAATGACATTCTAGACGATTCTGTGCTTCCAACTTTGTGGCAACAGTTTGGGGAAGGCCCTTTCCTGTTTCAGCATGATAATTCCCCTGTGCACAAAGCGAGGTCCATACAGAAATGGTTTGACGAGATTGGTGTGGAAGAACTTGACTGGCCTGTACAGAGTCCTGATCTCAATCCCTTCAAACACCTTTGGGATGAATTGGAACGCTGACTGCGAGCCAGGCCTAATCGCCCAACATCAGTGCCCGACCTCACTAATTCTATTGTGGCTGAATGGAAGCAAATCCCCGCAGCAATGTTCCAACACCAGAAGAGTGGAGGCTGTTTTATCAGCAAAAGGGGGGACCAACTCCATATTAATGCCCATGATTTTGGAATGAGATGTTTGACGAGCAGGTGTCCACATACTTTTGGTCATGTAGTATATATATTACTTATTTTGTAGCAGTCATGAAATGATTAATAGAAAGATATATATATATATCTTTATATTAATCATTTCATGACTGCTACAAAATAACATGATCCATTGGGTAGGGCTTGGTCCTGGTCACAAACCCAATCATATTGATTAGGTTAAAGGTTACTCTCTCCTTTAAGACAAAATAGACCGCATCAAAAACAAAAATATACCTTCTGTATGTGATTATTGAATGACATGATGGAGTAAGACAAAGTACTGTGTGCAGTTAGTCGTCAGGAGTCAGGACTGTTGTACACTGCAGATTGTCTCGGGTAATGAGGCATAGTATTACAGAGAACGCTGACACTGCACAGAGAGCTATTACATACACTTCGATTTCCCGTAACATGTACGCAGCAGCTCTCAGAAATCAATATGTGTCAACGCATCATCTGATGATGGATCTGACAAACACACACCCAAGAGGAAGGAGGGGAGAGAATTTGAAGGTGAGGACAAACAAGAGAAGAGGAGAGCAGTTGTGTTTATACGTCAAGGCAGATTTAAGACACTTGTGATATATTTCCCTTCAGAGTATAAAACAGGAACAGCCACCTTGTCCTGTACATTCTATATTCCTCCTCTGATCTAAGGTGTTCTGTCAACTTATTTTGCTTAGCTTTTTTTTGGACAATGCTGCTTGTCATTACTAAATACATAGAAGAAATGAATGTAAAGCACAGCGTGTCACATTCAGAATTTCATGTTCCAATCCTGACATCCTCAGATTTTCTACCTACACTCCTCACTGAGCACAGCTCACCAGACAAGGACCTGATTGAGTGTGAAAATTTTGCCTGACGGTAATAGATTGCAATCGACTCATGAACCTCAATTAAAAAAGACTTAGTAGAGTTTTAAAAGTTCTGGAAGCAGAAAGAAAGAGCCATCCATTTTGTTACAGCCTTCTTCATTCTCACTCCATTGTCGTCAGACATGGAGAGGAGAATCTCTCTGGTTTTGTTGGTCTCCTGGACAGAAGTAGGAGGAGAGAGAGGAGTGGGAAGTGATCTGTGATTGGGCAGCTGGTGTCAGGGGGCGTGTCCCATTGAGGATCTGGACCCACCCTCTCCATAGTCCCTGGGGTCCTGAGGGTCTCGTCTCGGCTCTGGGAGTCTGAAGGAACGAGACACACAAGAAGATCTGGTGAGAGGAACATCTCTTCCTTTCTGTCACTTTCTCACTCACTCTGCCACACACACACACACAAACGTTTGTTTTACTATCCTTGTGGGGGCCAAACAATTGACTCCCATTCAAAATCCAATTTTTCCTGACCCCTATCCCTAACCCTAACCTTAACCCCAAACCCTAAACCTAACTCTAATTGAACCCTAACCCCTAAGCCTAAAATAGCTAAAATGAAATGTCCCCACTTGTCCAAATGTTCCTTGTTTTACTATCCTTGTGAGGAGCCAAAAAACAGACACATTTGCGGGTGCATGCACAAACACTACAGTTCATGTCACCAATCAAAAGTCTTAGCTTGTATTATTTTGAGATTTGAAGTAGAAATGCTTTATTCTACTTAGTGGCTGTCGAGTGACGCAGGTAAAGTGATTGCCAAATTGGTGGAGCCTATAGCAATCAGAGACAGTGTGATAGATTCCATTCCACCGGGGACAGGCTGCACTAATCATATCCCCTAATTGGACAACCTTCTGAGGATGACAGAGTGACAGAACAGCCCTCCTCCCAGAGAGAGAAGGGAAGGGACAGGAAAAAAAGACTTCTCCCTCCTCCTCTCATCCTACTCTCATTCCTCCTCTTTCTTCCCAGAGAGAGAGAAGCCAAGAAACAGACCGTCTCCTCATTTCTTCCTCCTCATGTCTGCACACTCATTCTCCTCTCTTTCCCTTTACATCCTTTCCTCTCTTCCTTCAGCCCACTTCCTACTCTTTCTCCTCCAACTCCCCACTTTGCTAACTGAACTTTCTCTGTACTTCTAACCATTCTCCCCTCTCACTCTACTCACCCCCTGATCTCCTCCCAAAGACCACATCTCTGCTGGATCTCACTTTGTCTGAATTCCAACATCCCTCTCCTGCCTCTAGGACCTCCTCAGAGGCTACTACTCTGTTCTCTCCTCCTTTAACTACCCAACAGCCCTCTCCTGCCTCTAGGACCTCCTCAGAGGCTACTACTCTGTTCTCTTCTCCTTTAACAACCCAGATATTTGGCCTTTCTCCCTCTCCTCCTCCCTCTCTTGCTCCCCTCAGACTGTGGTGCGGCCTAAGGCAGCAGAGCAGCATATCCATGAATCGGAAGCAGGCAGGCAGCTATCAGGGCACTTCAAAGAGCAGAACACACACACACCTGCAAGTACACAATCCCACCCACCACTTCTCTTCATCCTAATTTGTGGATGCTCATCACTCATTTCGTACTATATCTTACGAATTTCAAATCGTACAACTAAATTTGCAATTTGTTGTGGCTAACGTTAGCTAGATGGCTAACATTAGCTAGGCTACGGGGTAAGATTAGGGTTATATTAAAAGGTTAGGAATAAGTGTTAGGGGTTAAGGTTGGGGTTAGTGGAAGGGTTAGCTAACATGAAAAGTAGTTGCTAAGTAGCTAATTAGCCAAAATGCTAAAGTTGTCCGTAATGTCATTCAACCTTTGGGTTGCTAGATCTTCACGTTATACGCCCACCCATCCTCCCCAACCAGCCTTCTTCCTTTCGTTTTTTGATGTAACCTTCTGTCTTATGTAACCATTTTGGGTTTACTACCTTTTTATTTGGGCATTTTTATTGTTCAGAAATGTGGTGGGTACTCTCTTCGTTCGCTGGACTTTATCCTGCTAACTGTACCAAATGTCCGAACTGAATTTGGTAAAAGGGCTTTTATGTACTCTGCACCATCGTCTTGGAACGCCTTACAAAATACTTTTAAACTGGAAGAACTTGTCCCGATTGGTATTTTTAAATTACTGATGAATGATCTTGAGACTGATTCCCTGACCTGTCAATGCTGTTTTTGATTTTGTTATACTCTTGTGAATTCTATGGTTTTTACTAGATTACTTGTAGTTTTTCATGATGTTTGTCTGTAATTTTTGTAATGACTTGGTGCTGCCTATCTTGGCCAGGACGCTCTTGAAAAATAGATTTTAAATCTCAATGAGCCCTTCCTGGTTAAATAAAAAAAATAAAAATCTGTTGACTATGTTATGTCTTTTAGGCCAAGTTGTTGTCTTTATATTTTTCTTCAACAAAGTCAGTGTGAAAGTATACACCTTCGCACCTCTGATGGCTGTTATACTCTAAACGCCTTTTCTCAGAGTGAGAGCAAGACAGAGAGAGAAGAGAGAGGTTTGCGAACATACACACACACTGACACTGTTCCCCCATGCCTGACATGAGGGGGAGAAGCCGTGTTTTGGGAGTAACTCAGAAAGTCTTATTTGTGTAAGGCAATTTCATCTTTCATCTCCAGTCAACCAAAAAGTCTCCCTGCTGTTTGATATGAAAATGTAATTATACATATATTCACATGGCTCCCCTATGGTGGGAAATTAACTATTTCTATTGCAATAGTCCTGGCTCAGCCCTTGGACGTAATAACTTATTTATTTCACCCGCAGGAGACAGGGCAGTACGTCTAAAGAGAGAACAGGGATAGCGTTAATAAGGAACAAAATGTCAGGATGAGGGGAGAAATATTCCCTACAAGGTTAGATTCCCGCTCTCTGCTTTTACCTCTCTCTCTTTCTGTAAAAGTGCACGCGCACAAGCTTGTACACACCTCTCCTCCAACACCTCTCTTAATCGCTCTCTTTCTCCCTTTCCTTTCACCACCTCCCTCTCCCTCTCCCTCCGTCTTAAGTCCCGTCTTACTGAGGACTAATGCAGTCCATGCATTATTGATTAGCACCAATACGTTTTTGTCCCTTTGCCTGTGATCGTGGCCCGCGGATAGGGGGCACGCTGAGCTGAAAAGCCCAACGCGGGGCTCACTGTCTGGGGTCAGGAGAGTTCTGAGACCCCTGGGTGATGGATGAATAGATGGGGTCTCAATGGATGGGATCAGATGTGTATGTGTGTGAGAGAAAAATGTGTGTGTGAGAAAAAGAGCGTGCTCTGGGGGAAAAGTTTTTAAAAAGTCTCAGAATCTTACTAACATCCACTGACTGTGTAAATGTCTCACCCTCCCTCTTAAAATGAACCAATCTCTCATTTTGGAAAACTTGGTTCTCCCCGCGAGGAACAGGGGGTAGGATCAAGCACGGTGTTGCTGACTTTGTTCTTTATTTTTTTTTTTGGGGGGGGGGCCGGGTTGCTGAGGCCTATAGAGACAGACAGAGAGGGAAGGAGAGAGGGAAGGAGGGGAGCTGTGGCCTGATTGAGTTTGATTCCATGCTCTTGGTAGAGAAATTTCCTGGTTAAGCATAGAGGTTGTCGGAGTGAGCACTTCACCAGAGTACCAGAGTAGAGACACTCATGCCAGCCATCCAAGTGGTAAATAAATATCCCCCATTTGCATTTCCAAACAGCGGTGATGCCGCCTGGATCTACTACTCAATCACATTAGCTAGGGAGAGAGAGGCCCATTTCTCAGGACCCCTGAGGGCCTGTGAGGGAAGGGGGCTGTAATGAGAGAGGATCCTTAATGGTTATCGATAGGGCCTCCAGGACAGTCTCTTACCCTGGCTCTCCAGTAAGCACTGCACTCTGCCACTACTTAATGAAGTAAAACTTGAATCTTCTCCGGGATGATTTAACATCGCACACAGCTCTGAGACATGGACCAATCAAGAAGTAGATGGGGCAGTGATATAGGAAAGGAGGGAGAAAGGGATGAAGAGAGGATGAGAGGGAGTATGAGTGAGGAATATTGAGTTGAGGGTTATTAGCAAAAGAATGAGAGAAGAAAGAGAGTGAGCGAGAGAACAAAAGTGAGAGAGAGAGTCCAGATGGCAGTCTGTTGTGGAAAACGGAACCAGGGGTATGATGGGTAATTTGACATAGCAGAGTGAACACTCCACTGGGCCTAATTGGCCATTGTCCTGCGAGGCACAGCATCCCTTTCCTCCTCTCTCTCCGCCTCTCATTCTCTTTATTTAGCGCTCTTCCTATTTCCCTCTCTCCATCCTCTCTCCGTCTCTATGTCCGCCTCGCTCGCTCTCTCTATCCCCATCTCCCTCTCTCCATCCCACTCTCTCCGTCTCATGGTTAATGTCAGTAGATCTGTCCTCTTCCTTTCTATCTGACATCTGCTCTGTGTGAAATGTGTAATTTAGAAATGGCCCCTGCTCATCCACCTGTCCCTGGGAGACCCTGTGCCATCCCCCAGCACTTTGTACTGCAATCATCCTGCCACAGAGAATCTGAGCTGGGGATGGAGTGTGATGAGGGGAAATGCAGAGTGGAAGGAGGCGTTGGAGGGAGGGTAGGGAATAAGGGAAAGAGATAGATGGAAAGGCAGAGAGGGAGGAGGCGTTGGAGGGAGGGTAGGGAATAAGGGAAAGAGAGAGATGGAAAGGCAGAGAGGAAGGAGGCGTTGGAGGGAGGGTAGGGAATAAGGGAAAGAGAGAGATGGAAAGGCAGAGAGGAAGGAGGCGTTGGAGGGAGGGTAGGGAATAAGGGAAAGAGAGAGATGGAAAGGCAGAGAGGAGGGAGGGTAGGGAATAAGGGAAAGAGAGAGATGGAAAGGCAGAGAGGAAGGAGGCGTTGGAGGGAGGGTAGGGAATAAGGGAAAGAGAGAGATGGAAAGGCAGAGAGGAAGGAGGCGTTGGAGGGAGGGTAGGGAATAAGGGACAGAGAGAGATGGAAAGGCAGAGAGGAGGGAGGGTAGGGAATAAGGGAAAGAGATGGAAAGGCAGAGAGGAGGGAGGGTAGGGAATAAGGGAAAGAGAGAGATGGAAAGGCAGAGAGGAAGGAGGCGTTGGAGGGAGGGTAGGGAATAAGGGAAAGAGAAAGATGGAAAGGCAGAGAGGAAGGAGGCGTTGAAGGGAGGGTAGGGAATAAGGGAAAGAGAGAGATGGAAAGGCAGAGAGGAGGGAGGGTAGGGAATAAGGGAAAGAGAGAGATGGAAAGGCAGAGAGGAAGGAGGCGTTGGAGGGAGGGTAGGGAATAAGGGAAAGAGAGAGATGGAAAGGCAGAGAGGAGGGAGGGTAGGGAATAAGGGAAAGAGAGAGATGGAAAGGCAGAGAGGAAGGAGGCGTTGGAGGGAGGGTAGGGAATAAGGGAAAGAGAGAGATGGAAAGGCAGAGAGGAAGGAGGCGTTGGAGGGAGGGTAGGGAATAAGGGACAGAGAGAGATGGAAAGGCAGAGAGGAGGGAGGGTAGGGAATAAGGGAAAGAGATGGAAAGGCAGAGAGGAGGGAGGGTAGGGAATAAGGGAAAGAGAGAGATGGAAAGGCAGAGAGGAAGGAGGCGTTGGAGGGAGGGTAGGGAATAAGGGAAAGAGAAAGATGGAAAGGCAGAGAGGAAGGAGGCGTTGAAGGGAGGGTAGGGAATAAGGGAAAGAGAGAGATGGAAAGGCAGAGAGGAGGGAGGGTAGGGAATAAGGGAAAGAGAGAGATGGAAAGGCAGAGAGGAGGGAGGGTAGGGAATAAGGGAAAGAGAGAGATGGAAAGGCAGAGAGGAAGGAGGCGTTGGAGGGAGGGTAGGGAATAAGGGACAGAGAGAGATGGAAAGGCAGAGAGGAAGGAGGCGTTGGAGGGAGGGTAGGGAATAAGGGAAAGAGAGAGATGGAAAGGCAGAGAGGAAGAGAAATATATACTGTATCAGTGCTTCACATGAAGCTCGAGGAGGAAATGGATTCTCTGTCAGAGTGATTCAGAGGAAGCAGGAGGAACTACTATTATGTAAATTGGAGATTGTGTGTTTGTCAGTGCATAGCGTTTCATAGGTTGAAATGGAAGAGAGGATTTTGTAAATGTATGCTTTCACCACAGCGCCTCTAGATAAGAGCTGTCAATAGCTATTCAGTACGCTGGATGAGAGTAGATATTCTTTCTATAAAAAGCTGTTATTGATATTGGAGTGTCTATTATAAACTGGAGCGGCTTGGTGATGCAACCTACCCCGACCGGAGAGGGAGTGAACGCCTTCACGCCCATCCACCCACACATCATCTCACTCCTCTTCACTTCACACCAGCCCACACACAAGCACACACACTAAAATAGAGACAAAGAGTGAACAGACGGGCTAATAAAGCTGTGAAACAAAGCCGCAGAGGGAAAAATAACAAGAGTAGAGGGAATATTTTTCCATGAGAAAAGAGATATCGCAAACCATTCAGTGATGCCTGACATAATTCCCAGAACATTCTTGAAAACAATTCCTTTGATAGAGCTACCTCAAGCCTAAGTTGCAGTAGAGAGAAAGTGAAAACGCAAAAGCTATATAGCCACCAATCATGTCCTGAGTGTATGGAGAAGCCTGTCATGTGACGCACACACATACCATTCTATGTACTAACCATTCTGTAATCTCAGCCCACAGCCAGATAGATACTGCATTCCCTCTCATCCGTATCCATACATATATTTATACAGTACTGTCAAGGGTACAGCAATAGTGTACACCAATGGGAGAAGTGTGATGCTACAGGCAGAGGAGCATAGAATATGACCTTTAGTTTACATTGCATGTGATTGATGTGAGCAAAATGCTGCTCAGTACAGTTGGAGATGAATCCATCTCTTTAGCTTACTGATCCACAGCCTCCAGCCGCACTGATTCCAGCTCATCTTCATACATGCCATTATGTAAAAATGTACATTATGAAATTCACTGGATACTACCACCCACTCGCCAGAAGAAATCCATGCAATCCCCCCACCATGTGAAGTGTAGCATACATTAGCCTGAACATGCCTCTGTGTGCTACCGGCTCTGAACCACGACTCTGGAACACACAAGGTCAGTGATGTGGAATTAAAACAAGCGTTGGTGATGTTTATCCAATTGAATAATCATTGAGGAGATGTGAGTTAGTAGCAGTTTTGCAGCCGGTATGAACACTTATCCACCCAGAGCCAATTTCCTCTGTGTGTCCGACAACGTACGCACCTGCCTTAATCGTTTACAGGAATTAACAAAGAGCCATTCTGATAAGAGCATTAACTATTGTAAAGAGTCAATCTGACACAGGCTCATTTAGTGCTTTTACAATCACTGTTGCCACAGGGAAAATTGAGGAATTAGCCTAATTGAGAGGAGTTGCATTGAGCAACACTGTCTCCGCCGCCTGCGTAGGCCGCAGAAATAAAATCTCTCATTAATTAGTAGTGTGAAATTTAATTTGGCGGCTCTGTGCTCCGGGGAGGGCTGTTAGTGTAGCGCGGTGTCACGTGGCTGATAATTCCCCCATAAAGCCAATTTTCACAGAGATGTAAATAGATTGATAAACAATTAGAGTGCATTCAGCACAACCTGGATCAGCCGGCGCCTGCCTCCTATATCTCCTTCAGAGTCGTTAAAGTCCTGTTAGTCCGCCTTAATTCATTTCTTAAAGAGCATCCTATAGAAGAGGAGAGAGAAGAAAAAAAACAAAAGCGGAGGGCCAGGTATAGAAAGAGGAGTCGGAGGGAGAGAGAGTTTTAGTTTAGTTTATTCATTCGACCATTGAAAAGAACAAGCACACCTGAAACTTGAAAAGCCTGCTTTTTCATATACCATCTCCTCCCCCCTACTGTTTAGTTTGTTTTTGGTAGTACTACTACAGCCTAGTTCCTTAAATTATTTCTAAAGCTTTTTAGGGTCATTTTTGTTCTCAATGATTTTATCAGCAAAGTAACCCCTCTTAGCTTCATACATCCTGCTCTGTGCTTCATTTCATTTACGTTTATATAGGAGAAAATCAGGCTGCTCTTGAGAGTTCCTTTTTCCTTGCTTTAATAGATTCTAGAATCTCATGATTAATACAAGGAATAGATCTCAGCTTTACTCTGATCCATCTAATGGGAACCATCACATTCACCACCTCAAGGAATCTACATTTAAAGGCTTCCCTGTCTACCCCTACACTATCCAGCACAGATGCCCAGACAATTTTACCCTCTTGCGCCCTAAATATTTCAACACTGTATTTTTTTGAGTTCCTTTGAGTCGAATAGTTTTGTGACACTTAACAATATCTTTAAAAACCCTTCTTGTGCAAAATGTAATAAAATGATCACTGATTCCATAGACTATTACTCCACTCCAGACACCAATATTAAGTAAATCGTACTTTGCACTGTTTCACATACCCTGGTGGGTACAGTACACTGACAGCAAAGGTACGTTTCATTGAGCCCATGCCCAAAGCTAGGATCGCTGTATTTTAGATGAATCCACTGCGCGTATTCCAAACATACCAGAGCTTTGCTGTTACTCTAACCCAACGCTCGCAGGAGGTGCATGGCTGCATATGCCATTTGTGTTCATGATAAACTGAGGCATTGATGTATATCACCTGATAAAAGAAGCCATAGAGTTATTATAAGATCTCCATTAATTTGAGATTTCAGACTGGCTTTGGATGATCGTTTTGGTATATAACATTCCTTCCAAATCCGAAGTGCTGGATGCCATCAGATGTGTTGGCATGACAGAAGTTGCTGAGAATGTATCGTTCTTTAATGTAGAGTAAAGTAAAAGTGCTGCCACCATGCCGAACTTGCCAATAGCCATCTGGCCTTGCCTAGAGACAGAGAGAGAGAGAGAGAGAGAGAGAGAGAGATAGGGGAGAGAACAACATCTCTAATGGAAGTGATGGATCAGGCCTGAAAGGCAGACGATATTCGTTTCATTCTCCACCATAGTTCTATTTGGAGCCAAATGGAGAAATGGAGCATATCAGTGCCTCCAGTAATGCTGTAGTATAATGCAGGACAATGTGCCGGGATCCCCCCAGCAAGCAGCCTGCAGAACACACGAGACAGCCTGGAAATGAGGAAGTGAAGGAAGGACCCATAACAACCAAGGTCTTGGTGCTGAGGCCCTCTCTGTTTACAATGCACTATAAATACTGTCCCCAGAGTGCTGCAATGCCATTTGGTCCTGGGTTTCATTGGGACTGCATATGAGAACAGGGCCTGGAGCGGTATGGTACTGCACTACTAACTAGCTCCCAGATGATGACAGTATAGGCTGTGTCCCAAATGGCAGCCTATTCCCTATATAGTCCACTACTTTTGACCAAGGCTCTGGTCAAAAGTAGTGCACTATGTAAGGAATAGGGTGACATTTGGGGTGCAGTAGTGACTGTAGAGTATAGAGTCCCACCATGTGTCAGAGGGTAACAGAGTAGAGGCTCTAATCAGCTTGGACAAGCCACTCTTATGGAACTGCTGAGCTGTCACACTACGATCACACTGCATTCTGGAACATTGATAAAATTATAAGCTCTAGAATGTGGTTGAATGGAGAAAAAATCCTTCGGAGTGACGAGGGGGTGGTAGAATTATTGAATTAGAGCAGGGATGGACTTTGATTTACTGAATCAGGTGATTCGGAGAAGGGCTGGAACAAAATCCTTCGTACCCAGTCAGTGCTCCAGGAAGAGGGTTGGCCACGCCTGAATTTGAGTTTTTGTGTGGGCTCCACCCCTGAAATGGGTATTTGTATCTTTCTGCGGTATACTCTGACATTTCTACAGAGGAGAGCAGAGTTTGGAGGAACCTTTGTCAATTCTCTCCAGCTTCCTGAAACAAGGTTTATTTTCCTCCTCTCAGTTTAAAAAGCCTCTTTCTTCACCACTGCTCTAAATATATCTTAAACTTCCCTTCAAAAAGCTGGAGAGTCAAGGCCAGCAAAAGAGAAAAACTATTTAGAGCCAGATAAACTTGTATCTATCCCTCTATTGAACAACACCTCAAGTGTGCTGAGAAACAATATCAATAGCTAACAGGGGATAAATAACAGTGAAACCCTGCTCTATCCCTACACTCTTCCTCCCCACCACCCTCCCTCCTCCCGGAGAGGTGGACTCCCCCTGGTTTTATTTGCATATCTGTCCCATGTGATGTATGGGAGTCGTTCCAGGCTGGGCCATTATGAAGAGTGACGGGTCACGGCGCCCACGCTCCCACGAAAACACTTGGCAGACTGGCACAGCTGCGTCCCGCCCTCATCTCCCTCCCTAACGGTGGACTACTGTCGCTGCCACCATGGGGGGAAAAAGTATTTGCGCCCAGGTGCCGAGGCAAGCTGTCCGGGAATGCTTTGGAATGCTGTGTCTGTGTGTGCTGTGTCTCTGAGCGATGTCATGGAAATAACTTTTCCCCCTTCTCTCCCTTCAACAGAGATGGAGAGATGGTAGAAGACCATATGGCAGCAGAGGAAGAAGAGAAGGAGAGATTAAAAGAGAGAGAAAAAGAGAGTGTGTGACGGAGAAGAGACAGCCTGGCTATTAGGCTAAGTCTTCTGACATGTGAACGCTCCCCATCCAAGTTCTGTCATCCACACGTACATAGCCTAAGTCTGAAGGACACAAAGGAAGACTATAGCATCCTCTCTGCCTGCTGTCTGCCTGTATACTGCTGTCACAACTCTTTTCCCTGTCCCTCAGTTCCACGTGTCCTCTCAAATAAACAAACACAGAATTAGAACCTTCGCCCAGAATACTTACCACTGGGGATATCACATGTTTAATGTTTGAGCATACAATCCTGCGCTAATGATGAATACAATACAATAGAGCTGTATTGACGGGTCCCTGTGGTTGTGTGTTCCTGCAGTAGCGACAGTAGACTCGACAGTAGGTCAGATACCTGGCAGTGTGGGGCCAGGACAACAACCTCTCCCTCAATGTGAGCAAGACAAAGGAGCTGATCGTGGACTACAGGAAAAGGAGGGCCGAACAGGCCCCCCATTAACATCGACAGGGCCGTACGTGGAGCTGGGCGAGAGTTTCAAATTCCTTGGTGTCCACATCACCAACAAACTATCATGGTCCAAACACACCAAGACAGCCGTGAAAAGGGCACGACAAAACCTATTCCCCCTCAGGAGACTGAAAAGATTTGGCATGGGTTCCCAGATCCTCAAAAGGTTCTACAGCTGCACCATCGAGAGTATCCTGACCGGTTGCATCACCGCCTGGTATTGCAACTGCGCTGCATCTGACCGTAAGGCGCTACAGAGGGTAGTGCGTACGGCCCAGTACATCACTGGGGCCAAGCTTCCTGCCATCCAGGACCTCTATAATAGGAGGTGTTAGAGGAAAGCCCCCAAAATTGTCAGAGACTCCAGTCACCCAAGTCATAGACCGTTTCCTCTGTTACCGCACGGCAAGCGGTACCGGATCGCCAATTCTTGGACCAAAAGGCTTCTTAACAGCTTCTACCCCCAAGCCATAAGACTGCTGAACCATTAATCAAAATGGCCACCGGACTATTTACATTGGCATCCCCAACCCCCTCCATTTATTTTGTACACTGCTGCTACTCACTGTTGATTATCTATGCATAGTCACTTCACCCCTACCTACATGTACAAATTACCTCGACTAACCTGTACCCCCGCATATTGACTCGTTACCGGTACCCCCTGTATATTGCCTTGTTATTGTTATTTTACTGAGTTACTTTTTATTATTTTTTACTTTTGTTGATTTGGTAAATATTTTCTTAACTCTTCTTGAACTGCACTGTTGGTTAAGGGCTTGTAAGTAAGCATTTCAAGGTAAGGTCTACACTTATCGGCACGTGTGACAAATAAAGTTTGATTTGATTTGACACTGAGCTGGGACAGGAGCAGAAAGAGAAACAGGCAGACACTTTCACTGGGCCCTGACGGCTCCATAGTGCTAGTTGGATGACAAATACATTTTTATGGGTGCTAATGCATCTTGTAAAACATCTGTCATAAAAGCCTGCCAGCTCCTGGAACTAATATTCCCCCCATGATATTTTATCATAGCACAAGACAGAAGGCAATTTCAGTGTTTTGGGAAATCCAGTGGTCTGTCCATCCATGCCTATTAGTTAAAACACAACCCCCCTCCCCAGACAAACACCTTCAGTGGAGGCTAGGAGGGAAACAACACTATACACTCTCATTTAAATCAGGACCAAGCCCGCAGCAACCACCAAACCTTTACATATATATTTTTCCTATACGAAGATCTTCCTCACCTACTACCAACAGAAAGATGAAGAAAAAAAACTCAAAAATGTCATTCAAACAAAGAAAAACTGATCTGCAATCTCCCTCAACACCCCTCGCACCATCCAATGCAAAAGAGAAAAAAAACAAGTGCAAATAGTAAAAGAGAAAAAATATTTTCTTGATGTGTGACCAGTGAGAGGTGGTGTGCTATGTGGTGTGCATACTAACACTCCTCTATAGTAGGGTAATTAAGAACTGTCTCCCTTCCCACTCCTTCACTCCTCCAGTTCTCTACATTCCACTCAAGGTTGCCTTCTCCCGCCGCCGCCGAATACTGATACTGATGTGCTAGGCAACATAACGCCACAGCAACACATAAATTGCAACAGTGACAGCGCCTGTCGGGAGGCTGCTGAATTAAACATGGCCATGACAACCTTCGTGCTCTCCCTCTCTCTCTTTGCGCTCTCTCCAGCAGAGGGATGGAGGCAGTAAAAGAGGAAAGGATAAGAGAAGAGACAGACATCTCCGGCCCTTCCACTCTGCTGAGCCTGGGGTCCGTGAACCGTGATGTCACACCATTCAGCGGGCCCCTGTCTGCATGTAACAGTGTTAACAGTATATTGGTGGTGTAGTGGGCCGGGAGGGAGCAGGGCTAGGAGATGAGGCGGTGTGATATGGTTCTGCTGCTGCCGTGTTGACAGGTCATAGCGAGGGGCAGGATTCATCAGCCTTTGTTCAGCTCACCACTATCACCCCGCCAACATCTCCACTGAGCTGACACCAGGCCTGGAACCCTACCCCGGGGTGTCAGACTGTGTGTATGTTTGTGTGTGAGAGAGAGTGAGAGGGGCACAGTGAGCATAGTCTTCATGTGGCTGAAGTAAGGAATATGTTACATCAGGCTCAAGAAGTATGTGTGCGTGTTGTGTTTAGTACTTGGGAATGCAATAAATAATGTCTGTGTGTTCTGTAACTTCTAGAGTGATGTGTGTGTGTGGGATTACCCTTAACAGAGATACGGGGTGACAGTCTGCTTTGGGAAAACCACTGGCACTCAAAGAGAGAGAGATTGCAACTTTGTTGTCTGTATCGGTGTCTGTATGTGACAGAGGAGGAGGGAGTGTTATCCTTCTTTTACTAAGTCACATCACCCAGTTATTCCAACTCAACACAACCCTCTGTCCCAGCAAACACTGAAGCAGGTATTCACTGTCTTTTTACAACCAATAGGCCTGCCCCGTGTAATACCCAAGATTCTACCAGCCTGGATACTGAGACTGCTAGATTGACTGGCATCTGCTAGTTGGAGTGGTTGCCATACGTGGCCAGTGTTCAGTTAGCCATCATACCCCATTACGAACCATTAAATGTTCTCCATCATTCCTGCGTCAGCTCCTTACCGATGGCGATGCTGCCTGGTCTCGTCAAGCTGTATCAGAACGCTTCCCTACAGACGATGACTAGAGTGTGATGGAGTCACACTGTACACACAGAATCACAACACATCTGTGTTCTACTATACACTGCTCCCTTCTCCAGCAGTCTACCTCTCTCATATAGGCTCTCTCTCTGACACGCACTCTCCATTTTCAGTCTGTCTTAATAAACTCACTTCATTTCTTGCTCCCTCGCTCTCCCTCCTCAACAGCCCAGTCTTTCAAGCTAGTGCTGACAACGAGCGGCATGATTACTTTCCAGGAAAGGAGAGCAGAGTAAAAGAGGAGAGCAGACCCTTTTAATGAGCAGGTGCAGAGAGAAAGAGACAAAGAACAAACAAATGAGAAAGGAAGAGTGTTTCACAAAAACAAACCATCAACGTTGTGATTAATAAGCAACCAAACAAAATAAATATTCAGATATACTGTATTACAGCCACAATTTGGAGTCTGTTTCAGCCCAAAAGCAGCCCTGCTACTTGGTTTGGAACAGAACAAGCTAAACATACAACCACTCAATTTAATTGACAGAGCTACGGATGCAAGGACTGACAGTCCATACAGTCAAAACACAAACAATCTGTTAATACATTTTGAGTTTGATAGGGTCAAACAGTTGTACTGAGCTCATGAGGTATTCATAAACAGTACATGGACTTGGCAGGAAGTGTAATACTTGGTAACATATTGGATACCACAAGCTTATCAGCAAGGGTATCACTGGAAGTAGATATAACTCAATGTGCAACACAGGAGAAGATAGCAAACAGTTTATACCACTGTACATGGTGAAGTTGGCTGTCAGACTAAGTTATTGTTGTTGTCTTGTGCACTGGAACCCTATGAGATATGATTCACCAGGCTTGCTCCCATTTTTCATGCCCTGTCCTTCTATATTACCCCGTGCCCAGAAAGCCCCCCCCCCCCCCCCCCCCCCATTTTACCATCTCCCCTCTTTCCCTTCTCTATTCTGAGTTAAACATGATCTCTCCTTTCTTGAATACTTAAAGCGGTAACTGGGGGTATATATAGTAATATTTTAAGTTATCCTCTTGATTCCCTTGTTAAATAGTTAAAGTGCATCCTCTTCTGGCTCCATTTCAATGTCAGCAGAAAACATTGACAATAACTGCTTTCAAAGGAATTAGATATAAATAGATATACTTAACTGACGAACCGACAAACACGCACTAACACACACAGAACTACTGTAGACAATCCATCATTTATAGGCACTATAGGCTTGAAACATTAAAGGGATACTTCGGGATTTTGGCAATGATGCCCTTTAGCCCCGAGTCAGATGAACCAGTGAATACCATTTTTATGTCTCTGTGTGCAGTTTTAAAGGAATTTGCTAACTAGCTTTAGTACAATTGCTGACTAGCGTTATCGCAATGACTGGAAGTCTATGGGAACTTCTAGCATTCTAGCTGTTCCTGTAGACTTCCAGTCATTGCGCTAATGCTAGTTAGCATTTGTTCGCAAAACTACCTCTAACTTCCTTCATACTTGACGCAGAGAGATAAAAATGATATCCACGAGTTCATCTGACTCTGGGGAAGTAGATACGTCCCGAAGTATCCCTTTAATGTTTCAAGCCTATAGTGCCTATAAATAATGGATTGTCTGCAGTATTTGTCGGTTCGTCAGTTAAGTATATCTAAACAGTGTGTTGCCTACTCATTCATTTGAAAGCAGTTATCCTCAGAGTTTTCTGCTGATATTTAAAAGGAGCCAGAAGAGAATGCACTTTAACAATTTTACTGCCAGAATCCCTTAATACTAACCATATTTCATTGAATTTTATTGAGCATGGATAATCCACTCAGTAACACTTGCCACTGTTTTCTTAGGAGTTCTGGGATCAAAGTCCAGGCAGATAACTAGTCTGAGATTGGCACTTTGCACCTCCCTTCTTCTTACTGGGGATGATGGTCAACACAGAACACAGGACAACACACATGACCAGAGTCTAGTATTTACTCCAACCCCTAGGATTCAAAACTTAACTCCACAGGCTATATCTAGCAAAGGTAGTTTAAAATCTACCTTTCTACAACTCAACAAAATCTGAGCTCCTCCACATCCATTAGAAAACCAGACACTTTCAGTCACATCTTTTATGAAAATACATTATTGTCAACTGCACCATTTTCTTGATGTGCGAGAATACAATCTTATGATTCAGATTCTGACATTTCAGAAACTCTATTAATCTAAAAAGCTTTACATTTTCCAATCCACTTTAAGCAGCACTACCCTTTCCATTTAGGTCCACATCTCTTCAGAATGGCTGAACAGGGGAACAAAATACAAAACCATAATGCTTTGGCAACTCCCAAGGTTAAATTGTGATTGTTATCGGAAGCTTTGTTGTGGTAAAATGACCTTTTTTGCATTCCAGTTAACCCGGGAAGAAAAAGAAAGAAACGCGCACGCACAGGTTTAAGATTAGAGCTGCTGTGGCTGTCGATGTCATTCGATAGTGGACCTCAAAGTGAGTACCGGTGACATGAACCTAAAGAAGTCTGTGGGTTGTGTGTAGTACATGTGACTCTTTCGATTAATAATACATATTTATTTGTGGTGTGACATTCAGTGAGTGGTGTGTGTGTGTGTGTGTATATATGTGCTTGCACAGAGAACAGTGTTATGTCAGTGTGTGTGTTAGTGCACACATGCCAGTGCATGTTTAGCAGGATAGTGTAGAGGGTGAAGTGTGGAATGCGAGATCCACAGTCCCATTGGAATGTGAGAGGAAAGGAGTGTGATCCTCCATCATCACCCACAGCAGCCAGCTGGGCCCTGTTACTCACGCACGCAAGGACGTCACACACACACACGCACCAGCAGTCACTTAAACCCTGTTGGCTGGTGTTTCCAACTATAGCCACTTAAATTATTAAGTGAGGGCATGTTGATTATACCGCGGCATACAGTTACACACAGTAAGACACACGCGTTCTCTCTCTCACACACACACACACACACACACACACACACACACACACACACACACACACACACACACACACACACACACACACACACACACACACACACACACACACACACACACACACACACACACACGATGGGATAATGGAGGGGGGGGGGAGGCTGCAGAGCCTTGGTTCTCTCTGGGGATTGTAAATATTTCATTAGCGGAAACCCAGCTCTGTGTTTCCATCTCAGGGGTCTTTCCTCAGCCCTCTACCACTTAACTCCTCTCTTTCCTCCCTTCCACCCATCTGTTTGACCCTCTGAAGGGCAAAGGGCTCAACATAGTGGCTAAAGCTGAGCCAAATCATCTCAACACCACACCCTTCCCTCTCCTAACCCTGGATGTGTTGACTGAACATCAGGAGGGCAACGATAGAGAGCTACCACTTCCTCTTCCTGTACAGCCTTGCCAGCACAACCAAAACAATACTAACTAACCATCCATTCAAGGAGAGAAAGATCACAACAAAAACAAAATTAGGCAACCGATTTCACAGTTCAGACTGTGTGTGTTACATAAATGTCTTGGTGTTAGTAGCATATGTGAGAGCGAGCGAGAACAAGAGAGCGGGTGGGGAGGTGAGGGAGATAGCTGGGGGGAGAGAGATAGAGCGCAAGAGATGGAGAAAAGGAGCAAGAGAGAGAAGAGTTTGTGTGATTACATAAAGGCTCTGGTGAGAGCACTAGCCCTTAGCCCTGCAATCGCTACTCTCTGAGGTAACGCTACTTCTGCTCAGGTCCTATTCATGATAAAACAGAGGAAATGTGTGTGTGTGTGTGCGCGCACAGGTCCCACGCATGAAAAAGCGGGTCTGAAAGTCAGGGTGCATGGCTCCAGAGAAAGACCATAGCGATGTGACAGAGTGGAGGAATAAGTGGAGGGACCTCCTATCATCCTTATAAGTGCCAGACTTCCCAGCGTGCCTTATCATATTAGTGTGATTACACTGCATGATTTATATGCTTGCCAAGCCTCCCCTGCTTGGCAGACTTTCTGCACATCACAGTCCCGTAACTCTTTCTGACACACATATCTTCGTCTCAACTGGGGTTGTAAAGTGATGGTACATTACTGGAAACTTTTGAAGTTTGCCAGTAAACTACCCGAAATGTGGTATCTTTCAAGGATTTTATGTAATCTATCACAAAACATGTAAGTGGCCCTTGTGTACTTCAGATTATCACAGGTGTCTGTAATTATCTCTGGCCATCTATGTGGCCTCATCACAAAAACAGATAACTATTAAATAAGATGATTTTAAAATACAAACTAGAATAACAAAGTTGTAAAACATTATCCTAAATATAAACCTTTAACTTCGTTAATAACATTGTGTTAAATATGGGGTTTCAGCATGAAGTATCCTTTGTTATTTTTACTCATGTTTTGGTGTCAAACCGGTGGTAGTTGTGAAAAAAGTCAATAGTTGGAGGAGTTGCAGAGGTAATTGAAAATGATGTAATCGCTGATTAGATGCTTTGTTTTGATTAATTAGGCTATTGTCTCTTAAACCATATGGTCTACATACTGGAAACTAATGGACAATATGGACACATAAAAAAGGAATATAATATAGTACCAGTCAAAAGTTTGGACACACCTACACATTGAAGTTTTTTTTATTTTTACTATTTTCTACATTGTAGAATAAGTGAAGACATCTAAAGCTATGAAATAACACATATGGAATCATGTAGTAACCAAAAAAAGTGTTAAACAAAATCAAAATATATTTTATATTTTAGATTCTTCAAAGTAGCCACCCTTTGCCTTGATAACAGCTTTGCACACTTTTGGCATTCTCCGAACCAGCTTCATGAGGTAGTCACCTGGAATGCATTTAAATTAACTGGTGTGTCTTGTTAAAAGTTTGTTGAATTTGTTGAATTTCTTTCCTTCTTAAATGCGTTTGAGCCAACCAGTTGTGTTGTCACAAGGTAGGGGTGGTAAACAGAAGATAGCCCTATTTGGTAAAAGACTAAATCCAAATTATGGCAAGAACAGATTAAATGAGCAAAGAGAAATGACAGTCCATCATTACATTAAGACATGAATGTCAGTCAATGCGGAACATTTTAAGAATTTTCAAAGTTATGATGAAACTGGCTCTCATGAGGACCGCCACAGGAAAGGAAGACCCAAAGAGACTTGCTTGGGCCAAGAAACATGAACAATGGACGTTAGACCGGTGAAAATCTGTCCTTTGGTCTGATGAGACCAAATTTTAGATTTTAGGTTCCAACCGCCATGTCTTTGTGAGACGCAGAATAGGTGAACGGATGATCTCCGCATGTGTTGTTCCCACCATGAAGCATGGAGGAGGAGGTGTGATGGTGCTTTGCTGGTGACACGGTGAGTTATTTAGAATTCAAGGCACACTTAACCAGCATGGCTACCACACCCTTCTGCAGCGATACGCCATCCCATCTCGTTTGCGCTTAGTGGGACTATCATTTGTTTTAACAGGACAATTTCCCAACACACCTCCAAGCTGTGTAAGGGCTATTTGACCAAGGAGAGTGATGGAGTGCTGCATCAGATGACCTCGCCTCCACAATCACTCGACCTCAACACAATTGAGATGGTTTGGGTTGAGTTGGACCGCAGAGTGAAGGAAAAGCAGCCAACAAGTGTTCCCCACATATGAGAACTCCTTCAAGACTGTTGGAAAATAATTCCAGGTGAAGCTGTTTGAGAGAATGCCAAGAGTGTGCAAAACTGTCGTAAAGGCAAAGGGTGGGTACTTTGAAAAATCTAAAATATATTTTGATTTGTTTAATACTTTTTTGGTTACTACATGATTCCATATTTCATTATTTCTACAATGTAGAAAATAGCAAAAATAAAGAAAAACTCTTGAATGAGTAGGTGTGTCTAAACTTTTGACTGGTACTGTATATGAACACATTTTTAAAAAGTTATTCAAGTATAAATTACCAAAGTTATGATTTGGTATTTTTGGGGTATTTTATTAGGATCCCCATTAGCTGTTGCAAAAGCAGCAGCTACTCTTCCTGGGGTCCACACAAAACATGAAATAGTACAGAACATTAATAGAAAAGAACAGCATACATTTGGTAGACTGCCATAGATTCTGTTAATTACCAAAATTACTGAAGATTCCGGTGGCATAGGCCTCAGTGAATGTCCCGCCTCTCTTTTCATCAGAAAACTAACAGAAACCTTGCTCTCCTAATCTTCGTCCCTTAAGGACCACCTGTCTAGCATAACTTGCAACTCACCCAGGGTGAAAAACAATCTAAGAATGCAAGCAATGATCAACTTTTAGAGATGTAGAGAGACTCCATCGATTGGGATGTTTCATTTGCTTTCTTTAGTACAACTCACCCTTCTCATTTGTAAAGTTGCACAATGTCTCTGTCCCTCCCTCCCTCCCATCTCCCTCTTTTGCTGTCCCTCTCCCCCTTTCTCTCTTTTCTCTCCAATATTCTCCAGGGAGACACATTGGCTCTGTGAAATGAACCGTTTATGCCCCATCCCCTGCTGTCCCAGGATGCTTTGAGGAGATGTGTGTGGAGACGCTAAGCACCTCACCTGTTCCTCCATCGATCAGAACAAACTAACACACACCCATGCGCACACACAAACTATTGATCAGTGGCCCTACCATCTCCCAAACCAACACCACTCTCTGATCAGGGAAGAGTTATTTCAAGGGGGCTCAGGGAGGATGATGAGAAACCATTAACCAAATCAATGTTTGTGCGTGGTGTATTATGTGAGAGATGTGCAAGGGGGGCAATGGCACCTCTTGGTAGGATATAAATTGATTCAATAAAAGACAATCTCATAATACATCATTAGCACACACAAACAGGCAAACCATGACCAAGTTCACAAAGAGGCTTCAATTGTGCGATTAGAGCCAGATGATAAGTATAGTCATGACCTGTGTCTATGTAGAGCTCCTCACTAACACTGGGGAGAGGGGACTAGGGAGAGAGGCTCATCACTAACACTGGGGAGAGGGGACTAGGGAGAGAGGCTCATCACTAACACTGGGGAGAGGGGACTAGGGAGAGAGGCTCCTCACTAACACTGGGGAGAGGGGACTAGGGAGAGAGGCTCATCACTAACACTGGGGAGAGGGGACTAGGAAGAGAGGCTCATCACTAACACTGAGGAGAGGGGACTAGGGAGAGAGGCTCCTCACTAACACTGGGGAGAGGGGACTAGGGAGAGAGGATCATCACTAACACTGGGGAGAGGTGGCTAGGTAGAGGCTCCTCACTAACACTGGGGAGAGGGGGCTAGGGAGAGAGGCTCATCACTAACACTGGGGAGAGGGGACTAGGGAGAGAGGATCATCACTAACACTGGGGAGAGGTGGCTAGGTAGAGGCTCCTCACTAACACTGGGGAGAGGGGACTAGGGAGAGAGGCTCCTCGGAGGATGTGTTGGTACCATTCTTTATTCATGGCTGTGTTCTTAGGCAAAACTGTGAGTGAGCCCACTCCCTTGGCTGAGAAGCAACCCCAGACATGAATGGTCTCAGGATGTTTTACTGTTGGCATGACACAGGACTGATGGTAGCACTCACCTTGTCTTCTCTGGACAAGGTTTTTTACGGATGCCCCAAAAAATCGGAAAGGGGATTCATCAGAGAAAATGACTTCACCCCAGTCCTCAGCAGTCCAATCCCTGTACCTTTTGCAGAATATCAGTCAGTCCCTGATGTTTTTCCTGGAGAGAAGTGGCTTCTTTGCTGCCCTTCTTGACACCAGGCCATCCTCCAAAAGTCTTCGCCTCACTGTGCGTGCAGATGCACTCACACCTGCCTGCTGCCATTCCTGAGCAAGCTCTGTACTGGTGATGCCCCGATCCCGCAGCTGAATCAACTTTAGGAGACGGTCCTGGCGCTTGCTGGACTTTCTTGGGCGCCCTGAAGCTTTCTTCACAACAATTGAACTGCTCCCCTTGAAGTTCTTGATGATCCGATAAATGGTAGATTTAGGTGCAATCTTACTGGCAGCAATATCCTTGCCTGTGAAGCCCTTTTTGTGCAAAGCAATGATGACGGCACATGTTTCCTTGCAGGTAACCATGGTTGACAGAGAACAATGAACAATGATTCCAAGCACCACCAACCTTTTGTAGCTTCCAGTCTGTTATTCGAACTCAATCAGCATGACAGTGTGATCTCCAACCTTGTCCTCGTCAACACTTACACCTGTGTTATCGAGAGAATCACTGACATGAAGTCAGCTGGTCCTTTTGTGGCAGGCTGAAATGCAGTGGAAATGTTTTTTGGGGGATTCAGTTCATTTGCATGGCAAAGAGGGACTTTGCAATTAATTGCAATTCATCTGATCACTCTTCATAACATTCTGGAGTATATGCAAATTGCCATCATACAAACTGAGGCAGCAGACTTTGTGAAAATTAATATTTGTGCCATTCTCAAAACTTTTGGCCACGACTGTACATGCTGAGAGATGTTGAAGGGAAAATAGGCTTTTGGTGATTTGGGAAGAGGGGGGACCATATCAGGAAAACAGCTTGGGGATAGGTATTACTACAATTTCTTTCTCTCTAATCCTGCCTTTCCTCCACTCTTTCCCTTGTCCATTCCTTCAATTCATTTTTTCCTCTCCACCACCTCTCTTTCTCCATCTCCCCACGCTTGTAAGCTATAACACTACAGAAATTAAAAAGACATGTATTCCCTCCACTTTCCCAGTCACATTCCTCCCTCTCTCCTTCCTTTAGTCCCCGTTCTTCTTGCATTAGGACTTCATTATGTTTTATACGTGTTGGTATCTGATGCCTTTATCCAGGCAGGGAGCTGGGCTAAATTCTGCACCCACGGCATTTTATGAAGATGGAAAAGAGTAGTGTGTGTGCATACATGTATGAGTGTGTGCATACTTTTGTGTACACTATCGTTCAAACTATTAGAACACCTACTCATTCAAGGGTTTTTCTTTATTTGTACTATTTTCTACATTGTAGCATAATAGTGAAGACATCAAAACCACGAAATAGCACATATGGAATGATGTAGTAACCAAAAAAAGTGTTAAACAAATCAAAATATATTTTATATTTGAGGTTCTTCAAATAGCCACCCTTTGCATTGATGCCAGCTTTCCACTCGCTTGGCATTCTCTCAACCAGCTTCACCTGGAATGCTTTTCCAATAGTCTTGAAGGAGTTCCCACATATACTGAGCACTTGTTGGATGCTTTCCTTCAATCTGCAGTCGGACTCATCCCAAACTATCTAAATTTGGTTGAGATCGGGGGATTGTGGAGGCCAGGTCATCTGATGCAGCACTCCATCACTCTCCTTCTTGGTAAAATAGCCCTTACACATCCTGGAGGTGTGTTGGGTCATTGTCCCGTTGAAAAACATAGTCTCACTAAGCGCAAACCAGATGGGATGGCGTATCGCTGCAGAATCCTGTGGTTTAACACTTTTTTGGTTACTACATGATTCCATATGTTTCATTCCATAATTTTGATATCTTCACTATTCTTCTACGATGTAGAAAACAGTAAAAATAAAGAAAAATCCGTGAATGAGTAGGTGTTCTAAAACTTTTGACTGGTAGAGAGAGTGTGTGTGTGTGTGTGTGTGTGTGTGTGTGTGTGTGTGTGTGTGTGTGTGTGTGTGTGTGTGTGTGTGTGTGTGTGTGTGTGTGTGTGTGTGAGTGTGTGTGAGAGAGAGAGATAGATATCTATTTATCTATGTGGGTTAACCTTGACCAAGGGCATTGTAGAAGCGTTATCCAACAGTGGGGTCCCAACTCTCAGCCATCTGGTCTGGATAGAGTAGTGGATTGTGCTTGGGTCTCAGCATTACCATTGGCAGGCCCTTCAGTTATAGCCCCTGAGCTGGCAGTTATACTGGGCCTCTCCATGGCTGGGTCAGGGCCATTAAAAACAAAACACTAGAATCTGCAAATATCTACAAACACTGTACATTTCTCCAAAACAAATACTCCAACTTCTCTATGTACTTGCTCCATATTCTGCAGGTGTGTGACAAAACAAGGCAATGCTGATTGATGTGTTTATTCAATTTCCCTGCCGTAGCTGCTATTTGGTTATTTGTGTTATCACTTATCTGTTCTGAAAATCCAACAACATTCCAAAGATAAAACACAGAGCTGTCTGTCTTTCTCTAAAGCTTTTAGCTCAAAGCTTGTTGATGGTGTCTGTCTTAGAAGACACTGTCTTCTTTAACCTTTATTCAACCACAAAGTCCCTTTCAGATAAAGCATTTATTTCCCACCGGATATACTGAGGCTGACATTTCAGAAAGGCAGACATAGAGGCACTGCCTGTGTCTCAGACCTTTACTGAGCGAGCGAGTGTGTGCGTGTGCGTATGTGTGAGAGAGAGGTGGGGAGGCAGCCTGACATCAAGGCCAGGAGAGACACACACACCAAAGGGACAGGACACAGCAGGGGGTGATGGGAAGGCAGCTGCTCCGAGCGAGCAGCTCCTCTGAGATCCATGTCAGTGTCAGGGAATCAATACGTGTGTGACTGGGTAAAGGCTATCTGTTACACCTACTGTCTCCCACACTAGCCTACACACCTTTACAAGTCAGACAGTCGGAGAGAGACAGGTGGACAGATGGACGAGAGGATGAACAGACAGACTTACAGATAGACAGAGATACAGGCAAGTAGGCAGGCAGACAGACAAGACACACACACCCCCTACATGACTACCTACCAGACCAGCTTACTACAACACAGACCATGCTGCCTAAGCATGGTCGATCCACCTGAAGGCTTGAGTTGACCCTAATAATCAGACTACAGCTTGACCACACACTAACGGCCAGTGTGTCTCTCCAGCATACAGCCCGGCTCGGCCCAGTGTCCAATGAAGCGGACAGGGGCAGGTCATTCTGTGTTGCCGTGTGATTAAAGAGGGCAAGTCGTCACCTTTCCAAGCATTTAATTCCAGCGGGGACAGAGATTAGAGCAGCTAATTGCCTGGCTGGGCCACGGACGTGACACACATACAGTACTAAAGGGGAGGAGGAGAGAAGGAGGGGGGGGACACTGTGCAAAGGCTGGAGAGAGAAGTGTGTGTGTGTGTTTTTAGTTTCACTATCCTTGTGGGGACCAGAAGTCCTCACAACGATTGTGAAACAAGGAAAGTGGGGACATTTTGGCTATTGCCTTTTTCCTTGTGGGGACCGGCGAAATGTCCTCACTTTCACAGTAAAGGCAACGTCCATTAGGTTTAGGTTTGCAATTTGGGTTAGAATTAGGAGTTAAGTTTAGGAAAAATAGGATTTTGAATGGGAATCAATTGTTTGGTCCCCACAAGGATAGTAAAACAAATGTGTGTGTGTGTGTGTGTGTGTGTGTGTGTGTGCATGTGTGAGTTTACTGTACGTGTGAGTGTGAGCATGGATGTGTGTCGCATACTGATCCCCTCTCCCTGTAAGCCCATTGTAAAACCACCTGAGTGTGGGGATTTAAAAGGGTATTTTTCTCCCAGCTCTGCCAGATGCTATAAAAGAGGTTGTTATGAATCAGTCTTACCTTGGCCTGGCCTCAATGTCACGCTGCTGAAAAAGACAAGAGAAACAGCAGTTTAAATACAGGAGACTATAACACAGCGCTGTGGTTGACACTGACACAATCACACATCTACACAGATTGCAAGACATCACACAGCTGACATCACATATCAGAAGCTATTCAAAGACATCAGTGTGTTACATGAGAGGAGAATAAATGAGCCCAGTGGTGGATCAGTTCTCTGACAGTAGACACTGTTCACACTTTAATTAGCAGCCACAAGCAACCACCTCAGTCACCATGCAGCCGCCAGCTATAGAGGAGAACCGCAGAGACTAACAAGACAGTACTATACTGTAGCTTCCCCTGGAGGGCCCTGCTAACTCCATCTCTCGGCTCCTTTTCATTAAAACAAATGAAATCAAATGTTATGTCACATGCGCCGAATACAACAGGTGTAGACCTTACAGTGAAATGCTTACTTACAATCCCTTAACCAACAATGTTTTAAGAAAATACCTAAAAAAATAAAAAATAATTAAAGAGCAGCAGTAAAATAACAACAGCGAGGATATATACAGGGGGTACAGGTAGAGTCAATGTGCGGGGGCACCGGTTAGTCGAGGTAATTGAGGTAATATGTAATGTAGGTAGAGTGACTATGCATAGATAATAACAGAGTGTAGCAGCAGCGTAGAAGAGGGAGGGGCAATGCAAATAATCTGGATAGACATTTGATTAGATGTTCAGGAGTCTTATGGCTTCGGGGAAGAAGCTGTATAGAAGCCTCTTGGACCTAGACTTGGAGCTCCGGTACCGCTTGCCGTGTGGTAGCAGAGAGAACAGTCTATGTCTATGACTAGAGTGGCTGGAGTCTTTGACAATTTTTAGGGCCTTTCTCTGACACCGCCTGATAAAGAGGTCCTGGATGGCAGGAAGCTTGGCCCCAGTGATGTACTGGGCCGTACGCACTACCCTCTGTAGTGCCTTACGGTCGGATGCCGAGCAGTTGCCATACCAGGCAGTGATGCAACCCATCAGGATGCTCTCGATAGTGCAGCTGTAAAACCTTTTGAGGATCTGAGGACCCATGCCAAATCTTTTCAGTCTCTTGAGGGGGAATAGGTTTTGTCATGCGCTCTTCATGACTGTCTTGGTGTGCTTGGACCATGTTAGTTTGTTGGTGATGTGGACGCCAAGGAACTTGAAGCTCTCAACCTGCTCCACTACAGCCCCGTCGATGAGAATGGGGTCATGCTCGGTCCTCCTTTTCCTGTAGTCCACAATCAAGACACAATGAACAGAACTACCCTCCTTCTTCCCACTTAGTTAAAAGTGGACTAGTTGATATTCAAATCTAATTTGAATAGGTGCAGAATTAAAATCAATTGTAAAAATAAGAACATATTGTGAGGCTGGGTGGGCCAGATGGGTGGGGTCTAGTTTACTATAGTAACCCAGGTCTGATTGAGACTGGTGAAATGTCAAATGAGTGATATCTACAGTGATGGCAGTAATTATTCTCTCTATGGCTACGTTTAGACTGGCAGCCAAATTCCTGTGCTTCTACATCTGCATTGCCTTGGGGTTTTAGGCTGTGTTTCTATATAAGCACTTTGTGACCTCTGCTGATGTAAAAAGGGCTTTCCAAATACATTTGATTGAAATCTGATCTTTTTCACTTTTGACAATGTGAAAAGATGTGAAAAGATCTGACATGATTGATCTGGTTTAAGAGCAGGTCAGGTTGAGGCCTAGGTCAACACGATCAGCAAACTGGGGATCTAATGACAAGCTAATGGCTGATTGGACCCTGTCTGAGGCCAGGAGGCCTTACATATGATTGTACCCACTGCCTCTACTCTATTGCCAAACACTCACTTGCTCACACACAGGCATGCATGTACAAATGAGGAAACTACTGTAACTTGCTCACACAAACAGCCACACTCATTCTAGTATGCACACTAACACAGATTCATATGGGTGCAAACACATCTCAAAAAATTCAATGGAACGTGTTAGTCTGTATATTGGTGCACTGCGGCATGTGAGAGGGTCAGTGTGCATGATTGTCTATCTGTATGGGTATCATTCCAGTCTGTGCACTCTGCTGTGTGTGTATTTATGCTCTGCAGTGTATATTTGTCTGTATGCTTAGCTGTGTGTGTTCTGCAGTGTGTGTGTGCATTCTCTGACTATGTGTGTGGTTGTGTGCATGTGCTATGTGAGACTGTGTGTGTGTTCTGTCAGACAGGCTGAGGGATGATTTCCTCCGGGGTGACAGATCAGTGCTCAGTAATCATGGTGGGTGGTGATTGGAGGGTAAACACAGCGGGCGTACGTCTGTAGAGCTACTTGCCTACCTACCTACCGCCCGCCCGCCCCGCTCTCTATTGATTTAATGACAGATCTGTAGATTACACTGCAAAACAGGAGCCCATTCATTCTGTAATAAATGTACACAGCAACTGCCATAACAGCTGGCCCATTCTTTATCAGCTTTACCTCTATTTAGGCTAACTGCTTAGCAAGCATTAACACATGCACACAAACGCACAAGCATCATTCTCCATTTAAGCACTGGACTTCTCAAACTAGTATGTATCTTATAGGATAAATTATGGGATTATGTTAATATTTTTGCCTAAAGTTGCAAAACTATCAGATAATGGCAATCTATGGTAACTTTGGTAATTTACACTTGAATAACTTTTCAAAAATTCATTCATGTATAGTATTCATTTTTTCTATATCTGTGTCCATATTTCCCATGAGTTTCTGGTGGATAGACCATATGGTTCAGGAGAAAATAGCCTAATTAATGGGAAAAAAGCATCTAATCAACAATGGCATTATTTTCAATTAACTCCAACTATTGACTTTTTTCACAACTGCCACCAGTTTGACGCCAAAACATTTACAACAAAGACATATTGACATAGTACAATTCATGCTGAAGCCCTCTTATTAAACACCAGTGGAATTCACTAAGTTGATGGTATTTATTTAGGATAATGTTTCACAGCTTTGTCATTCTATTTTTTGTTTAAAAATCATGTGATAAGGCCAAACAGAGGGCCAGAGAAAATGACAGACACCTGTGATAATCCGAAGTACCCAAAAGGGAAACTAGATGTCTTGTGATAGATTACCTAAAATCCTTCGAACATTTCCAGTAATATTCACTACCTTTGCAACCCTATGTTTGCCTGATCTAAAGCAAGGGGACTCATCTCAATTATGAGAAGTATGCTTTAGAGAGGGGTTTGAGGAAGGATAATGATCGGGATGATATTATTCCATCCTAAATTATTTCCATAGTCTTATTTTTTCAGATGTGGTTGCTGGACTGTTGGTATTCATACAGTGCGTTTCGGTTGCTTTACTCTCTCAGATCTGCAGTTGGCATCTTTTCCATCTTGTAAGTAGATAGTGGGGCCACTACATCAGAGAATACAGACGGCTAGAACTGAAACGCGCTCGAGAATGTGATTAGATTGTGTGTATAAATTGGTATTAGGGTCTTCTCTCTAACTCGTTCCCTATCTTGTATCTCTTGCACACACACACACATATGTTTCTATTTGTACCTCATCATACACACACATATATCCCTAAGGCATCTCAAACACTGTCTCTCTCTCTCTATAGACATCTCTAAGTCACAGCGGGCATTACTCAAAGCAGAAATTACTTACAGGAGAAAACAAACAGGGCAACCATCACCATTCAATTAGGCCCTTAATGAACTCGGCCCACCACGAGCCGATCATTTCACCCAGGAAAGCAATCTGCAGGCTGGCCACAGCCATTACTACATCCCTCCGTCTCTCCCTGACTGCCAGCCACCCTGCCTGGCTCCTGCCTGAGAGGCTCCACCAGGGAAGAGAACAGTCCAGTCTCCAACAGTTAAACTATAGCAGTTGAGTAATGGGCCAGGAGGATCTTTTAATTTACCCCTGTAGAAATAAGAGCCTATGAGGGAGGAGGAGTGTGTGGAGAGGGGAATGGGGAGGGGGTGTGTGCATGTGAGTTAGTGAGAATACATATGTGTCAGTGTGTGTAAATGTGTACGTATGTAAATGTCAATGTGTCACTGTATGAGTGTGCGAGTAATGGTGTGGGCGTATGAGAAAGTAACCTTGGCAGGGATTGGTATGTAGAAGAGGAGGTACAGTATTTCCAGCTGGCGTCTCTCTCTCTCTCTGTGTGTGTGTACCTAACAAGCAGCCAGAGAACATACATAGTTACACTTAAGCCGCCAGCTATGCAGTGCTAAACATGTTTACATCTAAGAACCCACCCTAGTTTTACACAAGCAGCTTCCCAAATAAAGAACCTGGTCTCAGGGCATTTTGTATTATTCTGTGGGTAATCCATTTAGTATATGTTACGTTTCATATAGTTTGTATTAACTTGTGGATAACCATCACCCATTTCATATGATATGTTATGAATTACAATTCGTATTATATATTACGAATTTGCAAATTATATAATATGTTACGAATTTTCAAAACGTATGATATGTTGCATAATCGAGCTAGGTGGCCAACTTTAGCTAGCTGGCTAACGTTAGCTAGGTTAGGGGTTAGGGTTAGCTAAGATGCTAATTAGTTGCTAAAAAGTTGCTAAAAAGTAGTAAGTAGTTGAAAAGTTGCTGATTAGCTAAAATGCTAAAGTTGTCCGTGATGAGATTTGAAATCGAAACCTTCGGGTTGCTAAACATTCGCGTTATACGCCTGCCCATCCACCAAGAACAACCACCCCTACTTTCATTTTTGCCTTAAGTAACCATCTGTCTTATGTAACCATACCAAACATAACATATCATACTAATTTGAGTGACCCGGGTTTACATTACTATGTTAGCCTGGTCTCAGACTAAACATGAGTAAAAAAAGTAGTCTAAAATGATTTTATCCCTTTGTACTTCATACCAATCAACATGCAGATGCCTGCTGTGCCTTTTCAGATATCCTAGTATGATGGTGGGTTAGGATGAAATTACCCCTAGACATTTATATAGGTCAGTTATAAGGTCGGTGCTGCGTTACCCACCCAATGATGCACTGATCCAAGATCAGTGCCTACAGTGGTAACATCTACCCTGACAATGGTGGTGTATAAGGGAGAGGTGCCTCACCGCTGGTCTGGGGCATGGTCCTCCCTGGGCTAGGGCAGCTACTCCGGCTCCAGGCTGTGCCTCGGCCTGGTCCAGCTGGCACAGCTGCTGCGTGATGCAGGCCATCTCCTCCTGGAGCCGCTCGGTGTGGACGGTGATCTCAGCGATCTTCTCGGCGGCGGCGGCGGTCAGGAAGGCTTCCTTCAGGTCCACTAGGTGGAGGGTCCTCTTCTCCTCCAGACGAACTAGCCGGTGGAGCTCATCAAACTGACTGTTGACATACGCCTCCAACTGCTCTGTAGACATCTAGGGAGGAGAGGAGAGCAAGAGAGAGATGGAAGGATGTGAAAGAAGGTGAAGAGATGTGAGGAAGAATAGTAGGATGAAATGGTGCAACAGTCGCATTGACGGTCTACAGACAGTCGGCCTGAGTCAGTGTTTCCCCTATATCAATTTCGCAAAAAAAAGATATATTTTTTTTTATATAATATTTTTTGGTAAATCGGGATTGAAAAAGAATTCTGTGTAAATTTAAACAACTAAAACACTCTTTTGTGATGTGGTTCACAGCAGCACTAACGGGTGTGTTGACATGACAACTGCGTTGGAGTTTTGAATGACCCTTGCCTCCTTTTGTTCCATTCTGGCTGAAGACCTAGCTAGCTAGTAACTAGCTAACAACAGACACAGACGAAAAGGGAAAACACAAGTATCTTTGCCATAGATGAATATGGTAAACTTTTAATTATATTTACTGACTCCCTACAGTCAAATGTTCCCAACAGAAGAGTAGCTCTCTAGCTATTTAAACCACACCCCTCTGCAAACACTCCTTCTTTGATGTTGGTTACGGTACTTATTTAAATTAGGTAAGAAAATGTCATGTTACCGTTGGTGTATTAAAATGATGATGTCACCCTATACGTTTAATAATCCTGCCACCTGAATCCAAGTGTTTGATACAGGGGAGACTAGTAACTTTATGATCAAACTTTTTCAATGTAAAAGCAACATACATTTTTCATAGGAAATTATCTTTAAAATAGTCAAATGTCTCTGCGGCCAAGAGGAGAGCCACTACAATTTTAGGTCGAAGACTGCATCATTGACTAAGCCCACCACCACACCCACCACCTAAGCCCCATTTTGATCCAGAAAACCCCCTGAAGTGGCAAGTTTAAACGTATATTTGTAGAATATTTTGGGGGGTTTCAATTAGGTAAATGCAGATGGGCAGCCTATTTACTGAATGATGCAAAGCTGCATTAGTTGGGCTACAGGTTATAATGCTTTTAAAGGGAAAATTATATTTTGGATGGTGTCAGCATAATTTAATTTAAATAGATTTTGGTGTAGAATGTCCTTTTAAAAAGTCACCAGAAGTGACCTCAGTCGTTGTACAACTTGATTGGTGTTCACCTGTTGTAAATTCAATTGATTGGACATGTTTTGGAAAAGCACACACCTGTCTATATAAATGTCCCACAGTTGACAATGAATGTCAGATTAAAAACCAAGCCATGAGATCGAAAGAAGGCACAGATCTGGGGAAGGGTACCAAAAAATTTCTGCAGCATTGAAGGTCCCAAAGAACACACTGGCCTCCATCATTCTTAAATGGAAAGAGTTTGGAACCACCAAGACTCTTCCTAGAGCTGGCCGCCAGCCAAACTGCACAATCGGGGGAGAAGGGCCTTGGTCAAGGAATGGACAGATAACCTGATGGTCACTATGACAGAGCTCCAGAGTTCCTCTGTGGAGATAGGAGAACCTTCCAGAAGGACAACCATCTCTGCAGTACTCCACCAATTAGGCCTTTATGGTGGAGTGGCAAGACAAAATCCACTCCTCAGTAGAAGGCACATCACAGCCCACTTGGAGTTTGCCAAAAGGCACCTAAAGGACTCTCAGACCACGAGAAACAAGATTCTCTGGTCTGATGAAACCAAGATTGAAATATTTGGCCAGAATGCCAAGCGTCACGTCTGGGGGAAACCTGGCGCTAACCCTACAGTGAAGCGCGATGGTGGGAGCAGTATAATGCTGCGGGCAGGGACTGGGAGACTAGTCAGGATCGAGGGAAAGATGAACAGAGCTAAGTAGAGAGAAATCCTTGATGAAAATCTGCTCCAGAGCACTCAGGAACTTAGAGTGGGGCGAAGGTTCACCTTCCAACAGGGCAACGACCTTAAGCACACAGCCAAGATAACGCAGGAGTGGCTTCAGGACAAGTCTCAAAGTACTTGAGTGGCCCAGCCAGAGCCCAGAATTGAACCAGATCGAACATCTCCGGAGAGACCTGAAAATAGCTGTGCAGCGACACTCCCCATCCAAAATGAAAGTATCTGCAGAGAAGAATGGGAGAAACTCCCCAAATACAGGCGTGTCAAGCTTGTAGCGTCATACCCAATAAGAATGGGCTACAATAGCCGGACCCCTTCTACTGCCGGTACGGGGCACGGAACCCCGCCGATCCTTCATGACAGGACTACGACGTAATCTACTCGAGGGAGTACTCAACTATCCCCTACATCATGACGTCCCCTGAATGCCCATCTGCTAGCCTCCGCCCGCTAGCTGTCTAGAGAATATTGGACTGTTAGCTGTATAGATCCATCGGACAATTTCTTGGGCCACTATACCTATTTTGCCAATTGGACTTGGACCCCTCTGCTACTCGGAACCCTACTAATCCATCACGACTGGTCTATCGACGTCACCACACACGGAGGCTAAAACAGACTTTCCCTCCGTCGAGACGTCCCTCTAAGGCCCTTCTGCTAGCTTGCTAGCCCCGGCCTGCTAGCTGTCTGAATCGCCGTGTCTCCAGCCAGCCCAACCACTCACTGGACCCCTATGATCACCAGGCTACGCATGCCTCTCCCTAATATCAATATGCCTTGTCCATTACAGTCCTGGTTAGTGATTGTCTTATTTCACTGTAGAGCCTCTAGCCCTGCTCAATATACCTTAACAAACTAGTTTCTTCACCCACATATGCGGTGACATCACCTGGTTTAAAAGTCTCTAGAGACGATATCTCTCTCATCATTACTCAATGCCTAGGTTTACCTCCAATGTACTCACATCCTACCATACGTCTGTCTGTACATTATGCCTTGAATCTATTCTATCGCACCCAGAAACCTGCTCCTTTTACTCTCTGTTCCGAACGCACTAGGCGACCAGTTCTGATAGCCTTTAGCCGTACCCTTATCCCACTCCCCCTCTGGTGATGTAGAGGTTAATCCAGGCCCTGCAGTGCCTAGCTCCACTCCCATTCCCCAGGTGCTCTCATTTGTTGACTTCTGTAACCTTAAAAGCATTGGTTTCATGCATGTTAACATTAGAAGCCTCCTCCCTAAGTTTGTTTTATTCACTGCTTTAGCACACTCCGCCAACCCGGATGTCCTAGCCGTGTCTGAATCCTGGCTTAGGAAGGCCACCAAAAATCCTGAAATTTCCATCCCTAACTATAACATGTTTCGACAAGATAGAACTGCCAAAGGGGGCGGTGTTGCAATCTACTGCAGAGATAGTCTGCAGAGTTCTGTCTTACTATCCAGGTCTGTATCCAAACAATTCGAGCTTCTACTTTTTAAAAATTCACCTTTCCAGAAACAAGTCTCTCACCGTTGCCGCTTGCTATAGACCACCCTCTGCCCCCAGCTGTGCCCTGGACACCATATGTGAATTGATTGCCCCCCATCTATCTTCAGAGGACATGCTGAACACCCCGGCCATCCAACACTCTAAGCTTGATGCCCTCAATCTCACAAAAATGATCAATGAACCCACCAGGTACAACCCCAAATCCGTAAACACGGGCACCCTCATAGATATCATCCTAACCAACTTGCCCTCCAAATACACCTCTGCTGAATTTCAATAAGCATTTTTCTACGGCTGGCCATGCTCTCCACCTGGCTACCCCTACCCCGATCAACAGTGCTCCACAGCAACTCGCCCAAGCCTCCCCCATTTCTCCTTCACCCAAATAGCTGATGTTCTGAAAGAGCTGCAAAATCTGGACCCCTACAAATCAGACGGGCAAGACAATCTGGACCCTCTTTTTCTAAAATGATCTGCCGAAATTGTTGCAACCCCTATTACTAGCCTGCCGCGGTCATCCCCCTCTTCAAAAGGGGAGACACTCTAGACCCAAACTGCTACAGACCTATATCTATCCTACCCTGCCTTTCTAAGGTCTTCGAAAGCCAAGTTAACAAAACAGATAACCGACCATTTCGAATCCCCCCGTACCTTCTCCGCTTTCCAATCTGGTTTCAGAGCTGGTCATGGGTGCACCTCAGCCATGCTCAAGGTCCTAAACGATATCATAACCACCATCGATAAGAGACATTACTGTGCAGCTGTATCTATCGACCTGGCCAAGGCTCTTGACTGTCAATCACCACATTCTTATCGGCAGACTCAACAGCCTTGGTTTCTCAAATGATTGCCTTGCCTGGTTCACCAACTATTTCTCAGATAGAGTTCAGTGTGTCAAATCGGAGTGCCTGTTGTCCGGACCTCTGGCAGTCTCTATGGGGGTGCCACAGGGTTCAATTCTCAGGCCGACTCTTCTCTGTATGAAACAAAAATGATGATGTCGCTCTTGCTGCTGGTGATTCTCTGATCCACCTCTACGCAGACGCCACCATTCTGTATACCTCTGGCCCTTCTTTGGACACTGTGTTAACTAACCTCCAGACGAGCTTCAATGCCATATAACTCTCCTTCCGTGGCCTCCAACTGCTCTTAAATACAAGTAAAACTAAATGCATGCTCTTCAACCGATCGCTGCCCGCACCTGCCCGCCAGTCCAGCATCACTACTCTGGATGGTTCTGACTTAGAATATGTGGACAACTACAAATACCTAGGTGTCTGGTTAGACTGTAAACTCTCCTTCCAGACTCACATTAAGCATCTCCAATCCAAAGTTAAATCTAGAATTGGCTTCCTATTTCGCAACAAAGCATCCTTCACTCATGCTGCCAAACATACCCTCGTAAAACTGACCATCCCACCGATCCTCGACTTCGGCAAAGTAATTTACAAAATAGCCTCCAACACTCTACTCAACAAATTGGATGCAGTCTATCACAGTGCCATCCGTTTTATCACCAAAGCCCCAGATACTACCCACCACTGCGACCTGTACGCTCTCGTTGGCTGGCCATCGCTTCATAGTCGTCACCAAACCCACTGGCTCCAGGTCATCTACAAGTCTCTGCTAGGTAAAGCCCCGCCTTATCTCAGCTCACTGGTCACCATAGCAGCACCCACCCGTAGCACGCGCTCCAGCAGGTATATCTCACTGGTCACCCCCAAAACCAATTCTTCCTTTGGCCGCCTTTCCTTCCAGTTCTCTGCTGCCAATGACTGGAACGAACTTCAAAATCCCTGAAGCTGGAGACTCATATCTCCCTCACTAGCTTTAAGCACCAGCTGTCAGAGCAGCTCACAGATCACTGCACCTGTACATAGCCCATCTGTAAATAGCCCATCCAACCATCTCATCCCCATACTGTATTTATTTATTTATTTATCTTGCTCTGTTGCACCCCAGTATCTCTACTTGCACATTTATCTTCTGCACATCTACCATTCCAGTGTTTAATTGCTATGTTGTAATTACTTCGCCACCATGGCCTATTTATTGCCTTACCTCCCATTTCCTACCTCATTTGCACATGCTGTATATAGACTTTTTCTACTGTATGTTTGTTTATTCCATGTGTAACTCTGTTGTATGTGTCAAACTGCTTTGCTTTATCCTGGCCAGGTCGCAGTTGCAAATGAGAACTTGTTCTCGACTAGCCTCTCTAGTTAAATAAAGGTGAATTAAAAATGAATAAAATAAAAAAAGAATCAAGGCTGTAATCGCTGCCAAAGGTGCTTCAACAAAGTACTGAGTTAAGGGTCAGATTTTTTAAATATACAGTTGAAGTAGGACGTTTACATACACTTAGGTTGGAGTCATTAAAACTCATTTTTCAACCACTCCACAAATTTCTTGTTAACAAATTAGTTTTGGCAACTCGGTTAGGATATCTACTTTGTGCATGACACAAGTAATTTTTCCAACAATTGTTTACAGACAGATTATTTCACTTACAATTCACTGTATCACAAGTCCAGTGGGTCAGAAGTTTACATACGCTAAGTTGACTGTGCCTTTAATAAACAGCTTGGAAAATTCCAGAAAATTATGTCATGGCTTTAGAAGCTTCTGATAGGCTAATTGACATCATTTGAGTGAATTGGAGGTATACTTGTGGACGTATTTCAAGGCCTACCTTCAAACTCAGTGACTCTTTGCTTGACATCATGGGAAAATCAAAAGCAATCAATCAGTCAAAAAATTGTAGACCTCCACAAGTCTGGTTCATCCTTGGGAGCAATTTCCAAACGCCTGAAGGTATCACGTTCATCTGTACAAACAATAGTAAGTATAAACACCATCATACCGCTCAGGAAGGAGAGGCGTTCCGTCTCCTGGAGATGAACGTACATTGGTGCGAAAAGTGCAAATCAATCCCAGAACAACAGCAAAGGACCTTGTGAAGATTCTGGAGGAAACAGGTACAAACGTATCTATATCCACAGTAAAATGAGTCCTATATCAACAAAACCTGAAAGGCCGCTCAGCAAGGAAGAAGCCACTGCTCCAAAACCACCATAAAAAAAGCCAGACTACGGTTTGCAACTGCACATGGGGACAAAGATCGTACTTTTTGAAGGAATGTCCTCTGGTCTGATGAAACAAAAATAGAACTGTTTGGCCAAAATGGCCATCGTTATGTTTGGAGGAAAAAGGGGGAGGCCTGCAAGCCGAAGAACACCATCCCAACTGTGAAGCTCGGGGGTGGCAGCATCATGTTGTGGGGGTGCTTTGCTGCAGGAGGGACTGGTGCACTTCACAAAAAAGATGGTATTATGAGGAAGGGAAATTATGTGGATATATTGAAGCAACATCTCAAGACATCAGTCAGGAAGATAAAGCTTGGTCGCAAATGGGTCTTCCAAATGGACAATGACCCCAAGCATACTTCCAAAGTTGTGGCAAAATGCCTTAAGGACAACAAAGTCCCATAGAAAATTTGTGGGCAGAACTGAAAAAAAGATGTGCGAGCAAGGAGGCCTACAAACCTGACACAGTTACACCAGCTCTGGCAGGAGGAATGGGCCAAAATTCACCCAACTTACTGTGGGAAGCTTGTGGAAGGCTACCCGAAACATTTGAACCAAGTTAAACAATTTAAAGCCAATGCTACCAAAAACTAATTGAGTGTATGTAAACTTCTGACCCACTGGGAATGTGATAAAAGAAATAAAAGCTGAAATAAATCATTCTCTCTACTATTATTCTGACATTTCACATTCTTAAAATAAAGTGATGATCCTAACTGACCTAAGACAGGGAATTTTTACTAGGATTAAATGTCAGGAATTGTGAAAAACTGAGTTTAAATGTATTTGGCTACGGTGTATGTAAACTTCCGACTAACAGATTAGATAGACATTTTCTGTCGATTAAAACAACATCAAATTTATCATAAATACAGTGTAGACATTGTTAATGTTGTAAATGACTAGTGTAGTTGGAAATGACTTTTTTTTTAATGGAATATCTACGTAGGCATACAGAGGCCCATTATCAGGAACCATCACTCCTGTCTTCCAATGGCACATTGTGTTAGCTAATCCAAGTTGATCATTTTAAAAGGATAATTGATCATTAGAAAACCCTTTTGCAATTATGTTAGCACAGCTGAAAACTGTTGTTCTGATTAAAGAAGCAATAAAACAGGCCTTCTTTAGACTACCTGAGTATCTGGAGCATCAGCATTTGTGGGTTCGATTAAAGGCTCAAAATGGCCAGAAACAAAGCACTTTTTTCTGAAACTCGTCAGTCTATTCTTCTTCTGAGAAATTAAGGCTGTTCCATGCGAGAAATTGCCAAGAAACTGAAGCTCTCGTACAATGCTGTGTACTTGTTCCTTCACAGATCAGCACAAACTGGCTCTAACCAGAATAGAACGAGGAGTGGGAGGCCCCGGTGCACAACTGAGCAAGAGGACAAGTACATTTGAGTGTCTAGTTTGAGAAACGGATGCCTCACAAGTCCTCAAGCTTCATTAAATAGTACCCGCAAAACACCAGTCTCAAAGTCAACAGTGGAGAGGCGACTCTGGGATGCTGGCCTTCTCGGCAGAGTTCCTCTGTCCAGTGTCTGTGTTATTTTGCCCATCTTAATCTTTTATTTATATTGGCCAGTCAGAGATATGGCTTTTCTTTGCAACTCTGCGTAGAAGACCAACTTCCCGGAGTCGCCTCTTCACTGTTGAGACTGGTGTTTTGCGGGTACTATTAAATGAAGCTGCCATTTTAGAATAAGGCTGCAATGTAACAAAATGTGGAAAAAGTCATGGTGTCTGAATACTTTCCGAATGCACTGTAAACATAAAACTGTGAACAGTGACCGAGACTGGGAGAGCGAGTGCATAAATGTAGAAGTAAAAAAGACATGAGGAGACTGTAAAAGAATAGAGGATGATGAGGTAAAAGACTAGCACCAGACGGTAACAGAGAGGGAGAGGTATAGCGAGAGATCGACACACAAATAAAAAAATAAATCAAGACCATGAAAGAGAGTGAAAAAAAGAAAGAGTGAAAGAAGGATGGGGCGAGTAACTGCCAGGCCTCAACCTCCGCTTGTTTTTTTAACAGTCTCTCTCTCTATTTCTTTCTTTCTCTCTGTCTCTCTCTGAGTGGTGCATCTCCTCCCCAGGCTCTCCTCCACGGTGCCAGTCTGTAGATAGAGACCTCAGAGCCCATCTGCACCGCCGCTATGCCATCTGTTTGGCTTTCAGGGCAATTGAACTCCTAACTGAGATTGCATTTTAATCAATTTCCCAGCTCCCCAGGCTTCTGGGCTCTCTTTAGCAACGACTCATTAGAATACGACACCTTCACTAGCAGGCCCCTCGCTGGGACGCCTCCGCCTTCAACGCAACACGCCAACATAGACAGTGATGCATTGAGGAGCTCCAGCCAGCCCCCTGTCAAGGTCTCCTGGCACCCCCTATGCCCCTGAATGCCCTCATGTCACCTTACCTGCCCTCAACATCTCTCACATTGCCTCCTATCTTTACCTCATTCCTCCCCCTAACTACTCCAGTGGAGCAGTTTCACAGAAGTTAGCATAGCTGAGGCCATTGGATGAGGCCATTGGAGACCAAAGTCTTGTCAGTAACTGCCATTTCTGCACAAGCAATCAGATTCTCCAAATTAGTAGGCATGGAGTCAGTGTACCGAATCTAAAAGTTGTTTTTTCAGTCCCAGCTATCCCATTAGCTTTAACACAGATCAATCTGAGAAATAAGATCATCCATTGAAGAATTAAAAGGGAAGGACATTTCAGTCAGCATAGCTTGCAGCAAGGTTCTTAGGTCATGTCCCTAATGCAAAAACATGTCATCAAACTGGCACAGTTGACACATTCTCTCACCACCTCTCCCATCCTCCAGGCCCTCGATTGAGCCCCCTGCCCTTTCCTGCTGGGTCCCCACGACCCCTGCACCAGATGGGGGACATGCTCCTAGCACTGCCCCCCTGTTTGTGGAGCATGGCCCTCTGCCCTTGGACCTCTCTCCCTGGGATGGAGCTGAGCATCTGCCCTGATAGTGAGAGGGGAGGCAGCCATCCGTGCTAATCTTCATTTACACTGGAGCAGACCGAGGCCTCCAACTGGAGACACCAGAGAGAGCGGGTACAGGACTTAATGAAGAGAAAGAGCGAGAGAAACAAAGAGAGAGAGAAAAAGAGAGGCAAAGTGAGAGAGAGGCAAGGAGAGAGAGGACACACTGGCAAGGTCATGGGCATTGGGCCACTGTGCCTCCGAGGCTACACAAAGACAGGGAACGACTGCTAGCTATCAAAATGTTACAGAGGAGAGTTGTGGGTTTGACTAAATATAGTAAACTTCTTAACATTGACCATGAGAGAGAGAAATAGTGCTGTGCACATGACTTCAGAAGTCTAGACACTCCAGTGAAATTAACATCAGACAGTGGCTCCTTTGGGATTAAAGATTCAGAAGGTGCTACCAATTAGTACTGATAGAGAATGCTAACATTGAGCCAACACTCTTGGGACCAGCAAAACATCACATACTCATAGCTGACAGCTAAAGCCTGTATGTGTTTACAATTGTATTTAACCATCACTTGAACTCATAGTCATGCATACATTAGAAATCAAATCAAAGTTTATTTGTGACGTGTACCGAATACAACAGGTGTAGACCTTACAGTGAAATGTTACTTACAGGCTCCAACCAATAGTGCAAAAAAGGTATTAGGTGAACAATAGGTAGGTAAAGAAATAAAACAACAGTAAAAAGACAGGGTATATACAGTAGCGAGGCTATAAAAGTAGCGAGGCTACCTGACTGGTTAGTCAGGCTGATTGAGGTAGTATGTACATGTAGATATGGTTAAAGTGACTATGCATATATGATGAACAGAGAGTAGCAGTAGCGTAAAAAGAGGGGTTGGCGGGTGGTGGGTGGCGGGAAACAATGCAGATAGCCCGGTTAGCCAATGTGCGGGAGCACTGGTTGGTCGGCCCAATTGAGGTAGTATGTACATGAATGTATAGTTAAAGTGACTATGCATATATGATAAACAGAGAGTAGCAGCAGCGTAAAAATAGGGGTTGAGGGGGGGGGGGGGGGGGGGGCACACAATGCAAATAGTCTTAGTAGCCATTTGATTACCTATTCAGGAGTATTATGGCTTGGGGGTAAAAACTGTTGGAAAGCCTTTTTGTCCTAGACTTGGCACTCCGGTACCGCTTGTCATGCGGTAGTAGAGAGAACAGTCTATGACTGGGGTGGCTGGGGTCTTTGACAATTTTTAGGGCCTTCCTCTGACACCGCCTGGTGTAGAGGTCCTGGATGGCAGGCAGCTTAGCCCCAGTGATGTACTGGGACGTACACACTACCCTCTGTAGTGCCTTGCGGTTGGAGGCCGAGCAATTGCCGTACCAGACAGTGATGCAACCAGTCAGGATGCGCTCGATGTTGCAGCTGTAGAACCTTTTGAGGATCTCAGGACCCATGCCAAATCTTTTTAGTTTCCTGAGGGGGAATAGGCTTTGTCGTGCCCTCTTCACAACTGTCTTGGTGTGTTTGGACCATTCTAGTTTGTTGTTGATGTGGACACCACGGAATTTGAAGCTCTCAACCTGCTTCACTACAGCCCCATCGATGAGAATGGGGGCGTGCTCGGTACTCCTTTTCCTGTAGTCCACAATCATCTCCTTAGTCTTGGTTACGTTGAAATATTTAGCATCAGCGTTTCCCCTATATTCATTCCTCCCCGCTGCAACAAATATGTGACTCGTTTCAGAAAACTAGGCGTATGTCGCACATCACTACTTCACAGCAGAGCCATTTGAATGTAAACAAAAAAATCTATCAAAATGCGTTTCTTGGCAGAAATGTCTTCTGGAACATGTGAACTTTCATGTGCTGTAATAATAAACTTGTATTCCATTTATAAATACAAATGAAATGGTTAAATTACGAGCCTAGTTGGTTTAGCCACGGACAAAGGCAGGAACCTTACCACTAGCCATGATTGGCTGAGATAATGGATGGGCTGGACATGCCTGGAGATGAGTTTGGATTGGTCTGCCATGTAGCATGCGTCTGTCTGTGAAGTGAGCTGTTCAGTATGTGCTGATAGAAAGGACTAACATGCCATTTTTGAAAAGTGTATAACGTTAACCATCGAGAATTACAAAAGTTTTGCTACTTTTCCTCATCAACATTGATGCCCTGAATTTAGCAGGCACTATCGACAGATCAGTTGGAAAAAAGTGATTGGCTACTTTCTGCACACGCCACAGTCAGTGGGAACTAGAGTGACTTGACACAACCTTGCCCAACAAGATGTAGCTACAAACAAAACGGAGTTAAATGGTTCCAGTCTGCCGTGAAGCGTTCATCCATGTATACAGGTAAGAGTCTAGCCACATATTCAGATACACGCTTCTAATTTTATCAGAAAGTCGTTGATCTATGTAGTAAAATTATTCGAATCAGAAATCCATGTGCATTGCTAGATAGTCTAATGTTAGATAGCTAACATTGAACCTAGTTTGTTAGCTTTAGCATCCTGCAGATTTGTACTACAGCTATGACAATGTTTGTATTGGTAGTAGTATGAGTTCGGATTATGCTGGTTCATTGTTTAGCTAGCTAGCTACATGTCTAAACAAAAAGACCCCACTTCGGACATATTATTACATGATTCATCAACTTAGCCAGGTGTATCTGGGGGTGATTACGGCCATCTATTGTACTTCATGTACATGTCTGGACAATAGTGACCCATCCACCTAGCTAAACATGTTGGGTGGTGGTTATAGAATTTCCTTCATATGGCCCATCAATTTTGACAAGTGTGTTGGGTAAGTGTCATCTAATAATTATAAAATATTTCTAAAATATTTTTATCTGGACACTGTTTTTGAAATTGCTACTATGCAAGTCACCATTTCAGTGAACCATTTCTACCTTCCGTATCCTTTGCATGTGACAAATAAACAGATTTTATTGTATATATTGTGCGTTTACCACATGGCCTCACATGTGAATCCTTAATGAGATGGGTGGGGCTAAGGCTTAAGAGGGTATGAAACATGCTGAAAGGGTGTAGACAAAGAAGAACTCTCTAGTAGGTGTAGCAAATAATTCAAGGGCCATTTTCTCAAAAGTGGGGTTACAAGTTTATCAACTTTCAAAGCAGAAATACTTCCCATTGTTCCTCAACTGCAGTGTATGATATACCATTTACTAGCTCGGAGTCATTACTTTTATCCATTGTAAAAAATACTATTTCAAATTTTGCTACATAAGACCAAATCGAGGAGGTTGGTCACATATGCATTTTTTTTTAAAGGGATAGTTATTGGCTCAATGACTGGAAGCCTATGGGAACTGCTAGCATGTAATTGCGCTAACACTAGTAGCAATGCACCCAGGTGCTAACAACTTTAAAAAGTTAAAAGCACCACATTAAACGTAGGAGCACCAGAAAATAAGATTTTCTAAATTGACTGAGATACAGCCTATCAATATGAATTCTACTCACTGGGCACAGACGTCAATTCAAGCTCTATTCTGCGTTGGTTCAACATAATTTCATTGAAATTACATGGAAACAACATTGATTCAACCAGTGTGTGCCCAGTGGGTAGTTTATTTTGAAGCACATGTTGTGCCCTAGAAACTAATATGTAACACTGTAAAGACATGAGTTTATTATAAAGGCTGAATTGTTTATACAAATACCTGTAATTGAAAATACAAAGTCATTTGTGAAATATTAGGTTCCTACATGGTGTAAAAACACTATTTTCCTATTAAGATGCATTATTTTGAAAATTGTACACGTCCCTTTAAAAACATATTGTGATGATGACATTCAAGAGATCTGTCATTCATTCATCGCTATGTCTATGACCATTGATCTCCTGAAGAAGCTATCCCTTTTACTTTCTTTCTGTGCTCCAAATGTTTGGCTATACTGGTAAAGCTACCAGGTTATTAGCTAGCTAGCCAATGAGGTAACATGACTGAACAGAGTGTAAACAAATGGTTAGACGATGCGGTCCCTGAGATCCGCTATAGGAAGAAAAAAAATGTTGCGCCGGTAATAATGGGTCAGATCTTTAGACCTGGTTGGGTTAGAAGCAACACTGAGCAAATCAGAAATGAAACATTAAGGCCTGTACACTTGTTATAAAACTTTCTGTGCAGATCATCTCTCCCTATATACTGTAGGTCCGGTTGGTGCTTATCCCCAGTCCAAGGCTCTGCGTACTATTTTTACAAGGCCTAAAAAGCATTAATGGAACATTAGGACTAAATGGCTTTGAACAGTCTATCCCTCCCTCTGGCAACAATGGCCCCGCTCTAAACACTTTTCCAGAGAGATCCAAAGCCCCATTCTTCTCTCTCTCTAACTCTCGCTCTCTGTTATCGGCATTTCTCTGCAAGCAATCACATTCTCCAAATTACCCACTAACTCAACAAAGGAGAAGTACTTTAAAAAAATATATACTTTCTCCCTTTTTCCCCTCTAAAATAATGTACAAATGGGGAAAGCAAGAGAGGGAGAGTGAGAGAGGCCCTGTGACATCGGCTGTGAAAGAACGTCAGCTACAGTGAGCTCCTGTTTAATGATACATACGGTAATTACATTTAAATGCTGTGAAAAGAGAGAAAGAAGGATAAATGGAGGTAGAGGTAGATAGAGAGGGAAATAGGGAGAGAGAAATAGCCCAACACCATATTTTTTTTTTAATGCATTTCTGTCTGTTCCTGGCCTCCCCGTGACAGCTTTAATGTGTCTACTGCTGTTGTAGATTTTCTGAAGCAGGGTAAAGAGATGGAGACAGATGGTATATATACTGTATGTATTACTAGGCGCTCCTGAAATGGAGTGATTCCTCACAAAACCCAGATTTTTTTCTTTTTAATGATTTGGGGGTTTTTCACAATGTAATCCATCGAATAGTCCTTTGAAGGAAAGATTGTTGACATATTTGACATTTGTATCTAAAAGCAAAATTGAGAAATAATTGATCAAAGTTGGCATTTTTATGACATTTTGGCCACATCCAGGCCTTTAAATCAAATCAAATTGTATTAGTCAGACGCACCGAATACAACAGGTGTAGGTAGACCTTACAGTGAAATGCTTACTTACGAGCCCCTAACCGACAATGCAGTTTAAAAAAATACGGATAAGAATAAGAGATAAAAGTAATAAGTAATTAAAGAGCACCAGTAAAAAAAATAACAACATATACAGGGGGGTGCTGGTACAGAGTCAATGTGCGGGGGCATCGGTTAGTTGAGGTAGTATGTACATCTAGGTAGATTTAATTAAAGTGACTATGCATAGATGACAACAGAGAGTGGCAGTGGTGTGGAGAGGGGAGGGGGGGGGCAATGCGAATAGTCTGGCCATTTAACTAGATGTTCAGGAGTCTTATGGCTTGGGGGTAGAAGCCTCTTGGACCTAGACTTGGCGCTCCGGTACCGCTTACCTTGTGGTAGCAGGGAGAACAGTTTATACTAGGGTGGCTGAACTAGGGTGGCTGGAGTCTTTGACTATTTCTAGGGCCTTCCTCTGACACCGCCTGGTATAGAGGTCCTGGATGGCATGAAGGCCATACCCAGGCCTTCTTTAAGAGTTTATCATATTTAATCTATAGATGCTACAAAGCATAAACTGGTGTCATATGAAGATTTAGCGCCTGCTATGCAATGAGTATTTTTATTAAAATATAATAATTGTTACATTAATTAATGACCATGGAAAAATAAGCAAATTTTTCAATAAAATACACTCCATGTGCCTCCCGGGTGGCGCAGTGGTCTAGGGCACTGCATCGCAGTGCTAACTGCGCCACCAGAGTCTCTGGGTTCGCGCCCAGGCTCTGTCGCAGCCGGCCGCGACCGGGAGGTCCGTGGGGCGACGCACAATTGGGCTAGCGTCGTCCGGGTTAGGGTGGGTTTGGCCGGTAGGGATATCCTTGTCTCATCGCGCTCCAGCGACTCCTGTGGCGGGCCGGGCGCAGTGCGTGCTAACCGAGGGGGCCAGGTGCACGGTGTTTCCTCCGACACATTGGTGCGGCTGGCTTCCGGGTTGGAGGCGCGCTGTGTTAAAGAAGCAGTGCGGCTTGGTTGGGTTGTGCTTCGGAGGACGCATGGCTTTCGACCTTCGTCTCTCCCGAGCCCGTACGGGAGTTGTAGCGATGAGACAAGATAGTAATTACTAGCGATTGGATACCACGAAAATTGGGGAGAAAAGGGGATAAAAAAAAATAAAAAATAAAAAAAATAAATAAATAAAAAAATACACTCCATGTGCAAATCAAAGTTCCAAAGTGGGATCTCAGCTAGTTTTAAAGAGCGAATGCCCCTAAAAAGCAAGTAATCCCTTTGAAAATGGCCTATGTGGCATCGATATGGGTCAGTAACATTTATTCTAGTGTCGAAATGTTGGTCTCATCTAAAACGTAGTTTGGAACTTCCGCGCGTCACAACAAGTAAATGAAGGTTGCGTTTGGATGAACAATTATGACAAGAAATCATGCCCCGTTATGCCAAGCTCCATATGCAAATCACCCCTCTGCCCTTCCCTTATGATTAGGGCTCCGTTGTTTCATCTCCCCCAACGCGCTCAAAGGATCACTGCCATTAGAGACTGAAAACACCAATACGTATTGACCATGCCTCTATGGTGTGCATGCCCAGCCGAAGGACCCTAGTATGCAGAATAGGTGCTTGGAGTTTGTCGGCCCCCGTCTGCACCAGTAGTGCTAGCTTGGTGTGCAACGACCCGTGGTGGTTAATTATAACCAAAGATACTGGAATATAATGCACTCTGGTATAATTGTGGACTACATGAAAGGCGGGCCGAACAGGCCCCCCATTAACATTGACGGGCTGAAGTGGAGCGGGTCGAGAGTTTCAAGTTCCTTGGTGTCCACATCACCAACTAACTATCATGGTCCAAACACACCAAGACAGTCGTGAAAAGGGCACGACAACACCTTTTCCCCCTCAGGAGACTGAAAAGATTTGGCATGGGTCCCCAGATCTTCAAAAAGTTCTACAGCTGCACCAGAGAGCATCCTGACCAGTTGCATCACCACCTGGTATGGCAACTGCTCGGTATCTGACCGTAAGGAACTACAGATGGTAGTGCGCATGGCCCAGTACATCACTGGGGCCAATCTTCCTGCCATCCAGGACCTATATAATAGGAGGTGTCAGAGGAAACACCATACAATTGTCAGAGACTCCAGTCACCCAAGTCATAGACTGTTTTCTCTGCTACAGCACGGCAAGCGGTGCCGGAGCGCCAAGTCTAAAACCAAAAGGCTCCTTAACAGCTTTTACCCCCAAGCCATAAGACTGCTGAACAATTAATCAAATGACCACCGGACAATTTACATTTGTGGCCCGATTCAGGAAACTAGGCAAGTCATGACTTCACAGGAGAGCTGTGTGAAAGTAAAACATTTTTTTATATCAAAATGCGTTTTTGGCAGAAATGCCTTCTCGGCCATGTGAACTTTCATGTGCCTTAATATCAAACTTATATGCCATCTGTAAATATGAATAAAAGAGAAATTACAAGCATAGTTGATTTAGCCACAGAAAAAGAAGGCAACCTTCCCGATAGCCATGATTGGCTGAGATAATGAGTGGGCTGGACATGCCGAGAGATGAGTTTGGATTGGTGTGCCATATAGCACTCGTCTGTCTATTGGAGCTGGTCAGTATGTCTAGGTAATCGTGTCAAACGCAGCTTTTCTTTATTGAAATTGAGCTCAGGTTCATCATGTTTCCATTGATCATCCTTGAGATGTTTCTACAACTTGATTGGAGTCCACCTGTGGTTTGGAAAGGCACACACCTGTCTATATAAAAAGGTCTCACAGTTGACAGAGCATGTCAAAGCAAAAACCAAGCCATGAGGTCAAAGGAATTGTCAATAGAGCTCCGGGACAGGATTGTGTTGAGGCACCGATCTGGGAAGTGTACCAAAACATTTCTGCAGCATTGAAGGTTCCCAAGAACACAGTAGCGTCCATCATTCTTAAATGGAAGAAGTTTGGAACCATCAAGACTCTTCCTAGTTCTGGCCGCCCGGCCAAATTGAGCAATCGGGGAGAAGGGCCTTGGTCATGGAGGTGACCAGAACCCAATGGGGACTCTGACTGAGCTCCAGAGTTCCTCTGTGGAGAAAGGAGAACCTCCACCAATCAGTCCTTTATGGTAGTGTGGCCAGACGGAATCCACTCCTCAGTAAAAGGCACATGACAGCCCGCTTGGAGTTCACCAAAAAGGCACCTAAAGGACTCTCAGACCATGAGAAACAATATTCTCTGGTCTGATGAAACCACGACTGAACTCTTTGGCTGGAATGCCAAGCGTCACGTCTGGAGGAAACCTGGAAACCCGTGGAGATGTTTTTCAGCGGCAGAGACTGGGAAACTAGTCAGGATTGAGGGAAGGATGAACGGAGAAAGGTACAGAGAGATCTTTGATGAAAACCTGCTCAGGACCTCAGAGGGGGGGGGGGGGGGGGGGTTCACCTTCCAAAAGGACAACAACCCTAAGCCCACAGCCAAGACAACGCAGGAGTGGCTTCGGGACAAGTCTCTGAATGTCCTTGAGTGGCCCTACCTGAGCCCGGACTTGAACCCGATCGAACATCTCTGGAGAGACCTGGAAATAGCTGTGCAGCGAAGTTCCCCATCCACCCTGACAGAGATTGAGAGGATCTGCAGAGAAAAATGGGAGAAACTCCCTAAATCCAGGTGTGCCAAGTATGTAGCATCATACCCAAGAAGACTAGGCCGTAATCGTTGCCAAAGGTGCTTCACCAAAGTATTGAGTAAAGGGTCTGAATACTTACGTAAATGTAACAAAATGTGGAAAAAGTCAAGGGGTCTGAATACTTTCCGAATGCACTGTTCAAACTTCAACATTGTACCTGTTTTGGTAAAACATAGTCACTGTTCTATTACCAGTGGCAGGTACTATGTGTGTATGTGTTCACAGAAACATGTATGGAGCCAGCACATGGAGACTTGCAAGAATGTGATGAAGTCCAGACTGACAGACTAGCTTGATACTGATGTAACTAAATGGAGAGACCTGGCACTCAGCACTAACATTTTACTAGACACAACTTTTACTTGTATTGTATTTTTTTATTTTTTATTTGAATGGTATCATTCAATATGGGGAGGGAGAATCCTGTGTATTCTGCACCAGGATCAGGGAACCCCTGTTGTATACGGGACACCACACAGGAAGGTGTGTGACATGTTTGCCAAAGTAATTTCATTACCACCAGACAAAATGCCAATAGGCACAGTATCTGTATCAGCTGGGAATGGTGAAAGGTACACGTTGTTATATCAGCAGAATGCTGCTTCTATGGTATTATATAAAAGGTTGTTTGGCAAGGACACATCCACGTCAAACCACACCCCCAAACCAACTCACGCTTGGCTTCTGTCATGGCCACCAGCAATTCTTGAGGAGCAAGTTCCGCTTTAAAGTTATTGCCCATTTTATACAGAGAATTTCGCATATTATGTTCAGCAATATCTTGCCCAAACATGTTTATCTTTTCTTATATTTGTAAAGTAATGTAAAGAAAGTTATTGAAATCAAAACACTACTGATATTACAGAGCAAACAATAAAGCTTCATATGACACCAATGTTTGCTTAGTCGCACCTACAGATGAAACACTATGGAGTCTTAAAGGAGGCCTGTGGAAGGCCAAATATAAATATGCCAACTTTTATCAATTATTTCTCAATTATGCTTTTAGATACAAATGTCAAATATATGTCAACAATTCTTCCTCCAAAAGACTATTCTATGGATTACACTTTGTGAAATCCCACAAATCAATGGTCCCTGTCTGAGGTGATTGAGTAGGCAGCCAGGCAACACCACAGAAGGCAGTGCGCCACTGACAGAATTATGCAGAGACAGTAAATAAAATAAGAGACAGAGGTAAATATGCTGACTACCTGCTGCCTTGATCTAAACCTCCCCGCGTCACACAATGTTACCTGCTCTCTGAGACAGACACAGACACACAGAGAGAGACGCAAAGACAGAGACATGCAGGTAGGCGGTTAGGTATGCAGGCAGGCGGATAGATATGCAGGCAGGCAGGCATACCCCCCATGCTATCCTAATCCCCTGGTCACCCATTAATATGTATGGCCTGAGTCACAGCATTACTGTGCTTTTTGTATAATATTCCATTCTCCCTGCAGGTATAGTGTGTGTGTGTGTGTGTTCCATCCCCCTGCAGAGCATGGAGATATGAGTTAAGAGACGTGAAGATTAAAATCCCCATACCTGAGGCAGAGTACATAATTAAGTAGAGAAAATTTAATAAGTAAACAGCAGCTATGGGTTAAACCTTTTTATCCACTCACCTCCCTGAAAAGCACACACATGCACGCATACACACACACTCCCTTGGGACCATGCTAAAGTTTAATCTCTTCAAACTTCCCCTTCACACACACACCCTTCCCTCTGCCAGCATTGAACTATAGCAGCTAGTAGTCTTGCATAATGAAAAGCTGTGACATTTGAGAGCATGGAGAGGACACACTGACAAATCCACCTAATGGTTCCTGACGCTTCAGCCTGTGAGTGAGGTGGGAAGTGGATTCTCCTGAACACGCCACACCTCTCTGGTGGGAAGACAGGAGACAAAAGGTCCAGGAAGGCCCGGCGGCAGCATTGGTATCCTAGTATGATAATATGCCAGGGCTGGTATTCCAGTGAGTACGATATTAAACTGATTATGGCAGTAGGCAGATTATGCAATAGTCATGGAAACACCTTAAGTCTGCTTATATTAAATCGCTATAAGGTCCAAATTGAACTATGCATAAGTCGATTAAAACACCTGGTTTTCTGAGCAATCTTTCAACTTATTAGGACATGTAAAGACCTCAATCGGCGTTCCAGTGGTGTATTTGACCAGCTCATGTGCTACCACCAGCCGAGAGTGTCACGCCCTGACCATAGAGCCTTTTTATTCTCTATTTTGGTTAGGTCGGGGTGTGACTAGGGTGGGTAATCTAGGTTGTTTTATTTCTATGTTGGCTTGGTATGGTTCCCAATCAGAGGCAGCTGTTTAGCGTTGTCTCTGATTGGGGATCATATTTAGGCAGCCATCTTGTTTATGTGTAGTTGCCTATGAGCACTCCATAGCTTCACGTGTCGTTTATTCTTTATTGTTTTGTTGTGCGGTTCATAAAAATGTCGAACCGATTTCACGCTGCGCTTTGGTCCGAATGTTCTTACGACGATCGTGACAGAGAGCCTCCCTCTTTAGCACAAGTGAAGTGTGTTCGGAACAACTGAATGCATGTGTCTTAGAAGTAGTTTTCACATACAAACTTTATATATGTCTGAACTCAGAATCAAATAGGCTTCCCAAACATAACATGGTCACTGTGGTAGAACGTTTATTTTGATTGGCATTGATAAGAGTGCAGGTAGCCTCATTTCAGATGTGTCCATGTAAATATAATTATTAGGGAAATCGTTCTTCTTGCAAAGCATGTCAACGTTTTAATCAAACTATTATATTAATCTGACTATCCACAATAATCACATTATTGTGTACATGTAACTGTACTCAGTGACTACTTGCCAATAAGGGTACTCAGTGACTACTTGCCAATATTACCTTTTCACAGGGTGTTCAAATTAACCTTATGGTGCTTGACAGCGGGTCAGCTCTCAGATGGGGCGGCGTTACGCCGCTCCGCTCACAGAGACATAGTTATGTAACAACACAGCAGAGTGTTAAGGCTGCAGGGTTCGCTGGAGGGCCAGGTTCAACACTGTCTATGGTAAATAAATTAGACCTGGCTGATTAGCAATGACCTCCCACGTGCGCACGCACGAACACACAGATTTACTCCCAGTGACTAAGTCCCCTTCACTAAGTTATTTAGGCTGACATTAAAGCCATTATTTCCAAGGTTGACCGGGGATAAAGAAAGTCTATTTGAGTTGCTGTGTGTTAAAATGGGCCAACCTGGCAAGAGGGAGAGCAACTTAGCTACCTGCCAATCCTATAGCCTACTGTAGGAACCAACAGCACAAAGGGAAATGATTAATATCACTCTGACCGCTGCCAAATAATCAATCCCATACACTGAACAATAAACTCCTTAGAGGAAAACCTACAGTCACTAACACAGTATAAAGGACTCTGTGCTATTTTCTATTTTATTTAACCTTAATTAACTAGGTAAGTCATTTAAGAACAAATTCTTATTTACAATGACGGCCTACCCTGGCAAAACCTTGACGCTGGTCCAATTGTGCGCCGCCCTATGGGACTCCCAATCACGACCGGTTGTGATACAGCCTGGAATCGAACCAGGGTCTGTAGTGACGCCTCTAGCACTGAGATGCTGTGCCTTAGACTGCTGTGCCACTTCTGAGCCCTCTGCTGTCTCAGAAGTAAACCAGGATGTATCCCTGTTACTCCAGTACTGCTCAACAAAGCCACAGATGTCTGTCTGGGAGGAGATGAAGACAGATTTAGATGGTGATGTCATAAATACCTAGGTTTTTAGAAAGGTACGACGCTCCAGGAAGCCAAGTGGAAGCCTTCTCAGTGAACGGAACACAGTGAGTAGATAGGAATAATTGGCTCCCATGTATAGTTCTCCTCTGTCTCATTTAGGATGTAATCTCTGTGTAATCCATCTTTAGCTCAAACTAGACTGATGTGTGTCATACTGCCACAGCTGGGTTTTGTTCTTAGAGAATTAGGAGAATAAATCAGACTTTCTTGTTCAAAGCAGTGTTCTGAGGTAGAAACACTGTCGGCCATATTGGAATGTTAGTTGTAACAGTTTGGTTGTACTGACCTCAGGGTTGGTCCACTTGGTCTTGATATGGTCAGCCATGTTCTGTGTGCAGCCCAGCAGGTCATAACCCTCCCTGCTCTGGAGGAGAACAAAGACAACACACAGACAGACAGTCACACAATTTGAAGTTGGTTTGTTTTTGAACTTTGTAAAATTCCATCACTCCTAGGCTTAATCTATTCCTCAGAGGCAAAATTATGATGATGATTACCCCACTTGGTTCATCACTAATTGGTACTATAATGATACTGAGTGTAAATGGGGCAGTGATAATGTCATCTCTCTCCTCCCTGCGTAGTGATGATGGTGTCATTCCCTCTCCTGCACATTATCCATGATATCTCCTCTGCCCACAGAGAGCAGTCAGTTAGTCAGTGAGTCACGGGATGGGACGGGCTGTAAAACGCCTGCAGTAAAAAGCCATCTGGGAAGGAATTTCTCCCTAGCCAAACAGACATTGGAATATGTTAATCATATTCCACAAAATAAATCTTGTTTCCATACAAATTATTAATAGGGCTTGATAATTGGGAGGATTTGTCATGGAGGTCATTGTAGCCTTTACATGGTGGCATACTATTATTATTTTGACATGAAATCATTGTGTTAAACATATGGAGATACTCTGCTCAACTTTTAGAAAGCCCTAGTGTGTTGACTGGAGGTAATGTATCCGTGCATGAGAGCTATTAGTCTATTGTTATCATATAATATTACAGACACTACATAAACAATATTGATAGTATTGTTTCTCCTATAGGGGATGTAATTTGCAGAAGAGGGCTTAGAATGAGTTACATACAGGCTGTGTCACTTCACTGTATGCCAGCCTTTTAAATACAACTATACTAAATATAATCACGTCACCAAATAATTGATTAAAACACACTATTTTGCAAAGGTCTACAGTAGCCTCAACTCTGTAGGGTAGCACCATGGTGTAGCCGGAAGACAGCTAGTTTCCGTCCTCCTCTGGATACATTGACTTCAATACAAAACCTAGGAGGCTCATGGTTCTTCTTCCAAAATGAAAGAGAAGCAAGAAAGTAATAGAGAGAGATTGCCTTTTTTCTCTCACTTTGTTTCCCTTACTTAGCTAGCAAATGCAGCTAGCTAGTTTAGCCTACTCAAACACCCTGCTCAAACAGAGGGATGCTATGTTAGCTAGCTGGCTATGACTATCCAACAGAACACTGGAACTCTTCCAAGTCTAGGTAAACTTTTGGTTTGACAAATTTATTGCCACCCCGCCGGTGTAAGTGCTTACTGACTTTACACTGTAACGTTACTGCATGATTGTAGCGGGTTTACGAACGCGTTAGTTCTATTAGCTATGCTGACTATGACGTTACTTTAGCTAATATGGTGACAACGATGTAGGCTGTGTGTAGTGGTTTGGCTTGGAAAGGTTTTTTCACCTGGTCACATACAGATGTGCATTGAAATCCACAAGCGAAAGGAAGAGTTGAGAGGAGAGCGCATAGATGCGAGAAGGAATACAAAGTGGCTGATATGAAAGTGAACGTGATCAGGGGTGTATTCATTTCGCCAATTCTGTTGAAAAATGATTCTTATAACAGAAGCAAACGGACCAAAATGGGGATAAACATACCTGAATTTGTCCAATAGAAACTCTTGTTTGCAAATGTTGGACTAATGATTACACCCTATATCAGCTAGATGCAAGCAGGAGGGTGCAAGGCTGTATTGAATGTCACTGTCTGTCCATGTGTCACTGTCTGTCACCTCAAATTTGTCTCTCGACCTGTGTGCACCTACATTGTAAACTTTCATTCATAGGCTAGGTTGTAGCAACCTCGTGATGGGTATAGGGAAACATTGAGTATCGTGTAGTAGTCTAAACCTATCGCTGTTACATTGAACTGGGTGAATGGAACATGAATGACAGTCATCCAATATGCTGTAATAGAAATAAGGCCATGCTGAAGAAAAAAACCAAAATGGCACTGAACGCCACTGCTATGATTTCTATCCATGAAGAATACCTTTGCAGGTCATCTAGTCATGGACACAGGTGGCAAGGAGCTCTCTCCCCCTTTACAATGGAATGGAAGTTTAGAACTCTTGTTGCCCTTTGTTAAGGGTCTGTATGTTTGTATACACTATATATACAAAAGTATAAAAGGACACCCCTTCAGATTAGTGGATTATCTTGTGGCTGAATGGAAGCAAGTCCCCACAGCAATGTTCCAACATCTAGTGGAAAGCCTTCCCAGAAGAGTGGAGGCTGTTATAGCAGACAAGGGGGACCAACTCCATATTAATGCCCATGATTTCAGAATGAGATGTTTGGCAAGCAGATGTCCACATACTTTTGGTCAAGTAGTGTTTTGTTAAATTGTGGGACTGTGCTTATATCCATGTTATAAATGTGGTACTGCGCTTATATCAAGGTTATTAAAGGTGGTACAGTGTAGAGGTCGACCGATTAAATCGGGGCCGATTTCAAGTTTTCATAACAATCGGAAATCGGTATTTTTGGGCGCCGATTTGACGATTTTTTAATATTGTTTTTTAACACCTTTATTTATCTAGGCAAGTCAGTTAAGAACACATTCTTATTTTCAATGACGGCCTAGGAACAGATTTTTAACCTTGTCAGCTCGGGGGATCCAATCTTGCAACCTTACAGTTAACTAGTCCAATGCTCTAACACTGATTACATTGCACTCCACGAGGAGCCTGCCTGTGCCGCGAATGCAGTAAGCTAAGGTAAATTGCTAGCTAGCATTAAACTTATCTTATAAAAAACAATCAATCAATGACTGTCATTGCTCCAATGTGTACTTAACCATAAACATCAATGCCTTTCTTAAAATCAATACACAAGTATATATTTTTAAACCTGCATATTTAGCTAAAAGAAATCCAGGTTAGCAGGCAATATTAACCAGGTGAAATTGTGTCATTTCTCTTGCGTTCATTGCACGCAGAGTCAGGGTATATGCAACAGTTTGGGCCGCCTGGCTCTTTGCGAACTACTTTGCCAGAATTGTACGTAATTATGACATAACATTGAAGGTTGCGCAATGTAACAGGAATATTTAGACTCATGGATGCCACCCGTTAGATGAAATACGGAACGGAATAAACATTTTGTTTTCGAGGTGATAGTTTCCGGATTAGTCAAAGGTATATGGTTTAGAGAGAAATAGTTGACGCGTTATAATTCCTGTAATAACTTGCGGCTGAACTTGAAAGGGGTTCCTTCGTTATTTTACCGTTCATGTCTTCCATAGAGAATGTCTTGATCTACTTCAAATAAGGTCTGTGTTTCGTGCAGGCTTAAACCGCCTCGACGTTTTGATACCCGTGTAAATCTCACTAGGATAAGGTAACGTTTGTCAACATATTTTCATAAATCCACTCTACAAAAAAATGTATCTTCGCTTATATTTAGCCAATATTGATCAGAGTTACCTTGTCCTATGGATATCTACACAGTTATAAAATTGGCAAGGTGGTGTAAGCCTACACGAAACACAGACCTTATTTTAAGTGAATCTAAAAATATCCTATGGAATAAATGAAGGAACCGCTTTTCAGATTTTGCTAGAAGGTGTCATGGGAATTATGACTCGCACTTTGGTCGTCAATTCTTACCATGCCGATTATTAAAATAGGATTTCCTGCATATAGAAATGACAGTTTTTGCTTTCAACATTCATCACAGGTAACTGAAACTCAATTTTTATTCAAACAGTTGAGAGTATTTGTATCCTAAGCAGACTCTTCAGTATCATTGTCACTTCAGAGCTGTGTGTGTGTGTGTGTGTATTTATGTATTATATTAAGTTAAAATAAAAGTGTTCATTGTTCATTCAGTATTGTTGCAATTGTCATTATTACAAAAATGTGTGTGTGTATGATATATATATATATATATATATAAAACATTTATTTTTTATAAATCGGCCAATTAATCGGTATCGGCTTTTTTTGTCCTCCAATAATCGGTATCGGTGTTGAAAAATCATAATCGGTCGTCAACCCTCTAGCACAGTGTAATATCTATGTTATAAACATGTGTTGACAGGTAGTGAACATTCTTATGTGAAGTCATTGCGAGTCCGCCTGCAGGTATGATATCATTTAAGTGCGACTCACCTTCTGCCAGATGTAGGCCTCGCGCAAGGTGATGATCTCATGCTCGCGGTGCTCCCCCTGCACGGCACACACCACACAGATGACCTTCTCGTCAGTCTTGCAGTAAAGAGTACCCTCCTGGCCATGCTCATTACAGCGCAGCCTCTCCACTGTCACCGTCTCCCTCTTACTACCCCCCTCTGGGGCTGCCACCGCCTCTTCGTCACCATCATCTTCATCATCAACTTTCCCCTCCCCCTGGACTCTCTCTCCTCCACACGCCTCGTTCTCTTGTACCCCAGTCCCACCACATGCCCCATTTTCCACCACCTCTTGCTCTGCCCTACGCCCAATCTCTCGAACCCTTTCCTCCCCCTCCTCTGTGTCTCTGTCCCTGGCCGGCTGTTGGGACCGGGGCTGGGGTTGCTCCACTTCCTGGCCGTAGGGCGTCAGTAGGTGTCGTGTGCTGTGGACATGTTTCTCAGCGTGGGTAGAGCAGAAGGCGAAGCTGCAGGTGTAACACACCTGGGTTGCCTGCTGGGCCTCATCAGGCTCACAAGCGTCACATGACCCGTCCATCTGTGGTAACTCCTCCTCCTCAGGTTCTCCACTTCCTCTCCAGGGTTCCCCTTGGTCTGTCATTGTGGTGGGTATGAGTAGCCTGAATAGGGGGCTAAGAGCAGCACACCCTGTAGGAGAGATCAGTAGTACAGGACAGAGTATATAAATAGTGGTGACAAGGGAACATACTCACACCAAGCTCTGCAGAAAGGTTATGTAGTCAGAATGTTACAGTCAGCTCCTCTAGACATATCCCGTGTTTGGGAGGGACAGACAATCTCTCTCTAAGAATACAACAGTAATCTACACCTTTAACAAACACATCCTCCTACTGTACATCACCTAAGCAACAGTAACAAAATTATTCCACAGGTACTGTACTGGGTTGGGTAGGTTACTTTCTAAATGTAATCCGTTACAGTTACCTGTCCAAAATTGTAATAGGCAAAGTAATTTTTGGATTAACCAAACTCAGTAAAGTAATCTGATTACTTTGGGTTACTTTCCCCTTAAGAGGCTATTAGAAGATGACAAAGATCTATTGCAGGATAAACCAATGTTAGAGTTGACATAGCTGGCCATAAATCGATGTTGCATTTTACTTTATGGGTTGGTTATGTAGGCCTCTTATAACCCATTGCTTTCTACTACAGATAATAATACGATTAGGCTATATCGTTACAAAAAAAATCTAGGTCCGTCAGATTTCCCGTGATTCCAATTAATTCAATACCCCTTGATCTTCAAGAATATTAAATATGGAAATATAGACTAGCCAAATACCTGAGCATATACACACACATTTTTATATACTCAGTCGGGGTCTCAATTTACTGTTGAGAATTAGAATAGTAGGATACACAGGGTGCAATTTTGAAATGTTGTTGTGTTTCAGCAGATTTTATCTTGTTATGTCACTCAAATTAGCCATGTCAGCTAACATCCAAAGCTCGCTTAGGGCCTCCCATTTGATGATTAGCAGGTTGACGGTTGCAGTAAAAAAATGTTGATATAAATATACACTACCGGTCAAAAGTTTTAGAACACCTACTCATTCAAGGGTTTTTCTTTATTTTTACAATGTAGAATAATAGCGAAGACATCAAAAATATGAAAGAACAGCCTGGAATAAAAGAGTCATGTAGTAACCAACAACAACAAAAAAAGTGTTAAATCTAAATATATTTTATATTTGAGATTCTTCAAAATAGCCTTGATGACAGCTTTGCAAACTCTTGGCATTCTCTCAACCAGCTTCACCTGGAATGCTTTTCCAACAGTCTTGAAGGAATTCCCACATATGCTGAGCACTTGCTGACTCCTCCCAAACCATCTCAATTTGGTTGAGGTCGGGGGATTGTGGAGGCCAGGTCATCTGAGGAAGCACTACATCACTCGACCTTCTTGGTCAGATAGCCCTTAAACAGCCTGGAGGTGTGTTGGGTCATTGTCCAGTTGAAAAATAATATTATATTCCCACTAAGCCCAAACCAGATGGGATGGCGTATCGCTGCAGAATGTTGTGGTAGCCATGCTGCTTAAGTGTGCCTTGAATTGTAAATAAATCACTGACAGTGTCATCAACAAAGCACCCCTACACCATAACACCTCCTCCATGCTTTATGGTGGGAAATACACATGTGGAGATCATCCGTTCACCTACACAGCGTCTCACAAAGACACGGCGGTTGGAACCAAAAATCTCCAATTTGGACTCCAGACCAAAGGACAAATTTCCACCAAATTCAACCGATCGCTGCCTGCACCTGCCCGCCCGTCCAGCATCACTACTCTGGACGGTTCTGACTTATAATATGTGGACAACTACAAATACCTAGGTGTCTGGTTAGACTGTAAACTCTCCTTCCAGACTCACATCAAACATCTCCAATCCAAAGTTAAATCTAGAATTGGCTTCCTATTTCGCAACAAAGCATCCTTCACTCATGCTCACATACATACCCTCGTAGAACTGACCATCCTACCGATCCTCGACGATGTCATTTACCCTACTCAATAAATTGGATGCAGTCGATCACAGTACCATCCGTTTTGTCACCAAAGCCCCATATACTACCCACCACTGCAACCCGTACGCTCTCGTTGGCTGGCCCTCGCTTCATACTCATCACCAAACCCACTGGCTCCAGGTCATTTACAAGTCTCTGCTAGGTAAAGCCCCACCTTATCTCAGCTCGCTGGTCACCATAGCAGCACCCACCTGTAGCACACACTCCAGCAGGTATATCTCTCTGGTCACCCCCAAAGCCAATTCCTCCTTTGGCCGCCTCTCCTTCCAGTTCTCTGTTGCCAATGACTGGAACGAACTACAAAAATCTCTGAAACTGGAAACACTTATCTCCCTCACTAGCTTTAAGCACCAGCTGTCAGAGCAGCTCACATATTACTGCACCTGTACAAAGCCCATCTATAATTTAGCCCAAACAACTACCTCTTCCCCTACTGTATTTATTTATTTAGCTCCTTTGCACCCCATTGTTTCTATTTCTACTTTGCACATTCTTCCACTGCAAAACAACCATTCCAGTGTTTTACTGGCTATATTGTATTTACTTCGCCACCATGGCATTTTTTTGCCTTTACCTCCCTTATCTCACCTCATTTACTCACACTGTATATAGACTTATATTTCTACTGTATTATTGACTGTATGTTTGTTTTACTCTGTGTAACTCTGTGTTGTTGTATGTGTCGAACTGCTTTGCTTCATCTTGGCCAGGTCGCAATTGTAAATGAGAACTTGTTCTCAACTTGCCTACCTGGTTAAATAAAGGTGAAATAAAATAAATATAAATAAATAAAGCAAGAAATAAGATATAAACGTGTGAGGTAGAATGCCCTGCCCCTTCACGGTCAGGCAGTTCACACTCCATGTGTCCACCTTCACATAGTCTGTGTTCAAAATACCCACTTGCATTCTGCGTTCTCCCGTTCTTTCAAGAACACCTTCCGAGAACACCTGAAACAGCATATTGTGTAGATTGGGAGAACGCAGAGCGCTTAAAATCCCCAAAAATTGAAAGGTACCTCGACGTGACCTCTAACCTAAACAGTAAAGTTCATCACGCACCTGGCGTCAACAAAGATATATTGTGTAGCATAAAAGCACGTGGACCCCCCTTCAAATTTGTGGATTTGGCCATTTCAGCCACACCCGTTGCTGACAGGTGTATAAATATCGAGCACACAAACAGGGGCAGTAGTATTGTCTTACTGAAGAGCTCAGTGACTTTCAACGTGGCAACATCATAGCATGCCACCTTTCCAACAAGTCAGATCATCACATTTCTGGCTGCTAGAACTGCCACGGTCAACTGTATGTGCTCTTATTGTGAAGTGGAAACATCTCGGAGCAACAATGGCACAGCCGCAAAGTCGTAGGCCACACAAGCTCACAGAACGGGACCGCCGAGTGCTGAAGTGGGTAGCAAGAAAAAAAATAGTCTGTCCTAAGATGCAACACTCACTACTGAGTTCCAAACTGTCTCTTGAAACAACGTCAGCACATGAACTGTTTGTTGGGATCTTAATAAAATGGGTTTCCATGGTCTGGGGCTGTTTTTAATGGTTTGGGCTAGGCCTCTTAGTTCCAGTAAAGGGAAATCTTAACGCTACAGCATACAATGACATTCTATCTAGACGATTCTGTGCTTCCAACTTTGTGGCAACAGTTTGGGGAAGGCCCTTTCCTCTTTCAGCATGACAATGCCCCTGTACACAAAGCGAGGTCCATACAGAAATGGTTTGTGGAGATTGGTGTGGAAGAACTAGACTGGCCTGCACAGAGCCTTGACCTCAACCCCATCGAACACCTTTGGGATGAATTGGAACGCCGACTGTGAGCCAGGCCTAATCGTCCAACATCAGTGCCCAACCTCATTAATGCGGTTGTGGCTGAATGAAAGCCCCCACAGCAATATTCCAACATCTAGTGGGAAGCCTTCCCAGAAGAGTGAAGGCTGTTATAGCAGCAAAGGGGGACCAACTCCATAATAATGCCAATGGTTTTGGAATGAGATGTTTGATGAGCAGGTGTCCACATACTTTTAGTCATGTAGTGTAGCTATCTACATCCATTTACAACATACCCAATGTAGTAGTGTTAGCCACTAGTGCTACCAATTCAGTGAAGGACTATCCCAGAATGGAAATATTTAACACAAATACTAAGTAAAAAAGGAGCAGAATCGATTCTCTCAGTACTCTGTCACTAAATTAAGCTGAAACCAACCAGAATTGCTTGGTCTGCTGCTACATCATTGTGGACGTATGACAGGTAAGCTTTCATGCATTGTACTACGGCTGAAGCAACAACAAAAAATGAAATTGTGAAATAAGCTATTTTGCTTACTGTTTAAGATGATACATTGCCAGAATAGTGGTGTTTCACTGTAAATCTGATATTGCATTACATTAGGACTGCTGGTGTTTTATTTCCAACGAGCAGGCTTACATTGTGAGAAATTCATACAACAACCATGCATATTATTAAATTACACCGATGTTCAAGAGAGCTTGGTTTGATATTCACCCTATGCATTGATAACTAATTGATAGGCAATATGATTCAATACAACTAGATTAGGTCTAGACTACTTCATCTTAATGTAAACTAAATGTATTGGATACAAAACAAAACACTGGCATATTATAAAGGAGAACATGTCCAATTGAATTATATGCATACATATCAAACAGGAATATATATTAAATGAATACACCAAGTATTATTCATGCCTTTCTCTCTCCTTGCAGGGGATTAGACAGATGAACTGCAGTCCCCAGATGCCCATGCCTCAAAACCAGAATTGTGTGGAGACATCAACACCGGTTATTTCTTATAAAATATTAACCCTGTTGTTTTCCTGTATCTGTGTACAGTATGAATACAACAGGATACACATGGTCCAAAGAAATGTTTACGTGCAGGTTCATTCTCGACAAAGTAACAATAAGAAATAAAATAAATACCAACAAAAAGTAAATGGCTCAGTAGCATAAACCTTTAATCAACCCCAAGAGAGACATCAAGGAGATTAACATTCAAAAGCTTGTTCAGGACATGAGGGCACATTTCTTCACAACAGCCACAAGTTTTTTAATACACAGGATAGGAGTTTATAGGTTTTTGTTCCAACCTTTCACAAACACCTCATTCAACTAATTGTGGTCTAAATTGTCGACAAATAGTTGAACATGGTTTTTGCTGGGCAGTAATAAAATGTGCACACAGTATAGTACCCTGGGGCAGAAATCATCCACATCTGTATTTTAGAATGAGCTTCATATGGTACAATGAGCTGACATTTTTGCATGATGGAGAATACAGTGTGTATCCACTGCTAACATAGTGACATTGCACACTGCTGAATCATTTCCTGAATAAACTCCATAGGGTGATTTTCCTGGTGGACAGAAGGTTCTCAAGTTCTTCACATCTGTCTGGGTGATGGGTGGGATGTGCATCAACCTGAGGAAAACAGAGCAGAAACATAAAGCCAAGGGAGGTTAAATTAACCTCACTGCTCAAATTTAAAATGCTGGTTGAAGCTGCTGAGAACCACAACTAGCTTTGTTAATGTGCAATGGTTTTTCATATTCATAGGCTTGATCACGTTTTAAGTTTTAAAACGTTAATTTGATTATATGCAATGGTGAAACAAGAGGGGAGGGGAAAGTGACAAGAAGAAAGTTAGCTAACGTTAGGTAAACGTACTACATGCATGTATTTACTGATCATTTAAGAATGCACAAATAACTTGCCTGGCTAGCAAGCCAAGATTGAACAGAACACCGTTAGCTGCATTTCCTGCAGTTTTTTTTAATCAGATGTTAAAATGTCTTGCCTCCAAACCAGTCGCCGCAGTGACTCAACATTTGAATAAAACATTTATATTAAAGTAATTCGTTCAACATTTTAACAAAATATGGTGAATCAATAAACGTAATACTTACATTTTACAAAGTTATTCCTTATTCCGCTGGAACATTTTCTTCCAAGCAGGGACCTCACACCCCATTAATTCAAAAGTTTCGCTGTGTCGCAAGGTATTATGGGATATCCTCCCCGGCTAACGAAAAAAATATGCTCCCATGCGTGCTTTGTTTTCCAGACTTTTCGCTTATAGAACTTCCGTTAAACTAAGTACATACTTGCCTTTTTGCGTTGTTATGTTTGGCGTCGCACTTGAAAAATGACAGTTGGCTTACGTACTCGCTATATGCTCTAGATAGAACACAAGTATGCATTTTGGAACACAGTAATAGTTTATGAGACAAAGGCTGGTACTGTAGGTCCGTAGTAATATTTACGATTATACACAGCAGGGCCTAAACTAAATTCAAACCCGCTCTTTTGCTTTCTCTAAAGTTCTCCTTCTCTCTATGTTGGGGCCTATCCCTCCTGAACACTGCTCTGGTATTCTCTCTCCTTCCTGACAAACAACCAGCACAAACCGGGCTACGCTGCAAACAAAATTCCCCTCTGCTAAATCCAGTTCTCTGACTCATTCACACACTCACTTTTTCCCTGTGGGGCCTACCAGTGTGCAGCTCAGTTCAAATGGGTACTCACTGCTGGTATTTCTGTGAGGCAGGCTCTGCAGTCTCGTTCTCTTTCTGTCGCTCTTCGTTTCACTCTGCTGGGGAGAGCACTGCCAGTGTTGACGTTAGCTAGCTAGCACTTCCTTATGCCAACTGCCCTGGTCTGTTGTGCTCTAGCCTGCTCTACTTTCACTTCACAGCTGAAGCTCTGGCTGCATTCACTTCCTTGTTTTCCTCAGCTGCTGGGTATTTCTTTTCTCCCCCCTTCTCTCTTTACTTCCTGGTTCTCTAGCGGCAGCCGGAAAGAGAGACACAGAGGTGGGAGAGGGAAATTATCTTGACAACCATAAAGGTAGAGGGAGCAGCCCGCTAGCGGAGCAGGCTTTGGAGGCTTCAGAGGGAGAGGAAACAAACTCTTCCACCGTTCTCCTCAGAGAGAGCTACGAGGCTATTGAGCGAGCCTCCACATAAGTAGAAGTGTTTTGGTGTTTAGAGTGCTGCCTGCTACTCTATGGTGAAACATAAATACATTTTTCATTAACTAAACCGGCTACGTTGAGTGGCCATGTGCTATTTCAGACGCTTGACACGCTGAAAGTCAGCCTCTCCCATCTACTCATTGTTTTTTTAGGAGAATACTAACCCACATGGGTGATTGAAAAATGAACAAGGCCCACACTCCAGTCCATTTGGTGGCTGTAATGCAACTTAAAGTTGGTTGCCAACTGCCATATAGAATCCACAGAAGAAGAAGACAAATCTGAAAGATGAGAGATTAATAAAAGGGAACTAACTAAAAACATTCTAGGTTTCCCCTTTATCTGTGGATTAAATATCAGATTAGAAAAAACACGATTTTATATGACACAAAATGGGTCAAAATTCTACAAAGATCCAGCTAAAAAAGAACCAATTGCATTTCAGGTAAAATAACAACCCAATGATTATCTAACAAGACAAATTACCTAGCAACAGCAAGCTAGAAATGTCCATTAATGGTTCATCTGTGTTTTGACCTGTCCCCAAATTAATATAGTTGGTTCACAGTTGGTTTTGCTATTTTAACCGGCGTGTCATGAATGCATCTGGTGGGAATAGACAAAATCAACATGTGCATGATGGAGGATGCATGCACAGAGCCAGTTTGGTCAAGGTGTAAACTGAAATCACAGTCTGAGTGGGCCTCGGAGGATGTGGACAAAGATGTGTTGCCAATTGCAAAAGATAAAAGAACAAAGACAGACAAGCCACACTGCAAGAGAATAAACAACAGAGACAAAAAAACAACAAGCATTTAGCACAAACATGAGAAAATGATATTGTCCAAATCTTTTGTGATTTCCAGTGGAAAATAAGTACACCTAAAAAAAATCAGAAAGTCGGATTTCAACAAAGACAACACTTGATATAGCTCACTTGGGTAGTTTCACAAGAGTCCCTTTTTGTGTAACTTTGTGGGGAATAAAACATTCACCTAATTTTCATTCTGTCATGACCAGCACATTCAACTTAATAAAAAACACATTTTCCCATCTCAAGATGTTAAATAAAAGTAAAGTAAGTGCCTTTTAGGTACCAAATTAAGTAACTGGGTTGATGATTTAATCTTAAATCGGCCATAAATCCCCTCATGACAGGGGGAATGGACGGTTGTAGTGTGCAACAGGGAAGGGCAATTAAATGCAAGCTATACAAAAGCATTAAAAAATGTAATTGTTAAAACATTTCTAGCCTGTCTATGGGTAACATTGTTGAGGTGTTACGCTCGACCCACTCAGTTTTGCACTAGAAAGTGGCCAAAAAGAGTAGAACCAGTTCACTTGCTTTTACAATATGATTTGACTATTAGATGTTCAATGTTAATTTTGAAAAAAAGATTTAAAAAGGAATAGGTTCACCAAATTAAAAGAGAGGGTTGACCTTAAATTGAGGGATAGGTTTCCCCCCCTTGAATCACTAATCACATGAAATAATTAACAATCATCAGGAGTAATGTTCTCAAAGTAACTAGGGCTTTACAAGGATGGTGAAAACCTGGAGAAGGTTTGGTTTAAAGTGGGATAAAATCCTCTGAGAAGTCAGAGAGAGTGCATATTTTGTATGTGGTCTATATTAAAGGACACTTCATTTAATATATCAGGCTTTTAAAATCCAATATTGGTGAACAATTTCTACTTAAAATATGAAAGGGATGCTAAAGGGCCTCAATTCGTGGAATAACCCACCTCAGAGTGAAACTATGCAGAGGGTTAAGTAAGCTCTAATTGACAAGATATGGCAAGACCACATAACTTACTCCCTATAGAACATCAATGCCTTTTTATGCACTTTTTCTCTATGCTTATTCTGACTTTGAACTTTAGTATGAGAATAGCATGCTATTCACCCACTAACCGTTTGAGTTGGAGCGCAAATAAATGAAGGTGTGGTGGAGGTGTGTCTAAAGATACAACGTATTCTGACCTTCACTTTAAGCCAATTAAAAGCCCATTTACAGTACATTCGGAAAGTATTCAGACCCCTTCCCTTTTTCCACATTTTGTTACGTTAAAGCCTTATTCTAAAAGTGATATTAAAAAATAACAATCCTCAATCTGCACACAATACCCCATTAATGACAAAGCAAAACAGATTTTAAGAAATGTTTGGAAATGTATTAAAAATAAAAAAAAACACAAATAACTTATTGACAAAAGTATTCAGACCCTTTGCTATGAGACTCAAAATTGAGCTCAGGTGCATCCTGTTTCCATTGATCATCCTTAAGATGTTTCTACAACTTGATTGGAGTGCACCTGTGGCAAATTCAATTGATTGGACATGATTTGGAAAGACACACGCCAGTCTATATAAGGTCCCACAGTTGACAATGCATGTCAAAGGAAAAACCAAGCCATGAGGTTGAAGGAATTGTCCATAGAGATCAGAGACAGGATTGTGTTGAGGCACAGATCTGAAGAAGAGTACCAAAACATTTCTGCAGAATTGAAGGTCCCCAAGAACACAGTGGCCTCCATCATTCTTAAATAGAAGAAGTTTGGAACCACCAAGACTCTTCCTAGAGCTGGCCGCCCGGCCAAACTGAGCAATGGTGGGAGAAGGGCCTTGGTCAGGGAGGTGACCAAGAACCCGATGGTCACCTTGACAGAGCTCCAGAGTTCCTCTGTGGAGATGAGAGAACCTTCCAGAAGGACAAGCATCTCTGCAGCACTCCACCAATCAGGCCTTTATGGTAGAGTGGCCAGACTAAAGCCACTCCTCAATAAAAGGCACATGACAGTCCACTTGGAGTTTGCCAAAAGGCACCTAAATGACTCTCAGGCCATGAGGAACAAGATTCTCTGGTCTGATGAAACCAAGATTGAACTCTTTGGCCTGAATGCCAAGCGTCATGTCTGGAGGAAACCTGGAACAATCCCTACGGTGAAGCATGCTGATGGGAGCATCATGCTGTGGGGATGTTTTTCAGCAGCAGGGACTGAGAGACTAGTCAGGATCGAGGGGAAGATGAACGGAGCAAAGTACAGAGAGATCCTTGATAAAAATCTGCTCCAGAGTGCTCAGGACCTCGGAATGGGGCAAATGTTCACCTTCCAAAAGGACAACGACCCTAAGCCAAGACAACGCAGGAGTGGATTTGGAACAAGTCTCAATGTCATTGAGTGGTCCAGCCAGAGCCGTGACTTGAACCCAATCGAACATCTCTGGAGAGACCTGAAAATAGCTGTGCAGTGATGCTCCCCATCCAACCTGACATAGCTTGAGAAAATCTGCAGAGAAGAATGGGAGAAACTCCCCAAATACAGGTATGCCAGGCTTGTAGCGTCATACCCAAGAATTCTCGAGGCCGTAATCACTGCCAAAGGTGCTTCAACAAAGTCCTGAGTAAAGGGTCGGAATAGTTATGTAAATGTGATATTTCATTTATTATTATTTTTTATTTCTAAATTAGCAACATTTTCTAAAAACCTTTTTTGCTTTGTCATTCTTGGGTATTGTGAGTAGATTAACTATTTAATACATTTTAGAATATGGATATAATGTAACAAAATGTGGAAAAAGTCAAGGGGTCTGAATACTTTCCGAATGCACTGTATGCTTGAAACCGAAAATGTGTCCGAAAGCTCCATATGGAAGGTGTGACACAATTGTGGAGCCACCGGAGGCATGCAGAGGCCAAATTGAGCTTGGTACTTTATCGTCATGCACCTCCCAATTTTTGTAACAATGCGGAGGGCTCCATATAGCTCCGCATTGACATGATTGGTTGACGGTAGGTGGGGGCAGGAAGTCCTATATAAACACAAACTCACTTTCTTGACAAGATCTCTGCCCAACAGCTCTGCACTGCTCTGTGAAGCGCAAGAAGTATGAATGCCCTGACTTCTGCAGAGGCCATATCACCATAAATGCTGCACGGCCAATGCAGAAGTCAGTTTGACCATGCAGAGCCTTTTAATTCCCTAATAATTCCACCACCTTTACGCGCGAGGAAACCATTAATAAGTTCTAGCAAATCTACCGGTCCCAAGTGGAAAAGCATCTACTTTATTTTTCCTGATAGAAATAACACCATTCTCAATGCACTGTAATTTACAAATTAATACAAACTGTTGAGTAATTAATTTGCATAAGGGGATTGTGAATATAAATTACTTTTTTAGATCTATTTTATCTTTTGATCACTGGAGACAAATGTGAAACCAGTCATATGGCAGAAAACTGAAACATATCAACTTTCCCACAATAACGTTTATGAAATGCTGTGCCATTATCAATCAATCAATCAATCAAATGTATTTATAAAGCCCTTTTTACATCAGCAGATGTCACAACGTGCTATGCAGAAACCCAGCCTAAAACCCCAAAGAGCAAGCATTGGATATGTGGAAGCACGGTGGCTAGGAAAAACTCCCTAGAAAGGCAGGAACCTAGGAAGAAACCTAGTGAGGAACCAGGCTCTGAGGGGTGGCCAGTCCTCTTCTGGCTTTGCCAGGTGGAGATTATAAGAGTACAAGGTCATTAAGATTGTTCTTCAAGATGTTCAAACGTTCATAGATGACCAGCAGGGTCAAATAATAATCACAGTGGTTGTAGAGGGTGCAACAGGTCAGTACCTCAGGTGTAAATGTCAGTTAGCTTTTCGTAGTCGAGCATTCAGAGGTCGAGATAGCATGTACGGTAGAGAGAGAGAGAGTCGAAAATAGCAGGTCCGGGACAAGGTAGCATGTCCGGTGAACAGGTCAGGGTTCCATAGCCGCAGGCAGAACAGTTGAACCCACGGACAGGGCCAACCAGGCAGAATATAACCCCACAGCCCCCACACCACTATAGGTATATCAACAGACCACCAACTTACTACCCTGAGACAAAGCTGAGTATAGCCCACAAGGATCTCCTCCACCGAAACAAGTCCAAGGGGGCTCAAAAACGGACAGGAAGATCAGGTCAGTGACTCAACCCACTCGTAGTAAGACATTTCTGGCCTACTAGTGTCTGTGTTTTTATGGTCTCCACTGTAGTTCCCTGCAGCTAATCTGGGCGTATGGTCACTAGAGATGGCTAGAGCTGACAAATGAGTTCAAGACTGCATTACATACTGTAGAATATAATGTGTTTTACTAGAGATAGCTTAGGAGTAGAACAATCCCTCATTGTCTCAAAATCAACCTTGCAACTGGGAAACTAAGCCAGGGTGGGGTTAAGACAACAACCCTTTGCAGATAACGACCGGATGAACCCAGACTGGCTTATGATTCCTCTTGGTCTGCATGAGAGGGGCTGAACCAACCATGACAAAGCGATTTTAGTGTCCGCTATATATAGTACTCTGCATTTGTGTAAAGGTTAGGTTACTCAGTCCAACACTCAAGGGTGTGGGGTCGACCAGCCTCATTATTGCATTAATTAAGCAATTTGAAAAAAAGATGATTGTTTGAAGAAATGGCAGTCTCTCTCAGTATGAATTTCCACGACAAGTGACGCACCCCTCCTAGGGACGGCATGGAAGAGCACTAGTAAGCCAGTTGCACAGCCCCTTTAATAGGGTCAGAGGCAGAGAATCCCAGTGGAGAGAGGGGCTGGCCAGGCATAGACAGCAAGGGTGGTTCATTGCTCCAGTGCCTTGCTGTTCACCTTCGCACCCCTGGGCCAGACTACACTTAATCATAGGACCTACTGAGGAGATGAGTCTTCAGAAAATACTTAAAGGTCGAGACCGAGTCTCACATGGATAGAAAGACCATTCCATAAAAATTGGGCTCTATAGGATAACCCTGCCTCCAGCTGTTTGCTTATAAATTCTAGGGACAATAAGGAGGCCTGCGTCTTGTGACCTTAGCGTACATGTAGGTATGTATGGCGGGACCAAATCGGGGAGATAGGTAGGAGCAAGCTCATGTACTGCTTTGTAGGTTAGCAGGAAAACCTTGATACCAGTCCTAACATAACAGGAAGCCGGAGTAGAGAGGCAAGCACTGGAGTAATATGATCAAATCTTTCGGTTCTAGTCAAGATTCTAGCAGCCGTGTTTAGCTCTAACTGAAGTATATTCAGTGCTTTATCCGGGTAGCTGGAGAGTAGAGCATTGCAGTAGTCTAATCTGGAAGTGATAAAAACATGGATTAGTTTTTCTGCATCATTTTTGGACAAACAGTTTTTCATTTTTGCAATGTTACAACAATTTTAAAAAGCTGTCCTCTAAATATTCTTGATATGTTTGTCAAAAAAGAGAGCAGGGTCCAGAGTAACAGCGAGGTCCTTCACAGTTTTATTTGAGATGACTGTACAACCATCAAGATTAATTGTCAAATCCAACAGCAGATCTCTTTGTTTCTTGGGACCTAGAACTAGCATCTCTGTTTTGTCCAAAATTAAAAGTAACATATGCCACCATCCACTTCCTTATGTTTGAAACACAAGCTTCCATGTTTCATCAAAATTTACAGCTGTTGTCATCTGCATAGCAGTGCAATTTGACATTGTGCTTCTGAATGACATCACTAAGAGGTAGAATATATAGTGAAAACAATAGTGGTCCTGAAACGGAACCTTGAGGAACACCGAAATGTACAATTGATTTGTCAGAGGACAAACCATCCACAGAGACAAACTGATATATTTCTGACAGATAAGAACTAAACCAGGCAAGAACTTGTCCATGTAGACCAATTAGGATTTCCATTCCCTCCAAAAGAATGTAGTGATCGATGGTGTCAAATGCAGCATTAAGGTCTAGGAGCACGAGGACAGATGCAGAGCCTTAGTCTGATGCCATTAAAAGGTAATTTACCACATTCACGAGTGCAGACTCAGTGCTATGATGGAGTCTAAAACCAGACTGAAATGTTTCATATACATTATTTGTTTTCAAGAAAGCAATGAGTTGCTGTGCAACAGATTTTTCTAAACATATTTAGAGGAATGGGAGGTTCGATATAGGCTGATAGTTTTTTACATTTCCGGGTCAAGGTTTGGCTTTTTCAAGAGAGGGTTTATTACTGCCACTTTTAGTGAGTTTGGTACACATCCGGAGGATAGGGAGCCATTTATTATATTCAACAAAGGAGGTTCAAGCACAGGAAGTAGCTCTTTCAGTAGTTGGAATAGGGTCCAGTATGCAACTTGAAGGTTTGGAGGCCATGACTATTTTCATGAATGTGTAAAGAGATACAGGATTCTCCATTGATCCTAGGTCCTGGCAGTTCTGTGCAGACTCAGGACAACTGAGCCTTGGAGAAATACGCACATTTAAAGAGGAGTACGTAAGAATTTAATTTGTAAGGACTTTTCAAATCAAATGTTATTTGTCACATGCCCGGAATACAACATGTAGACCTTACCGTGAAATGCTTAGTTACAAGCCCTTAGCCAACAATGCAGTTCAATAAAATATTTACACAATAAAGTAACACAATAACAACAACGAGGCTATGTACAGGGGGTACCTGTACAGAGTCAATGTGCGGGGGTACAGGTTAGTCAAGGTAATTTGCACATGTACAGTTGAAGTTGGAAGTTTAAATACACCTTAGCCAAATACATTTAAACTTAGTTTTTTTCACAATTCCTGACATTTAATCCTAGTAAAAATTCCCTGTTTTAGGCCAGTTAGGATCACCACTTTATTTAAGAATGTGAAATGTCAGAATAATAGCAGAGAGAAGGATTTATTTCAGCTTTTATTTCTTTCATCACATTCCCAGTGGGTCAGAAGTTTACATACACTCAATTAGTATTTGGTAGCATTGCCTTTAAATTGTTCAACTTGGGTCAAACGTTTCGGGTAGCCTTCCACAAGCTTCCCACAATAAGTTGGGTGAATTTTGGCCCGTTCCTCCTGACAGAGCTGATGTAACTGAGTCTGGTTTGTAGGTCTCCTTGCTAGCACACGCTTTTTCAGTTCTGCCCACAAATTTTCTATTGGATTGAGGTCAGGGCTTTGTGATGGCCACTCCAATACCTTGACTTTGTTGTACTTAAGCCATTTTGCCACAACTTTGGAAGTTGTCATTGGGTCATTGTCCCAATGGGTCATTGTCCATTTGGAAAACCCATTTGTGACTAAGCTTTAACTTCCTGACTGATGTCTTGAGATGTTGCTTCAATATATCCACATAATTTTCCTGCCTCATTATGCCATCTTTTTTTGTGAAGTGCACCAGTCCCTCCTGCATCAAAGCACCCTCACAACATGATGCTGCCACACCCGTGCTTCACGGTTGGGATGGTGTTCTTTGGCTTGCAAGCCTCCCCCTTTTTCCTCCAAACATAACGATGGTCATTATGGCCAACAGCTCTATTTTTGTTTCATCAGACCAGAGGACATTTCTCCAAAAGGTACAATCTTTGTCCCCATGTGCAGTTGCAAACCGTAGTCTGGCTTTTTTATGGCGATTTTGGAGCAGTGGCTTCTTCCTTGCTGAGCGGCCTTTCAGGTTATGACGATATAGAACTCGTTTTACTGTGGATATAGATACTTTGTACCTGTTTCCTCCAGCATCTTCACAAGGTCATTTGCTGTTGTTCTGGGATTGATTTGCACTTTTCGCACCAAAGTACGTTCATCTCTAGGAGACAGGACGCGTGTCCTTCCTGAGCGGTATGATGGCTGCCTGGTTCCATGTTGTTTATACTTGCGCACTATTGTTTGTACAGATGAACGCGGACCACGTACTGCCTTCAGGCATATGGAAATTGCTCCCAAGGATGAACCAGACTTGTGGAGGTCTACAATTTTTTTTCTGAGGTCTTGGCTGATTTCTTTTGATTTTCCCATGATGTCAAGCAAAGAGGCACTGAGTTTGAAGGTGGGCATTGAAATACATCCACAGGTACACCTGCAACTGACTCAAATGATGTCAATTAGCCTATCAGAAGCTTCTAAAGCCATGGCATAATTTTCTGTAATTTTCCAAGCTGTTTAAAGGCACAGTCAACTTAGTGTATGTAAACTTCTGAACCACTGGAATTGTGATACAGTGAATTATAAGTGAAATAATCTGTCTGTAAACAATTGTTGGAAAAATTACTTGTGTCATGCACAAAGTAGATGTCCTAACCGGCTTGCCAAAACTCTAGTTTGTTAACAAGAAATTTGTGGACTGGTTGAAAAATTAGTTTTAATGACTCCAACCTAAGTGTATGTAAACTTCTGACTTCAACTGTACTAAATATAGATCTCAATGGACAACCTCTGCCATGCTTTAAATAAACCTCAGTCCGATTGGAAATCACCAGTCCATTTCAATACATACCCCCAACTGTAGGTAGGGGTAAAGTAACTATGCATAGATAATAAACAGCCAGTAGCAGCAGTATAAATGTAAATAATCTGGGTGGCCATTTGATTAATTGTTCAGCAGTCTTACGACTTGGGGGTAGAAGATGTTAAGGAACCTTTTGGTCTGAGGCTTGACGCTCCGGTAGCACTTGCCGTGCAGTAGCAGAGAGAACAGTCTACGACTTGGGTGACTGGAGTGTTTGACATTTTTTTGGGCCTTCCTCTGACACAGTCTGGTATATAATTCCTGGATGACAGGAAGCTTGGTCCCAGTGATGTTCTGGGTCGTACGCACTACCCTCTGTAGCGTCTTAAGGTCAGATGCCTAGCAGTTGTCATACCAGGCATTGATGCAACCGGTCAGGATGCTCTCAAATGTGCAGCTGTAGAATGTTTGAGGATCTGGGGACACCTGCCAAATCTTTTCAGTCTCCTGGGAAAAGGTGTTGTCGTTCCGTCTTCACGACTGTCTTCATGTGGTTGGACAATGATATTTTGATGGTGATGTGAAAACCAAGGAACTTGAAACTCTCAAACAGCTACACTACAGCCCAGTCGGTGTTAATGGGACCTGTTCGGCTCGCAATTTCCTGTAGTCCACAATCAGCTCATTTGTCTTGCTCAACGTGAGGGAGAGGTTGATGTCCTGGCACCACCCTGCCAGGTCTCTGACCTCCTCCCTATAGGCTGTCTCATTGTTGTTGGTGATCAGGTCTACCACTGCTGTGTCATCAGCAAACTGAATGATGGTGTTGGAGTCGTGTTTGGCCCGCAGTCATGGGTGAACAGGGAGTACAGGAAGGGACAAAGCGTGCACCCCTGAGGGGCCCCGGTGTTGAGGATCGGCATGGCAGTAAGTACAGGATCCAGTGGCAGAGGGAGGTGTTTAGTCCCAGGGTCTCTAGCTTAGTCATGAGCTTTTAAGCAACTATGGTGTTAAAATGCTGAGCTGTAGTCAATGAACAGCATTCTCACATATGTTTTCCTTTTGTCCAGGTGGGAAAGGGCAACGTGGAGTGCAATTGAGATTGCGTCGTCTATGGATCTGTTGGGGCGGTATGTGATATGGAGTGGGTCTAGGGTTTCTGGGATGATGGTGTTGATGTGAACCATGACCAGCCTTTCAAAGCACTTCATGGCTACCAACGTGAGTGCTATGGGGCGGTAATCATTCAGGCAGATTACCTTAGCTTTCCTGGGCACAGGGACTATGGTGGTCTGCTTGAAACATGTGTGTATTACAGACTCAGTCAGGGAGAGGTTGAAAGTGTCAGTGAAGACACTTGCCAGTTGGTCAGCGCATTCTCAGAGTACACGTCCTGGTAATCCGTCTGGACCTGCGGCCTTGTGAATGTTGACCTGTTTAAAGGTCTTACTCACATCTGCTACGGAGAGTGTGACCACACAGTCGTCTGGAACAGCTGATGCTTTCATATATGGAGATCAGAAGGGACCTTACGTCATAGGCGGGACTACCCTCGAAGTCCAGGGGAGGGGTATCGTGGGGGACTGCACCAACCAGGGGACCCGGAACCACCGGCCTTAGGAGGGAAACATGAAAAGAGGGTGAGATCCCTTAGTCATTGGGAAGCTGTAAATCGGTAAATTACCTCATTGAGGACTTGAATGGTCCCACAAAATGGGTTCCCAGCTTCCGGCAGAGCAGGCGGAGTGGGAGATTCCTGGTGGAGAGCCAGACACAATCAAACAGGATGGAAAACGGGTGCCTCACTGAGTTTGCAGTTCTCCTTCTGGCGCATTGGAATTTCATGTGAGTGTCGATCTAGCTGGATGGAGCCAGGGCCAGCTGGTACTCAAGGATGCACTGGAAGGGAGACAACCCTGTAGAGGAGTGAAGTAGTGAGTTCTGGGCGTATTCCACCATGGGAAGAAACCGTACCCACTCCCTCTGCCATCCTGACAGTGACTCCTCAGGAACCTCCCCAGCTCCTGGTTGGTCCTCTCCTCCTTCCCGTTGGATTGAGGCCAGTACCCGGATGTTAGGCTGACCATAACCCCAGCTTCTCCATGAAGGATGTCCATACACGTGACGTGAATTGGGGACTACAGTCGGCGACGATATCCTCAGGAAGGCCATAGTGCCAGAAGACCTGCTGAAACAGTGCCTCATTAACCTGGACAGCGGCAGGGAGACCAGAGAGAGGGATAAAACATCAGGATTTGGAGAATCTGTCCACAACAACCATAAGTGGTGAAACCATCAGACAGGGGAAGATCAGTGACTAAATCTAGTGACAGATGGGTCCAAGACCACTGAGGCACAGGAAGTGGAAGGAGTTTCCCTGCTGATGTGTTCCAGGGAGACTTGGTTTGGGCACATACAGAGCAAGCGTTGACGTAGTGGGAGACATCCTGCACCAAGGTGGGCCACCAATACTTAATGTAGATAGATTGAGTGGTCCGGATGTTACCTGGGTGTCCAGCAGCAAGGAATGTGTGCGCCCAAGTCAAAAGCCGATCCCTTACCTCCGTGGGAATGTAGGTGCGCTCCGGAGGACAGGTAGCCGGTGCAGGTTTCCTCTCCAGAGCCTGGCGGATGTCCACGTCTATGTCCCAGAGCACGGGGCAACAATTCGGGAAGGCGGTATGATTGGACCACTCAGGACAGGAACTTCTCCCGAATGGTGGAGTCGGGACATTGCACCGACTTTAGTATTTGACAAGGTGGTATGACAAGGTGAAGTTGAATCTACTAAAGGGCCCACCTTGCTTGGCGTGGGCACAGCCACCTCTCTTGTCCGTATGTACTCCAAGTTCCGATGGTCGGTGAGGATGAGAAATGGGTCCGTGTTTCCCTCCAGCCAGTGTCTCCACTCCTCTAATGCCAACGTCATTGCCAGGAGCTCCCAATCACCGCCGTCATAGTTAGTCTCTGCAGGGGACAGTTTTTTAGAGTAGTATGCACATGGATCAGTTTTTGTCGATTATCTTGACGTTGTGACAGAACGGCCCCCACGCCCCCTTCTGAGGCGTCCACCTCCACCACAAAGGGCAGCGTAGGGTCTGGGTGTTTCAGCAATGGGGCGGAGGTGAAACGCCCCTTCAGCAGACCTCATCAGCTGCAGGATTCCACGCCAACTTACAGGGACCACCTTTGAGGAGAAAGTTGAAAGGAGTGGCGACAACGCTGTCATCAAGACAAAGGGTGGCAACTTTGAGGAATCTCAAATGTAAAATATATTTTGATTTGTTTAACACTTTTTTGGTTACTACATGATTCCATATGTGTTATTTCATAGTTTTGATGTCTTCACTATTATTCTACAATGTAGAAAATAGTCAAAATAAAGAAAAACCGTTGAATGAGTAGGTGTGTCCAAACGTTTGACTGGTACTGTATATTATATATTTTCTACTCATACCATCGCGGACCGTATTGGACCCCCTGGCAGGTAATATGTTTGACATACCTGCTCCACAACCTAGTGTGTTCCTCTGTTCATGCACCTTGGTTGAATGGAAAGGTACAGAATATACAGTACGTTCCTGTTTCTCTCTCCCTCATCTCAAAGCAGGTCAGTTCCTGGGCTGCTCTCTTCCAGCCCGGTACACCCTGCTTGGTGTAACACTGTGTCAAATAATAATGCAGAATCAATAGGTTTTAGAGAGTAAGTCAGTGTCTGGACTGGTGGTGTTCAGATGGGTCTGTGTGGAGGGAGAATTAAAAAAATAATAAAATAATTTCACCTTTATATAACCAGGTGGGCCAGTTGAGAACAAGTTCTCATTTACAACTGCGACCTGGCCAAGATAAAGCAAAGCAGTGTGACAAAAAACAACACAGAGTTACACATGGAATAAACAAAAGTACAGTCAAAAACAATAGAAAAATCTACATACAGTGTGTACAAATGGAGTGAGGAGGTAAGGCAATAAATCGGCCATAGTAGCAAAGTAATTACAATTTAGCAAATTAACACTGGAGTGATAGATGTGCCGATGATGATGTGCAAGTAAATAGAAATACTGGTCTGCAAAAGAGCAAAAAAAAGTAAATAAAAAGAATATGGGGATGAGGTAGGTAGTTGGATGGGCTATTTACAGATGGGCTGTGTACAGCTGCAGCGATCGGTGAGCTGCTCAGATAGCTGATGCTTAAAGTTAGTGAGGGAGATATAAGTCTCCAACTTCAGCGATTTTTGCAAATCGTTCCAGTCATTGACAGCAGAGAACTGGAAGGATAGGCGGCCAAAGGAGATGTTGGCTTTGGGGATGACCAGTGAGATATATCTGCTGGAGAGCGTGCTACGGGTGGGTGTTGTTATGGTGACCAGTGAGCTGAGATAAGGCGGAGCTTTACCTAGCAAAGACTTATAGATGACCTGGAACCAGTGGGTCTGACAACTAATATGTAGCAAGGGCCAGCCAACAAGAGTATACAGGTCGCAGTGGTGGGTGGTATATGGGGCTTTGGTGACAAAAGGGATGGCACTGTGATAGACTGCATCCAGTTTTCTGAGTAGAGAGAAATGGAGAGGGAGAAGAGATCTAGAAATGGGGAATGAGAGAGAAATAGAAGGAAAGAGAGATATAGAGAGGAGGGGAGAGATAGCGATCCATGTTTTTTATTAACTTTTATTTAATCAGGGGAGCCCAATTGAGACCAGAGTCTCATTTTCAATCGTGCACTGAGACCATAAAGTAAAATATAAAAAATATAACAAAATACAATAACAACTACATTACAGTACATTAGAACATCACAGCCATCATAAACAATCAATAAATTAAAACAATTGTCTTAGTTCCCTAGTAGCACCACGGAATCCAAATGTAATACATTTTGCAAGTCATTACAAAAATGTGGAGCGTGAAAACTTAAAGCAGATTTACCTAATTCCGTGGAGACCCGAGGAATCTGAAGAGTTAACAAACCATGTGAACGGGTTTGGTATCAAATTATTTCATATGTTAGCAACGAAGTTAGGTAAGTTGGAAGCTTGTGTAATAGGTCTTTGTAAACAAAAAGGGAGTAATTAATTTATCTATGGGACTTTAATGAGGACCAGCCAACCTGTTGATACAGGATGCAGTGGTGAGTATTAAAACTGTCACCAGTGATAAAACTAATGGCGTTATGGTGGACGGCATCAAAAAGTTTAAGAGTAGTGGCTGCTGCAATCTGGCAAATGGTGTCACCATAATGAACATAATGAACCAGGAAAGTGGACTGTACAATCTGCTTCCTGCTATTTTGGGAGAGGCAAGATCTATTTTTTTTTTTAAATAGCCACTTAAGCTTTTAAACTAGCTCATCCATATGTTTTTAAAACATGAAGTATTTGTCAATCCAGATGCCGAGATATTTGTAGACGGGAATCCGATCAATGGGGGACCCATCCAATTAATAAATATAGTGGGAGATATGGAGAAATAGAGACCGAAATAGAAGGTCAGACAGAAAGAGACAGAAAGAGAGAGATTATAATGCCAAAAGGGGACATTTGATTTTGCTCCTGGTCCTCTGCAGTCCCAGAGGAAAAGCTAATAATTTCAGAATCATCCCAGAATATTCTATTATCTATATCTTTATTATTCTATATTCAATCCAAAACTCTAAACCAATTTTCTGCGGAATCATTCATTCCTGAAAACCCCTAATATACAATGTTCAATATTCAAATATAATCTGTATATTTCTTATGCAGTCAGAATTAGATTAATCCTGTACATGCATATGAGGCAAGGAAGGAGAAGTGGAGAGAAGGCAGAGAGAGTGTTTGGTTCATACAGTGATAGAAAGGTGACAGTGTGTGTGTGTGTGTGTGTGTATGTGTGTATGTGTGTGTGTGTGTGTGTGTGTGTGTGTGTGTGTGTGTGTGTGTGTGTGTGTGTGTGTGTGTGTGTGTGTGTGTGTGTGTGTGTGTGTGTGTGTGTGTGTGTGTGTGTGTGTGTGTGTGTGTGTGTGTGTGTGGTGTCAGGCACAATCTGGATGCAGCATTCAGCTCTGATGTTATTTTCAGTAATGTTGGTGATTTCACATCACTCACACTTCACTAACAGCTCTCAGGCTATTTTATGAGACTGCGAAAGCCTTCATCTGCCCATTTTTCTTTTCCTTCTCTTATATTACCATAGGATCGATACCCAGGTTTAGTGGACACTTTCCCTCAATAATTCATTGATTCAATCATCTTCTGAGCCAGGTCTGTAGCATGTCTATTATCATAAAACCAGGCCTGACCTGGACTTTATTGCTACTAGCAGATGGTAACGCTAGGAGTGTGGGAGAGAACCACTTGGCAGGAAGTTGCAGGTCTTAACATGCCATTTTTCACCACTAACAGAAGAATGGCTAAGACACAACAGGATAGAGTCAAATCATCTTCTTCTCCACATATTTTCTTATTCAACCTTTATTTAGGAGTCATGCTAAGACCACGTTTTTTTCTTGTAGATGAGCCCTGCATGAACGTTTCAATAAACAACAATTACACATATACATATCTTTACACATCTTAATTTACAAAATACATGAAAAGAAAAACATAATTACATGAAACAAACATATTCTTCAATAAAAAGGCCCTCTAACATCCGCCTGAATTGCCCTAGAGGCACCAACATAAGATGCAAAAAAACTAAAAGCTGGGTGGAGATTGAAGGGATCTCCAGGTTTAGATATCCCTGAGTCTGGGTCTGGTAACTTATACTGTACGTCTGAAGGTTAACAATGAGCTAAGGTAACTTATACTGTACGTCTGAAGGTTAACAATGAGCTAAGGTATGGCGGAAGTTTATGGAAGAGGGCTTTAAAGTCAAAAAGAGCGCAATGCATCGATCTACGAGACTTCATAGAGGGCCAGCCTACTTTCTGATACAAAAGGCAATGATGTGTATTGAACTTATCAACCTTAATACTGCCTCCAATACAGTGGCAGCTGCATTCATATAGACAATATGGCCATTGTCAATAATTATTTATTTTACGCTATTTAACGAACGACAGGACCTGTTCCTATAGAATAAGCCTATTTTCATTCTTAGTTTCTTAATTAACAGCTTTTAGTCATTCCAGATGCCCAAATATACTGTATATAAGCAGGGATACAGTCAATGAAGGGCACCATCAAAAGTATGTATGCATAAATCATCAGATACATTTTTATGTGATATGGAAAATAAATGTGAAAAGTATTCAGACCCCTTCCCTTTTTCCACATTTTGTTATGTTACAGCCTTATTCTAAAATTGATTAAAAAAGTATATATCATAAATCTACACAAAATACCTCACAATGACAAAGTGAAAACTGAAAGTGAACACAAAGTGAAATGTTTGGTAATTTATATATAAAAAAACAAAAAAAGAAATACCTTATTTACATAATTATTCAGACCCTTTACTATGAGACTCAATTGAGCTCAGGTGCATCCTGTTTCTATTGATCATCCTTGATATGTTTCTACAACTGATTGGAGTCCACCTGTGGCAAATTCAATTGATTGGACATGATTTGGAAAGGCACACACCTGTCTATATAAGGTCCCACAGTTGACAGTGCATGTCAGAGCAAAAACCAAGCCATGAGGTCAAAGGAATTGTCCGTAGAGCTCCGAGACAGGATTGTGTCTGCAGCATTGAAGGTCCCAAAAGAACACAGTGGCCTCCATCATTCTTAAATGGATGAACTTTGGAACCACCAAAACTCTTCCTAGAGCTGGCCGCCTGGCCAAACTGAGCAATCAGGGAAGAAGGGCCTTGGTCAGGGAGGTGACCAAGAACCCGATGGTCACTCCAACAGAGCTCCAGAGTTCCTCTGTGGAGATGGCAGAACCTTCCAGAAGGACAACCATCTATGCAGCACTCCACCAATTAGGCGGTTATGGTGGAGTGGCCAGACAGACGCCACTTCTCAGTAAAAGGAACATGAAGGCCCACTTGGAGTTTGCCAAAGAAACCAAGATTGAACTCTTTGGCCTAAATGCCAAATCAAATCAAATTGTATTAGTCACATGCGCCGAACACCACAGGTGTAGACCTTACAGTGAAATGCTTACTTACGAGGCCCTAACCAACAAGGCAGTTTAAAAAGAAATATGAGTAAGGATAATAAATAAAAGTAAAGTAAAAGTAATATGAACATGTAGGTGGAATTATTAAAGTGACTATGCATAGATGATAACAACAGAGAGTAGCAGCGGTATAAAAGCGCGGGGGGGGGGGGGGGGGCAATGCAAATAGTCTGGGTAGCCATTTGATTAGATGTTCAGGAGTGTTATGGCTTGGTGGTAGAAGCTGTATAGAAGCCTCTTGGACCTAGATTTGGCGCTCCGGTACCGCTTGCCGTGTAGTAGCAGAGAGAACGGTCTATGACTAGGTTAGCTGGAATCTTTGACAATTTTTAGGGCCTTCCTCTGACACCGTCTGGTGTAGAGATCCTGGATGGCAGGAAGCTTGGCTCCAGTGATGTACTGGGCCGTACGCACTACCCTCTGTAGTGCCTTGCGGTCAGAGGCCAAGCAGTTGCCATACCCGGCAGTGATACAACCAGTCAGGATGCTCTCGATGGTGCAGCTGTAGAACCTTTTGAGGATCTGAGGACCCATGCCCAATCTTTTCAGTCTCCTGAGGGGGAATAGGTTTTGTCGTGCCATCTTCACGACTATCTTGGTGTGCTTGGACCATGTTAGTTTGATGGTGATGTGGACACCAAGGAACTTGAAGCTCTCAACCTGCTCCACTACAGCCCCGTCAATGAGAATGGGGCGTGCTTGGTCCTCTTTCTCCTGTAGTCCACAATCATCTCCTTTTGTCTTGATCACGTTGAGGGAGAGGTTGTTGTCTTGGCACCACACGGCCAGGTCTCTGACCTCTTCCCTATAGGCTGTCTCGTTGTTGTCGGTGATCAGGCGTACCACTGTTGTGTCATCGGCAAACTAAATTATGGTGTTAGAGTCATGCCTGGCCACGCAGTCATGAGTGAACAGGGAGTACAGGAGGGGACTGAGCATGCGACCCTGAGGGGCCACTGTATTGAGGATCAGCATGGCGGAGGTGATGTTACCTGCCCTTACCGCCTGGGGGCGGCCCGTCAGGAAGTCCAGGATCCTGTTGCAGAAGGAGGTGTTTAGTCCCAGGGTCCTTAGCTTATTGATGAGCTTTGAGGGAACTATGGTGTTGAACGCTGAGCTATAGTCAATGAATTACATTCTCACATAGGTGTTCCTTTTGTCTCGGTGGGAAAGGGCAGTGTGGAGTGCAATAGAGATTGTATCATCTGTGGATCTGTTGGGGCGGTATGCAAATTGGAGTGGGTATAGGGTTTCTGGGATAATGGTGTTGATGTGAGCCATGAGCAGCCTTTCAAATCACTTCATGGCTACAGATGTGAGTGCTACGAGTCGGTAGTCATTTAGGCAGGTTATGTTAGTGTTCTTGGGCACAGGGACTAAGGTGGTCTGCTTAAAACATGTAGATATTACAGACTCGGACAGGGAGAGGTTGAAAATGTCAGTGAAGAGACTTGCCAGTTGGTCAGCGCATGCTCGCAGTACACGTCCTGGTAATCCGTCTGGCCCTGCGGCCTTGTGAATGTTGACCTGTTTAAAGGTCTTACTCACATCGGCAGTGGAGAGCGTGATCACACAGTCTTCTGGAACAGCTGGAACAGCTCATGCATGTTTCAGTGTTATATGCCTCGAAGCGAGCATAGAATTAGTTTAGCTCGTCTGATAGGCTCGTCTCACTGGGCAGCTCTCGGCTGTGCTTCCCTTTGTAGTCTGTAATGGTTTGCAAGCCCTGCCATATCCCACGAGTGTTTGGAGCCGGGGAGGTACGATTCAATATTAGTCCTGTAATGATTGTTCGTCGGAGGGCATAGCGGGATTTCTTATAAGCTTCCGGGTTAGATTCCCGCTCCTTGAAAGCGGCAGCTCTAGCCTTTAGCTTAGTGCGGATTTTGCCGGTAATCCATGGCTTCTGGTTGTGGTATGTATGTACGGTCACTGTGGGGACGAAGTCATCGATGCACTTATTGATGAAGCCAATGACTAATGTTGTGTACTCCTCAATGCCATCGGAGGAATCATATTCCAGTCTGTGCTAACAAAACAGTCCTGTAGCTTAGCATCTGCTTCATCTAATCGCTTTTTATTGATCGAGTCACTAGTGCTTCCTGCTTAAATTTTTGCTTGTAAGCAGGAATCAGGAGGATAGGGTTATGATCAGATTTGCCAAATGGAGGGTGAGGGAGAGCTTTTTATGCACCTCTGTGTGTGGAGTAAAGGTGGTCCAGAGTTTTTTCCCCTCTGGTTGCACATTTAACATGCTGCTAGAATTTTCCTGCATTATAGTTCCCGGCTACTTGGAGTGCCGCCTGTGGGTGAGCGTTTTCCTGTTTGCTTATGGCGGAAAAAAGCTCATTGAGTGCGGCCCTTGTGCCAGTATCGGTCTGTGGTGATATGTAAACAGCTATGAAAAATACAGATGAAAACTCTAGATAGATTGTGTGGTCTACAGCTTATCATGAGATAGTCTATCTCAGGTGAGTAAAAACCTTGAGACTTCCTTAGACATCGTGCACCAGCTGTTATTTACAAAAATACATAGTCTGCCGCCCCTTGTCTTACCAGACGCCGCTGTTCTGTCCTGCCGATACTCCAAATAACCATCCAGCTGTATGTTGATAATGTCGTCGTTCAGCCACGACTCCGTGAAACATAAGACATTACAGTTTTGAATGTCCTGTTGGTAGTTTTATCTTCTGCGTAGGTCATTGATTTTATTTTCCAAAGATTGCACGTTTGCTAGCAGAATGGAGGGAAGTGAGGGTTTATTCGATTGCCTACGAATTCTCAGACGGCAGCCTGCTCTCTGGCACCTTTTTCTCCGCCTTCTCTTCACGCAAATGACGGGTATCTTTTCCCGGGAAAGCAGTATATTATTCACATCTGGATCGTCAGACTCGTTAAAGGAAATAAAGTATTCTGTCAGTCCATGTTGAGTAGTCGCAGTTCTGATGCCCAGAAGTTATTTTCGGTCATAAGAGACGGTAGCAGCAACATTATGTACATAATAAGTACAAAAATAAGTAACAAACAACGCAAAGAAACGAACAAAAAACACAATTGGTTAGGAATACCTAAAATGTCAGCCTTGATCTCCGGTGCCATCTCTACCCTGCCTTAACTTCACATCTGTAGGAAACCTGGCACCATCCCTACGGTGAAGCATGGTGGTGGCAGCATCATGCTGTGGGGATGTTTTTCTGCGGCAGGGACTGGGAGACTAGTCAGGATTGAGGGAAAGATGAACGGAGCAAAGTACAGAGAGATCCTTGATGAAAACCTGCTCCAGAGCACTCAGACTGGGGCTAAGGTTCACCTTCCAACAGGACAACAACCATGAGCATTTACATTTACATTTACATTTAAGTCATTTAGCAGACGCTCTTATCCAGAGCGACTTACAAATTGGTGCATTCACCTTATGATATCACACAGCTAAGACAACGCAGGAGTGGCTTTGGGACAAGTCTATGAATGTCTTTGAATGGTCCAGCCAGAGCATGGACTTGAACCCGATCGAACATCTCTGAAGAGACCTGAAAATAGCTATGCAGTGATGCTCCCCATCCAACCTGACAGAGCTTGAGAAGATCTGCAGAGAAGAATATAAACTCCCCAAAATAAAGGTGTGCCAAACTTGTAGCGTCATACCCAAGAAGACTCGGGGCTGTAATCGCTTCCAAAGGTGCTTCAACAAAATACTGAGTAAAGGGTCTGAATGCTTATGTAAATTAGATATTCCATTTTTAATTTGTAATACATTTGCAAAATTGTCTAGAATCCTGATTTTGCTTTGTCATTTTGAGCTATTGTGTGTAGATTGATGAGGGAAAAATATTTAAGGCTGTAACATATTAAAATGTGGAAATAGTCAAGGAGTCTGAATACTTTCCGAATGCACTCTACTTGGTTTTACCTGCATTAAGTACCCATTTTAGTTCAACAAAGGCTTTCTGCAGTGCAATAAAGGCAGATTAAAGCTATGACAGAGCCTGGTCAGCTGTGGGGGCAATAGCATACACCACAGTGTCATCTGCAGTCAGGTGAAAATGTTTTTTTTACAGAAAAAACAATATTGTGGTGAATAGAACCGGACCAAGAATCGATCCCTGTGGGACACCATCAGTAAATACAAACTGTAAATACACATTTCCAAACCAGCTACACACAGCCTGGTCCAGCCAAATTTAAGAATGCCTATGGATAAGTAATGAGTAGTCCACAGTGTTGCTTTAGACAGGTCAATAAAAAGTGCCGCACCGTGTTTCTTCTTTTCCAAACAATTAAGAACATAATTTAAAACCAAAGAAGTAGCAGAGATGGTGCTATGACCTAGTCTGAAACCTGACTGGTGGACATTTAGAATAAATGTTGAAGTTAAAAAGGATGTAAGTTGAATATTTACCACCGATTCTATAATTATTGGAAATCAAGAGAGTCTTGAAGTGGGGCGATAATTATTTAAGTCACAGGGGTCCCCAACTTTGTGAAGGGGGAGTACATGGCCACCTTCCAGACCCTGGGGATGGTACCAGAAATAATTGTAAGGTTAAAAATATGTGTTAAAGATTCTGTAATCAGAGGAGCAGAAAGCTGCAGCAAGAAAGGATCAAGCAAATCAGCCCCAGTGGATTTATTTTACATCAATCTTGTTCAAGGTGTCTAGTACATTACAAGTACAAAGTTGTTGAAATGAACACAAAGATTCAATAGAAGTGAATGAAACTTTCATCGAGCCAATTAGAGGCTGGGAGAGGGTCAGGCAGTCAACTGGCTGACCAGGGTAAATATCTACAGTATATACAAAAGTTAAAGAGGCTCATCCACTAAACCAAACTGCACCCCAAATCACTAACAATGTCCTCTGCGCCTAAAATAAACCAAAATGCATCCCGAATCATGAACAATATTCTCTGTTAATCTGTTCAAAACAATTCGATTTTGAGAGGATGTATGGTTAGTCAATATGCTACAGTGGCTGGTTTAACACTGGCATTCATTTGATTGATGAGACAACTGGCACAATCAAATAACTGTTGGAAGGAAAACTGTGTACTCATTGACAGTGATTCACTGAGTGTTGACAGTACAATATATGAACAATGTCACTCTGTGGCTCAGATGAAAAGCGTTTCCCTGATGCTGTCAAGCCTGACACCCAGCCAGCTGTCTGGAGACAAACTGAAAGGAGATGCAAGCTTGTAAACATCACCACTGTCATCTGCCTTATCAAAGTTGCTTTATATCAATCAGTATACTGATCAAAGCTAATCAACTGATCTCCCGGTCCCAGCTCAGAAAAGCCTCCACGACAGGGAACACTAATTTGTCCACTGAGGCCAATATTTGATGTTTTCTCTGCTCAAAAGGGGTGAAAACAAACTGGTCATCCAAAGGTTGAAAGTGTACCATATTTTCCTAAGACGTCAGAGCAGAATCTCTTTCTCTCCCGTTCCATTTCTCATGCTCTGGGCTCCAGACGAGCTCCACCGAGCCGCAAACGAGATTCTATCGATTTGGCTACAGTTTGGATCCTGTGCCATGTCAGTCAGTCAGACAGACATGTAAATAATCAGATAAATCGGTGACTCACCGTCAGAGCCTTAGCGAACGCAGTCCTGTTCTGCAGCCTCGTTCCACCCCGCTCGATCCACGACTACCTCTTATTAGTCCCCTCTTCACACAGGCCATCTCCATGGTAACCATCTTCCACTACCAATCTGAGGGCAGCGATGTGCCTCCGTCGGTTTCCAGCGAGGTCGGCCCCTGCTTTTTCTGACTGCTGTCAGAGCTGGGGAAACTAGAGAGAGTTATTTAGTTATTTAGAGTCAAACAACCCATTCAGCTAATATTATGACATTCTGTTTGCCTTCTAATATCTGTCTTGGATTTCCACTTCTGTTTGTGCTTGATCTCCAGAGATAGACACTGTCAAGTTATGCCAATCCGTGTAACTTTAAACCCTTATTTGAACAGAACCGTAGGTTAGCAAGGTTCCCAACAGCAGTCCCAACACCTACACCTGGCTATCAGCAGAGCCTTATCTGGCAGCGAAACAGTTCATTCAGCCTCATTTACTGCCTTAAAAAACATAGCTGATATGGCTGACTTGCTTAAACAAATGTGGTTCCTACTGACAACTGAGATGTACAAACTATGGCATAAGAAGATGACAAGCAGATAAGAGGCAATCCATAATTTCGATTAAGACATTAATGAGCAAGCTAGGACGGATTTAGTCAATGTAACTATTTGCTCCTTTTGAAATGTACAGTGACAGAATTCAGAACATGGGCCGTTCTTACAGTGTCCTCCCTGTACACCAAGTCAGAACCGTAGGATAAATAAAGGGGGCATTTAAGCAGACAATGAAAGCTCTTACAATATTCGATGATTACATTTCTCTAAAACAGTTCATAGGCTACATGTCAACGACCAAGTCAGAACAATAGGCGAAATTAAGAGGGGAAAATAGACCAAATTATTAGGGTGAGGCACATGGGCTTCTAACATCTTACTTCACAACATACATTTAGTATAACTTAGCTACAGTATACATATCTCCCTGGCGTATTACATAATTTACGCAGCAGCATACAATACATTTTTGGACTCACCTTGTTGTGCTGTGCTCACTTAAACAGGAAGGGGGTGCGGTGGTCCGTCGTGGACAAATTTTGCCATCAAACTTTGTCATCAAAGTCTGGCATTCTCTGGATTTATGGTGCTTTCAAAACAACTGGGAACTCTGGAAAAAAACAAGATTGAATCATGATGACGTCAGTGATCTTCAGGTCGTAGCTCTAGAAAGAGGCCCGAGTTCCCGACTTACAATTCCGAGTTGGATGACCGTTCATAATGTATTTTCCCAGTCGGAGCTCATTTTTTCCTGAGTTCCCAGTTGTCTTGAACTCACTGAAGTCAGATTTCCCAGTTCTGAGTTAAGTTGTTTTGAGCGTGGCAGAAATCATGCTGGATTGACAGCATGGCCAATGTTGAATGTTTATCATTTTAAACTTGGTAAGAGAACCATAAACAAAGATTGGGGACCACACACACACTCCACAGAATAGCAGGCTAGTGATTGCTTTGCAATGCTTGCAGTTAGCCACTGATTACTTCCAAACGACTCATTGTTGAATTTGCGATTTCCAACTTGTTGTGTAATGTTTATGTGCAATGGCCGATTAGCACCGATATGTTTTATCTATAATTTCTCTTCATTATTTCTCTTCATATGACAAGGATTAAAAAGTATTTGCGAGTAGGTTGTCGACTTGATTCATGACTGCTAGCTAAGATTTTGAAAGTATGATGTTGAAATGATCAGTCCAATCAAAGTTACTCTAGATATACTGTGATTTGACGTCATTTTATCTGTGGTCAATGACCTTGAGCCTTTTTGGATGGGCACTTCTAATGTAACTCTATGGCAGCACCCAAGGGCCTTGAATTTACGAGCTCCACCTTTAGATTTGGCAGTGACGTAGTGTCCCCATGAGTGACAGAACACTGAGCCAATCATGGCGCAACTAGAGAACATTACCAACCCCTACGCTCCATCTTTTCCGCTTGCTGCCCCACCACCACAGAACGCACTGAGCAAAGCTGAAACACCTGCATTTTGGAGCTGCCTTACGCAAGAAACCAAAAAATAGACCATGTTTGTGTGGAGGTTTTATTATTATTGTTTACATTGTTTGCAAACTGATATGTGACACATATTAATGCCAAAACAACATGCAAAACAGGCAACCCCAAAAACATTTTCTAAATTGTATTTATTTTTATTTATTTATTTGCCAAAAATCTGGGGCTCAAAATAGGTGGCCCTGAATGACCGGATGCCACTGGTCCTTACAGTCTTTCAGACAGAATCTTTACAAAGGAACAGTGGAGTTACAATTACTTTACTGTAGCTTCTGGGCTTGTTAAGGCCTTATGCTCCACAGGGAGCAAAGAGGAGTAGCTCTAAGTAAGCAAATACTGTCATCTATGTTGTCAAGAATAATTATGTCCTAACACAACACTTAATCTTGTCCAGATCAGCAGAATAGAGACAGAAACACTGACTGCCTCCTCTGCCAGGAAAAGCAGGGTATAAAAGTCCTAACCAAACACAATGGGGATTTGTCTGAGACTGTCACGTGTTGGCATGGTGTACGACACTGAAGGCGCTCGCTGATATACTGTATCAGTGATTCATCTGAGGTTGGCAAGTCTCTGCCTGTTCCCTGTCTGAGTGCTGCTCTACTCTACTTCACTCCAGAGGGCCAGACACTTCAGGACACCACAGACGCAGAGATATGAACTCTCTAACAGGCACTGTTAGATAACAGTGTTTTTCGGACTATACCATAATGGAGCAATTCAGGGCAAGAGTGTACTATAAAGATACAGAAAAGGCATTCCAACATCACACTCATGCATGCACACACATCACTCATACTGACTCTTTCTTCTCCACAGAGCCTATGCTTTGAATGCCTCCACTCACAGTGCACATATTAGGGCACTGTTATCAGTCTGTCTGTTCCATTCTCACATGTTGTTCCACCACAATTAGAATGCTCACAGCCGTCATCATAGCAGAGGACACAGAACAGATCCTTGGACTCCTCCTTACAATAAAACCCAGTGCTCCCCTTTCACCAGGGCCCTAACCGTGAGCGCACAACGGTCCTCTGTGTGTCAGTTCAGCTAAACCTAAGGTGTGGCAAAGTAGGGTGTGTAGAAGTTGAAGCTCATTCACTGCATTTCTACACAATAAAAAAAAACTCCAAAATGCTATTTGAGGAACAGCAAAAACGAACAAATATGACCCCAGACATTAATTATCACCGCAATATTAGGTTTAAATATCTGTGGAACGGCATGTACAATGTCAACCACCACTCAACCCCATCACACACTGACTAATTTACTTGTGGAATGGCGCATACAGTGCAATATGAAATATACAGTATTCACAAAGTATTCACACCACTTGACTTTTTCCACATTTGTTGTGTTACTGCCTGAATTTAAAATTGATTAAATTGACCTTTTGTGGCACTGGCCTACACACAATACCCCATAATTTCAAAGTGGAATTATGTTTTTAGAAATGCTTACTAATTAGTTAAAAATGAAAAGCTGAAATGTCTTGAGTAAATAAGTATTTGTTATGGCAAGCTAAAATAACTTCAGGAGTTAACATTTGCTTAACAAGTCACATAACACGTTGCATGGACTCACTCTGTGTGTAATAATAGTGTTTAACATGATTTTTGAATGACTACCTCATCTCTGTACCCCACACATACAATTATCTGTAAGTTCCTTCCGTTGAGCAGTGAATTTCAAACACAGATTCAACCACAAAGACCAGGGAGGTTTTCCAATGCCTCGCAAAGAAGGGCACCTATTGGTAGATGAGTATAAACAAAATATCCCTTTGAGCATGGTGGAGTTGTTAATTACACTTTGGATGGTGTATCAATACACCAAGTCACTACAAAGATGCAGGCGTCCTTCCTAACTCAGTTGCTTGAGAGGAAGGAAACCGTTAATACTGTAACGACCCTGGGTTTATAAGCGCGGAAATCGACTCTGCCGCTTGCGCATGCTTTTGCGGCATAGTCGATAGCGCGCCGGACCTCGGGCTAGAAGGTCGAGGGTTCGAGACCTGCCCCCTGCTGTTTCATTACATTGGTGTCAGAAGTGATCGGACCTTGCATCCACGACAGTGCGTGTGCTTGGCCGGTGAGCGCGTTCCTGTAACCTGTGGTTACCTAGGTTAGCCCATTTGCTCACAGCAAAAACGTTTACTTTTTCAAACCCAATGTTCTTGTTGTCTGCTTGTTTTAGTCAATTACAAAACAACATTTAAGAAAAGTACAACATGTCTTAAGAATACTTTTCAACATTGCCTGCTCCCGAATGTTCTCAGTACTCATAAAAACTTAATATTGTAGGGCTTCCCTCATGACCCTTTTCATGAAGGTGCTAGCAGCCACATGAACACAAACAGACTATTCAGATACAAGTAATCAGTGGAGTTACAAACGGACTACACCAAATCAAGTTAATTTACCTGTGAATAAAAATGTTCCACACCAGTGGAGGCTCCTCAGAGGAAGAAGTGGAGGACCATCCTCCTCAGTGAATTAAAAAAAAGGGTAAAACACTGAAAGAGTTATCCTTTTTAGATAAAACTATACTAAATATATTCACGTCACCAATTAATTGATTAAAGCACACAGTTTTACAATGAAGGTCTACAGTAGCTTAACAGAACTCTGTAGGGTAGCACCATGGTGTAGCTGGAGGACAGCTAGCTTCCGTCCTCCTCTTGGTACATTGACTTCAATACAAAACCTAGGAGGCTCTTGGTCCTCACCCCCTTCCATAGACTTACACACTAATTATGACAACTTCCGGAAGACATCCTCCAACCTATCAGAGCTCTTGCAGCATGAACTGAAATGTTGTCCACCCAATCAAAGGATCAGAGAATGAATGTAGTACTGAAAGCATAAGCTACAGCTAGCTAGCACTGCAGTGCATGAAATCTGGTGAGTAGTTGACTCAAAGACAGAGAAAGACAATAGTTGAACAGTTTTGAACAAATTAATTTATTCAACAATGAAGGAGAAGCAAGCGAGAGAGAGAGAGAGAGAGAGAGAGAGAGAGAGATTTTGTAATTTTTTTAACTTTCAGTTTCATTTACTTAGCTAGGAAATGCAGCTGGCTAGTTTAGATATGACAGAATGGCGACGGAGGGGATGGCTGCCATTTTACGGACTCCTAACCAATTGTGCTATTGTGTGTGTTCTTTTGCATTATTTGTAACTTACTTTGTACATAATGTTTCTGCCACCGTCTCTTAAGACCAAAAAGAGCTTCTGGATATCAGGACAGCGATTACTCACCTCGTACTGGACGAAGATTTTTTCTTTAACAAGTCGGACGCAAAGGATTTACTTCAGACACCCAACAAGGCCCAAATCTCTGTCATTCGCATGAGAAAGAGACGGAGATATCGGGGACGTAGGTCGTGGTGCCTTGTAAGGATCCAATGGCGAGTGGGTAATCTGCCTCTACCATCAGTACTATTAGCCAACGTACAATCATTGGAAACCAAAATAGAAGAGCTACGATCACAAATATCCTACCAACGGGACATTAAAAACTATAATATCTTATGTTCCACAGAGTTGTGGCTGAACGATGACTCTGATAACATACAGCTGGCATGGTTTACGCTGCATCGGTAAGATAGAACAGCTGCCTCCGGTAAGAGTATCTTAGAGTATCTTATGATAAACTGTAGACCACACTATTTACCAAGTGAATTATCAGATATATTTTTCGTAGCTGTCTATTTACCACCAGAAACCGATGCTGGCACTAAGGCCGCACTCAATGAGCTGTATAAGGTTATAAGCAAACAGGAAAACGCTCATCCAGAGGCAGCGTGGCCGGGGACTTTAATGCAGGGAAACCTAATTTCTACCAGCATGTCAAATGTGCAACCAGAGGGAAAAAAACTCTAGACCACATTTACTACACACACAAAGCTCTCCCTCGCCCTCCATTTGGCAAATCTGACCATAATTCTATCCTCCTGATTCCCGCTTAGAAGCAAAAACGAAAGCAGTAAGCACCAGTGACTCGGTCAATAAAGAAATGGTCAGATGACACAGATGCTAAGCTACAGGACTGTTTTGTTAGCACAGATTGGAATATGTTCCGGGATTCTTCCGATGGCATTGAGGAGTACACCACATCCGTCACTGGCTTCATCATTAAGTTAATCGATGACGTCATCCCCACACTGACCATACGTACACCCCCCCACCAGACGCCATGGATTACAGGCAACATCCGTACTGAGCTAAAGGGTAAAGCTGACGCTTTAAAGGAGCTGGACTCTAACCCGGACGCTTATAAGAAATCCTGTTATGTCCTCCGACGAACCATCAAAAGGGCAAAGCATCAATACAGGATTAATATTGAATCGTACTACACCGGCCCCCGAACGCTCGTCGGATTTGGCAGGGCTTGCAAACTATTACAGACTACAAAGGGAAGCAAAGCCGTGAGCTGCCCTGTGACACGAGCCTACCAGACGAGCTAAATTACTTCTATGCTCGCTTCGAGGCAAGCAACACTGAAGCATGCATGAGAGCATCAGCTGTTCCAGGCGACTGTGTGATCACGCTCTCCGTAGCAGATGTGAATAAGACCTTTAAACAAGTCAACATTCACAAAGCCGCAGATCCAGACGGATTACCAGGACGTGTACTGCGAGCATGCGCTGACAAACTGACAAGTTTCTTTACTGACATTTTCAACCTATGCCTGACTGAGTCTGTAATACCTACATGTTTCAAGCAAACCACCTTAGTCCCTGTGCCTAAGAACACTAAGGTAACCTGCCTAAATGACTACCGACCCATAGCACTCACGCCTGTAGCTATGAAGTGCTTTAATAGGCTTGTCATGGCTCACATCAACACCATTATCCCAGAAACCCTATACCCACTCCAATTTGCATACCGCCCCAACAGATCCACAGATGATGCAATCTCTATTGCACTCCACACTGCCCTTTCCTACCTGGACAAAGGAACACCTATGTGAGAATGCTATTCATTGACTACAGCTCAGCGTTCAACACCATAGTTCCCTCAAAGCTCATCACTAAGCTAAGGACCATGGGACTAAACACCTCCATCTGCAACTGGATCCTGGACTTCCTGACGGGCCGCCCCCAGGTTGTAAGGGTAGGTAACAATACATCTGCCACGCTGATCCTCAACACAGGGGTGTGTGCTTAGTCCCTTCCTGTACTCCCTGTTCACCCACGACCGCGTGGCCACGCACGACTCCAACACTATCATCAATTTTGCTGACGACACGACGGTGGTAGGCCTGATCACCGGCAACAATGAGTCAGCCTACTGGGAGGAAGTCAGTGACCTGCCAGTGTGGTTCCAGAACATCTGTAACGGCAGTCTATTTCGTCCTCCTCATCGGACGAGGAGAGGCGAGAAGGATCGGAGGACCAATGTACAGCGTGGTAAGTTTCCATGATTTAATAACACGAAAACTAGACAAAATACAAAACAACAAACGAACCAACCGTCACAGTCCCGTGTGGCACAAACACTGACACAGGAAACAACCACCCACAAAATCCCAACACAAAACAAGCCACCTATATATGATTCTCAATCAGGGACAACGATTGACAGCTGCCTCTGATTGAGAACCATATTAGGCTGAACACAGAAACAGACAAACTAGACACACAACATAGAATGCCCACCCAGCTCACGTCCTGACCAACACTAAAACAAGCAACACACATAAGCACTATGGTCAGGACGTGACAACATCTACCTCTCCCTCAACGTCAGTAAGCTCAAGGAGCTGATCGTGGACTACAGGAAACATGGGCCCATCCACGTGGTCTACAGGAAACGCGGCCCCATCCACAGACGGGGCCGCAATGGAGCAGGTAAGAGCTTCAAGTTCTTCCAAATCACTAAAGACTTAAAAGGTACAAACACAGGCACACAGTCGTGAAGAAGGCACGACAGCGCATCTTCCCCCTCAGGAGGCTGAAAAAGTTTGTCATGGGCCCTCAAATCCTCAGCTGTACCTAGGGCTGTGGCGGTCACAACATTTTGTCAAGCTGTGATAACCGCAAATAACCGTCGGTCTCACTGTAATTGACCGTTAATTAACATAAACACATTTAGCATCTCCTGCCTTCCACACCTGATGAATACCTTTAAAAAGTTTCATAAATCCATGTAATATAGCCGACACCTTCACAATAAATCCATTATTATTTTGAGACAGGTCTAAAGAAGCATGATGTTAAGAAAATGTAGTCTCTTTAAGAAGAATAGAATAGCATACTCTGAGTTGTCCTTATGTTACGTCCTGATCTGGCTATGCCAAATGGCTGTGGGATACACTAGTTCATTTAGCAGACAAGATTTGCTTAGAATTCCATGGCATTATTTTATAGTATGAAGAATACAATTGGACAAACTGAATAAAATAGAAAGGATATTTTCTCCAAACTATTTGAGGGAGTGCGCATATGCGGCTATTCTGTGTTGAGCGGTTAACAAAGAAATAGGTATTCATATATGCTTAATTTAAAGTTATTCATGTAACTTTAGTTGTTCAACAAACGTTGGGCTATATGTTTTTATTTTTAATACATTGTAAGGCTACATGATGCGACTTGCTTGAAATGCATGAGCTCTGCTATGTTTTTTTGCGCAGGCTGTACACACTACATCAGTCACTCATTTACTATTTGACAAGCACTTAATAATGCCTAGAATTTCACGGACGGCATCCCCTTTGTGTGGCCGTAATGCACTCTAAAAAAAAATCCATGCCTTTTGCAGCCAGTGGCTGTTGTTCGCTTCTCTCTGAGTGCTGCGCGCTCTATCACGTGATCTTTCTCACAGGCTACAAGTGAAGACAGGCACATTGGGGATGAAACTGCGCACGTCCTTATCCAATTCCGAGGTGTATATTGATATTGGAAGAACTGTCCACATTTACTTTTCGACAGCCAACAATATGAGTAGGCCTAACGAACAGCAAAAGCACTAGCCTATGTCAATCTACTATCCCCCATAGTACAATGGTCGACCTATTCTATTCTGTGAGAGAAATACATTTTCCAAACATAGTCTGGGACAGTTGTGGTATGCGATAAATCCCAAATTAAGACAACCACTAGCCTCAAAAAATGTTCAACGCAATGTGGCTGATGTAACAGATCAGAACGTTTTGCTTAAAATAAACTATTCGACTATTTCTTCACATTATAAGCACAACAATGCACACATAAGACAAAAAGACAATAAGCTATATATACAAATGTTCCATGAGTGGAAAACACCATTATCAAAATTGACCATAAATGCAATCATGAATGTAATGCTTTTATTATAAAGGTGCATTTTTATGGTGAAAATGATCTTCCCCAAACTTGAAACTCACAAGCTGCTTATGTATGCCAGTTAGGCTCTACACCCCTTGTAAAGCCGATTAATGTGCTTCATTTTAAGAAGTTATTTGGCCACTTTAGTTGTGATACAAATGTTATTAAAACATATAGGCCTATGGGCTAGGCTACTTGAGGTGCGCGACTATGATTAGAAAAAGTCACACAAAAAAACGGCTTTGTTTCTTATGCTGGGCATAATTCACAAGTGATAATATATAGTTCACAAGTGATAGGCTAATATTGTCACCCATCAGACTATTCTTGGTTTAATCTTGTCTTATTAACATATATTATTTAGTATATGTGTGAAATTTGTTTTAAATTTAGAATGGACCATTATTATGTACCTGTATTGAAACAGGGCCAGCGGGAAAAAATATGTCATCTCTGCACTTAAATAGTGAATGGAGGACGCTTTTCCCCGTGGTTCATTTTCATGCCAGCCAGGTAGGCTATACTCCTGTTGTAAATATAAGCAGGATTTATTATTAGGAAAGTTGAGAAATGTATATAGTAGGTCTAGCCTATAAAAAGCTGATCCTCCTATTTTTAGGCCATCACTCCATTTTCTCGTGCAATTGCATAGCCTATTGAAATATTGCACAACATAAACTCATGGGCTCTCATGAAGTGTTTGATTAGATTTTCGAATATATTTGCATTGATGTCAGAATTATTAGAGGGACAATAAAGTAGTTAACATAAGTTCAAAGGCTGGTCTGAGTGCATCTTCTCAGTTTCATTCAGTAGTACAACTAAATTAATTAGAAATGTCCTTGTTTTTAAAGAAAAGCACAGCTTTTGTCCATTAAAATAACATCAAATTGATCAGAAATACAGTGTAGACATTGTTAATGTTGTAAATGACTATTGTAGCTGGAAGTGACAGATTTTTTATGGAATATCTACGTAGGCGTACAGAGGCCCATTATCAGCAACCATCACTCCTGTGTTCCAATGGCACGTTGTGTTAGCTAATCCAAGTTTATCATTTTAAAAGGCTAATTGATCATGAGAAAACCCTTTTGCAATTATGTTAGCACAGCTGAAAACTGTTGTTCTGATTAAAGAAGCAATAAAACTGGCCTTCTTTAGACTAGTTGAGTATCTGGAGCATCAACATTTGTGGGTTCGATTACAGGCTCGAAAATTGCCAGAAACAAATAACTTTCTTCTGAAACTCATCAGTCCATTCTTGTTCTGAGAAATGAAGGCAATGCCATGCGAGAAATTTCCAAGAAACTGAAGATCTAGCCCAACTAAGTAATCATTAATGATTTGCATTATCTCAATTATCATTCTGTCACTGCATGACAATGCACATTTGTTATTATGGCCCACAAATGTTATTGTATTTGGAGGAAAAAACAAGACATGTATTTTGGGGAAATGCTCTAAATAGCAAGTTGTTCAGGGCCCAGTTTCTCAAAAGCATCTTAAGACTAACTTCATCATTAGAACTATAAGATCCTATGGTTCTATCATGAATTTAGCTTTACAATGCTTTTGGGAAACTAGGCCTCCCAATGCCTGGTTCAATTAATGCCTGGCTATCAGATTACAAGTTTTACAAGGCCGAGTTCAAATGTCAAATTCAAAGCAATCGGCGCACAGCCTAAACGGCTGACCGGCAAAGCAAATGACACTGTCTCTGCCCTCTGCTTTCTAAAAGTGACAGAAAAGGCGCACAGACTGGCAGCTGCTCTCTGAGCGATGCTCCACATAGTCCTAAAGCCAGACATTGTATACACTAAACAGACATTGCAGTTTAATCTGGATTGGAATGATTTTAGAGTACTTTTTTGTTTTTTCTTGCCTACTTTAAATTGTTGGTCTTGAGCTTGGGTATAGCGACTGCCATCCTGGCACTGTTGTGGCCCTGGGTGGCTCCCCTACCAGAATTTACTGACCAGCCAAAAGGCCCTAGAGCCAGACCCTGCCAAAGCCACCACTGGGCTCTCTCCCCCAGGCCTGCCCCCTGCCTGCCTGCCACTCAGAGCCCCAGACTCTCTGGCTCCTAGCCTGGACACAACCCAACTCCATGGGTTGTTAAGGAGGGAAGTAGACTGATTACAGCCAAAATACCTGTATGTCATTATTGCCTTCAGTCTGTGACCTGAAAATGACTGGTAAAGCTTCTGACCCATGACAGTTTTGTGGTGCACTGTGTTTAGGAGTTACTTTCACTTACTATAACCCGAAAAAGAGATATAAAACAAATATCTGAAAATCATATTATATCAAGTGACAAGCCTCTTATTTCTGGAGTGCGGCTCCTTTTCTTTTCTCCCTTTTCTCGTCCTTCTCTTTTCAGACTGTATCTAACCTTCTAACCGGGCCCCATTTCTGCACTCTCTTCAGCTTGGTATGAAGCTCAGAGTAGCTTATCTAAACTGTCAATCAGAAGTCAGCAGCATCAAAACCTGTTCTGTAACATGGGGAGGCGGGGGGGGGGGGGGGGGGGGGGGGGGCTGCTAGCATTTGGCACAATTGTTCAGGTAATTACAGATTTGAAAGTGAATGTGAATTACATAATGTTCCCTCAAACAACGCAATCCAACGAAGCCTGAGGCGAACACAACAGAAGAGAGGGCTTTGTGTGTAGGGTGGATAGGCTGATGTGACTGATGGAGGGATAGAGAAATAATGGGAAGGGGAGGTTGAGTGAAGGAGAAGGAAAGGGAGCTAGAGAGTGAATAGGAGGTAGAGAGAAAAATAATAAGAGGTAGAGTAGAAAAAGAAAGAGTGAGTGAAAGGAAGAAGATTGAATTTCATCTTCGCGGAGACGGGAACACTGCCTTCACCAAAACAAAAGGATAAAACTATGACCTTTTCTGGTCTCTGTCTCAGCCTGGCTGACGGATGGAGTGTGCTCTCCCTCTCTTTTCCTCTCTCTGTGTCAGTGTCCAATATCAACTTCTAAAACAATTATTGAAGTGCCAGAGGGAGTGTAGAGCCAGTGACAGCCAACAGACCGGGGAAGAGTATCTGTCCAGCTAACAATTCTAGGGAGAGAGAACAGTGTTGTAATATTACCCGTAATGTTCCCATTAGTGTCCAGTTTTCCATTAGTTAGGGGAACATTCTATCTATGATAACAAAAACCTTCTGAGAACCTTTTTTATCTTGTTTTGGTGTTAAAGTTAGGAGAACATTCCCTTAATGTCAAACAGAACTTATCCAGAACATGCTTACAATGTTCAAAGGGACGTTGCAAGAACATTAATGTGTCCAGTTTTCAGGGGGTTAGGAGAATATTCCATCGACATCCTGCCAAACAAACATAGAACACGGTTGCCATGTTCTCAGAATACAAGATGTTCATGTTCAAGACACATTTCATGGGAACGTTCCAAGAACATTTCTGAGGATCAGTTGTTAGGACGTCGCCTGATGGTCCCAAAGAAATGTTCTCCCAAAGATACATCACACCTTGTTACTGTTGCCAAGCCCACCAAGGGCCTGAATGCTTACAGCTCTTTTAGTCTGTTGGCAAAGTTAGAAATACTCACATAGTCCTTTCAGCTTACACATTTGACATGCATGATTACAATATGCATGTTCATTTATGCAATAATTATTATTCAACATGTCCTCAACACTGATTTGAACTCACAACCTCTTGGGTCATAGCATTCAGATCTTCCTGCTATGCCAACATGCCTGTGTCAGCTATCAGTTGATTTCACTATTCTCTCATTATTTATTTCATTGACTTATTGCAACATTTTAAGGGATTTCTGCATTGTTGTCTAATGTTGGTGGGGTATATTAACCTGTTTTAATTATATTCCTGATTCACTATGATCAATAAAAGTTTTTGTTGAGTGTACTTTCAACAGAGCTGAGATTTACTTCAAAGTGCATTCACCTTATTGCTTACACCGATTAAGTTGTTTCAGATTTACACAAGTGCCTTGGGAGGAGGGGATAGGGTTTTTTCTAGGGGCCTAACTGTACTGGCCCAATAAACACATGCCCCATAGATATCCCTTATTGGGACACTGCTTAGGGTGTTTGTTATTGGTGCTAGTGGCCTGGGTTTGAGACCTGCTACGGGAGACACTCTACTACCACATTCTTAGCAATATATGTTAATGTTGTTATTTGGCAACTGTCACACCATGATCTGTCTTACCTGTCTTGTGATGGTCTCCAAACCCCATCAGGTGTCTCCCATTACCTTATGTGTATTTATATCTGCTTTTTCTGTTTGTCTGTTGCCAGTTCGTCTTGTCCCGTCAAGTCTTACCAGCGTGTTCCCTTGTTTCCTGTGCTCTAGTTTTTGCTTTTTATAGTCTTCCCAGTTCTGACCTTTCTGCCTGTCCTGACCCTGATCCTGCCTGCCATCCTGTACCTGCCTGACTCTGATTTGGATTACGACTCTTTGCCTGCCTTGACCTACCTTGGTCTTAGCCTGAGCCGTGATAGTACGAACTGGCCATGACTGACCCAGCAGGCTTGGACCAGCTCCGCAACGCTGTCTACTCCCAAGGAGCCACCATTGGAAGACATGAGGAGTTACTGCAAAGCCTTATGGAGCGACTCCATACCCTGGCAGAATGCCATGACCATGGGTTGAATACATTTCTGGAGCAATTCCATGGATTCCCAACTAGGCAGCAAGCCACAACAGTAATCCCCAGACTCTCAGCAACCCCGCCACCACCGTCGCTTCTTCCCAGCCTCCCCTTGTGTACCAAGAACCCCGCTTCTCTCCCCCGGAGTGCTACACTGGAGATTCTGTAACCTGCCGGGCATTTATCTCCCAGTGCTCCCTCATCTTCGAGCTGCAGCCTTCTTTGTTCCCCTCTAACCGTTCAAAAGATAGCGTACTTGATAACGCTGATGTCCGGGAGGGCCCTGGGCTACGGCGGTGTGGGAGCAACAGTCCACCGTTTGCCTCAGTCTGGAGGAGTTTGTCGCGGAGGTACGAAAAGTGTTAGATTCTCCGTTGTCAGGAAGAGAGGCTGCTCGTAAGCTGCTCCAACTACGTTGAAGAATTCGGTGTCACCCGAGTTCCCTCTGAGATCACAGAGGGCTGTCGACTCGCCTCCTCCGGAGCCCATGCAACTGGGCAGGGCTAGATTGTCTCCTGCTGAGTGCTTACGCAGACTGATCACCAACAGCTGTTTGTATTGTGGAGCTACGGGACAATTCTTATCTAGCTGCCCATTAAAAGACCAGGCTCATCAGTAGGAATGAGTACACTGGTGAGCCGAACAGGGAGTTTCCAATTTCTTACTACTCGTAACCCCCTCTATGGTACCCTGTTGTGGGGAGACCAGTCCATTGACTCTGGGGCCGACGAGAGCTTTATGGACACTACCCTGGTGTCAGAGCTGGGTATCTCCACTCAACCTCTTTCCATCCCGATGGACGCCAGAGCGCCGGATGGGCGCTCTATTGGCAGAGTCACCCACAATACGGTTCCTATCAACCTGCAAGTGTCAGGCAACCACAGTGAGGCTATGCAGTTTCTGCTCCTGGAGTCTCGTCGTGTACCCATAGTTTTCGGGTTTTTCATGGCTCCAGAGGCACAACCCCCTAATCGACTGGGTTGGAGTCTGTTTTGCAATGCACATTATCTGAAGTCGGCCGTACCTGGAAGAGAGCCTGGGCCGCTCTTCTCAAGACCACCTAAAAGGTATCCACAACAGGCGGACCGCCACCAGAACCCTGCTCCCCGCTACCGTCTTGGGCAGAGGGTATGGCTTTCCACTCGGGATCTGACCCTCCGTGTGGAGTCCCGCAAACTTTCCCCCTGTTTTATCAGCCCTTTCCCCATCTCTAAGGTCCTTAGCCTCTTTGCTGTTCTCCTTCTGTTGCCACGCACCCTCTGTATACATCACACTTTCCATGTATCTAGAACTAAACCCCTGTCTCACAGCCCTTTGTCTCCTGTCTCTGATTAGGAATCACATCAGCTGTAGTCATTGTATTTTGATCTGTAATTGTATACATACATTTTCTTGCAACGTTCTCTTGAAACGTTTCTAGAACATCAATATATTATGTTCTGAGAACATGTCAACCATGTTCTGTAAATGTGGTGTGACTTTGAAGGACTATTCTCCTAACCCACAGAAAACTGGGCACGAATGTTTCTGCAACTTTCCCGTTGAACATTTCTAGAGCATTATTATCTTAAGTTCTGAGAACATGATAACCACGTTCTGGGTAAGTTCAATTTGACATTAATCGAATGGTCTCTTGGAAACATTCCTTAAACGTTCATTTATGACCTAATGAGACTCTTAAGGGAACATTCTCTAAAGTTGTCGGAACGATTGTTGTTAGCTTTGTGTCACAGAGAGCAAGAAGGAAGAGAGAAAAGAGGGGAAAAGGATAAGAGGAGGGAGAACGAAATAACCATCATCAAAATGTAGATTTAATGAAAGTTAAGCCTCATTAGGCTGACTGTGCACATATGAGTGTGTGTATGTTTGTGTGTTTAATTAAGCTGTATGTCAGGCATCTTTGGATAAAAACAAAACTATTCAGGGCAAAAGCAGATTATGAGATTAAGTGATGCAACCAGGAAATATAAATACATAATAATAATGTATGTAAATTAATGTACTAGCAAAATGGGTTGGAAATCATTCCTCTTCAGCTTGCTAAAAGAAATGTGTGTGGATTTGCATCCCTTCAGTGTGTGCCTGTGTGAGTGAGTGAGATGATGACTTTGTAATGGCATCTCTGAGAGGTGGGAAATGAATCTCTTAATCAGTGCACGGCCTGTTAGCTTAGCAATCGCCTCTAGGTGGGGAATTACCTGCAGAGCATCTCTGCCTCCGATGACTTTTCCTTTTTCCTTTAATTTACTGTAGCTGAGCATTGACTGGACGGCCCTGCCTAAGACTACATGGCCAGGCAGTGGCCAAACCAATCTGGGATAATACAGTAAAATCTCCCACGCTATTATTTTACTAAGACCTCCAAACAATGTTAGAGCAACACTGAACTGCTTATAACATCAACAATGGTATAATCATAGAAGTATCCCGGGAAGCAAAATTACGCTGAAAATAGATATTTTAGACGTCTTTTCCAGACATTGACATCACGTGCATTTCTGGTGCTGAATGAAAGGTTAGAAGACGTCCTTTCCGGACACCAAAAATACATCTTATAATGACGTTTGAAAGACGTCTTATATACGGACGTCAAAAATACATATTTTCTGGACGTTGAAATCAGTTGCATTTTAGGTGCTGAAAGAAAGGTAAAAATATGTATTTCCGGACATCGAAAATCAGTTTTTTCTTGGACGTTGAAAATCCGTTTTATCGAAAATATATAATTTACAGACAAATTTCAACTGCTTTACACTCTCAATTAAGTAACCATGATATCAATAAGAAAGAGGAGCCAACTGGATATTGCAACAAAATATGTATTATTGCTCCCATCTATCACATTCACTTATGTTAGCTTTTTCAAACGCTTAAAAACTGTCAGCGATGATGTTCAACGTAGTCCAACTTACAGAGTAAACCAACAGACCACATCAACTACAATAACATTCTGGGGGAAAAAAGACGTTACCTGACGTCAAATGCTTAGTGTGATAGTTTTTATTTTTTATTAGACTGATATTGTTTAAATGGCAGAATAAAGGACTTGTCAAATCAAATCAAGTCACATTTTATTGGTCACATACACATGGTTAGCAGATGTTAATGCGAGTGTAGTGAAATGCTGGTGCTTCTAGTTCCGACCATGCAGTAATCTAACAATTTCACAACAACTACCTTTTACACACAAGTGTACACACAAGTGTAAAGGAATGAATAAGAATATGTACATATAAATATATGGAGAGTGATGGCCGAACGGCATAGGCAAGATGCAGTAGATGGTATAGAGTACAATATATACATATGAGATGAGTATTGTAGTGTATGTAAACATTATATAAAGTGGCATTGTTTAAAGTGACTAGCGATACATCCAATTTTTTATTATTAAAGTGGCTAGAGATTTGAGTCAGTATGTTGGCAGCAGCCACTCAATGTTAGTGATGGCTGTTTAACAGTCCAATGGCCTTGAGATAGAAGCTGTTTTTCAGTCTCTCGGTCCCTGCTTTGATGCACCTGTACTGACCTCACCTTGTGGATGATAACGGGGTGAACAGGCAGTGGCTCGGGTGGTTGTTGTCCTTGATGATCTTTATGGCCTTCCTGTGACATCGGGTGGTGTAGGTGTCCTGGAGGGCAGGTAGTTTCCCCCCGGTGATGCATTGTGCAGACCTCACTACCCTCTGGAGAGCCTTACGGTTGTGGGCAGAGCAGTTGCCGTACCAGGCGGTGATACAGCCCGACAAAATGCTCTCGATTGTGCATCTGTAAAAGTTTGTGAGTGTTTTTGGTGACAAACCAAATTTCTTCAGCCTCCTGAGGTTGAAGAGGCGCTGTTGCGCCTTCTTCACCACGCTGTTTGTGTGGGTGGACCATTTCAGTTTGTTCGTGATGTGTACGCCGAGGAACTTAAAACTTTCCACCTTCTCCACTACTGTCCCGTCAATGTGGATAGGGGGGTGCGCCCTCTGCTGTTTCCTGAAGTCCACAATCATCTCCTTTGTTTTGTTGACGTTGAGTGTGAGGTTATTTTCCTGACACCACACTCCGAGGGCCCTCACCTCCTCCCTTTATGCCGTCTCGCCGTTGTTGGTAATCAAGCCTACCACTGTAGTGTCGTCTGCAAACTTGATGATTGAGTTGGAGTCGTGCATGGCCACGCAGTCATGGGTGAGCAGGGAGTACAGGACAGGGCTGAGAACGCACCCTTGTGGGGCCCCAGTGTTGAGGATCAGATTGGTGGAGATGTTGTTTCCTACCCTCACCACCTGGGGGCGTCCCATCAGGAAGTCCAGGACCCACTTGCACAGGGCGGGGTCGAGACCCAAGGTCTCGAGCTTAATGACGAGTTTGGAGGGTACTATGGTGAATGCTGAGCTGTAGTCGATGAACAGCATTCTTACATAGGTATTCCTCTTGTCCAGATGGGTTAGGGCAGTGTGCAGTGTGATTGCGATTGCGTCGTCTGTGGACCTATTGGGGCGGTAAGCAAATTGAAATGGGTCTAGGGTGTCAGGTAGGGTGGAGGTGATATGATCCTTGACTAGTCTCTCAAAGCACTTCATGATGACGGAAGTGAGTGCTACGGGGCGATAGTCGTTTAGCTCAGTTACCTTAGCTTTCTTGGGATGGTGGCCCTCTTGAAGTATGTGGGAACAGCAGACTGGGATAAGGATTGATTGAATATGTCCGTAAACACACCAGCCAGCTGGTCTGCGCATGCTCTGAGGACGCGGCTAGAGATGCCATCTGGGCCGGCAGCCTTACGAAGGTTAACACGTTTAAATGTTTCCCTCACGTTGGCTGCGCTGAAGGAGAGCCCGCAGGTTTTGGAAGTGGGCCATGTCGGTGTTACTGTATTGTCCTCAAAGCGAGCAAAGATGTTGTTTAGTTTGTCTGGAAGCATGACATCGGGGTCCGCGATGGGGCTGGATTTATTTTTGTAGTCCGTGATTGACTGTAGACCCTGCCACATACCACTTGTGCCTGAGCCGTAGAATTTTGACTCTACTTTGTCTCTATACTGACGCTTAGCTTGTTTGATTGCCTTGCGGAAGGAATAGCTACACTGTTTGTATTCGGTCATGTTTCCGGTCGCCTTGCCCTGATTAAAAGCAGTGGTTCGCGCTTTTAGTTTTGCTCCTGCCATCAATCCACAGTTTCTGGTTGGGGAAGATTTTAATAGTCGCCGTGGGTACAACATCACCGATGCACTTGCTAATAAAGTCGCTCACCGAATCAGCATATACATCAATGTTGTTGTTCGATGCTATCCGGAACATATCTCAGTCCATGTGATCGAAGCAAGCTTGAAGCGTGGAATCAGATTGGTCGGACCAGCGTTGAACAGACCTGAGCACGGGCGTTTCCTGTTTTAGTTTCTGTCTATAGGCTGGGAGCAACAAAATTCAGTCGTGGTCAGATTTGCTGAAAGGAGGAGGAGGGAGGGCTTTGTATGCGTCGCGGAAGTTAGAGTAACAATGATCCAGAATTTTAACAGACCGTGTCGCGCATTCGATATGTTGATATAATTTAGGGAGCCTTGTTTTCAGATTAGCCTTGTTAAAATCCCCAGCTACAATAAATGCAGCCTCAGGATATGTGGTTTCCAGTTTACATAGAGTCCAATGAAGTTCTTTCAGGGCCGTCGAGGTGTCTGCTTGGGAGAGGATATTCACGACTGTGATTATAATCGAAGATAATTCTCTTGGTAGATAATGCGGTCGGCATTTGATTGTAAGGAATTCTAGGTCAGGTGAACAAAAGGACTTGAGTTCCTGTATGTTGTTATGATCACATCACAACTCGTTAATCATAAGGCATACACCCCCACCCTTCTTCTTACCAGAGAGATGTTGGTTTCTGTCGGTGCGATGCGTGAAGAAACCAGGTGGCTGTACCAACTCTGATAACGTATCCCGAGTGAGCCATGTTTCCATGAAACAGAGAATGTTACAATCTCTGATGTCTCTCTGGAAGGCAACCCTTGCTCGGATTTCGTCTACCTTGTTGTCAAGAGACTGGACATTGGCGAGTAGTATACTCGGGAGCGGTGGGCGTTGTGCCCGTCTACGGAGCCTGACCAGAAGACCGCTCCGTCTGCCCCTTCTGCGGCTTCGTTGTTTTGGGTCGCCTGCTGGGATCCGATCCATTGTCCTGGGTGGTGGACCCAGAGGATCCTATTAGAAGATTCATTCCACTGTTTCAAATGGATGGAAGCAACACATGCATTGCAAACCGAGCACAGCAGACTTGGTGTGTGTGTGAGCGTGTGTGCATGTATGTATGTGTGCGTGCATTTGTATTTGTGTGTACTATACGTGGAAATAGTTAGGAGCACTCAACACCCAACATATGGCAGCAGGTGTATGTTGGGGTGTGTGTACTGTGCGTGTGTGTGCGTGTGTGTGAGAGAGAGAGAGAGCAGAGTGCAGAAAGTGCAGAGTGCGGAGAGAGAAAGAAGCAGAGGGAGAGAGAGATGAAAGATGAGGAGTTTAGAGGCACCCAACACTTTGCACAGCAGATGCAACATTCTGTCTGGCACAATGATCTGTGGGGCTGCTCTATTTATATATCCCTCTCTGTCACACCACAGCCAGTAGGTAAGTTGCTGACGTTCACTACAGGAGAGAGAGAGGGAGTTGGAAAGAAAGAGAGCAAGAGAGATGGATAAAGAGTGTGAGAGAGAGCGAGAGAGCGAGAGCGAGAGAGAGCGAGAGAGAGCGAGAGAGAGCGAGAGAGAGAGAGCGAGAGAGAGAGAGAGAGAGAGAGAGAGAGAGAGAGAGAGGAGGAAGGACAAGGGGAGGAAGGACAGGGGGAGGAAGGACAGGTTAGGTTCATCAGTAAGCATAGAGTGTTGATATTCAAATTCAGGAAGATGTGAGATTGTGGGGTTGGCTCACAAACTAAATCATAACAGTTTGGTTCAGAAACTCAAGGTTAACTAAAGCTAGGATCACAAATAGGGTGGGGGGGGGGGTGACAAACAAAACCAGGGAAGCTTGGAGGGGTCTCAAGCTGGGAAAGGGTCCTCAGTCCAACTCAAACACAGCAAATACCTGCCTTGTCTCAGGGCTGGCAGGCCAGACAGCGCTCTTTGAGAGATAGAAGATTGACTGTGAGACAAGAGAGGAGTGACTGACTGTGAGAGTGGGGAGTGAACAAGTAGAGTTGGAACATGAGGGGGAGGGGTGAGCTGTGCCTTTTGGAGCCCCAGCTAGTAAGAATAACAGCTATCTTCCATGAGATTTTTTCCTTCCACTTTAACAACTACAAGAGCTGGGAATAAAATGAGGAAAGGAAAGTCTAAATGGGTGTTGATAATGAGTTGTGGAGAGAAAAGCAGATAGGGGAGAGAGAGAGAGAGACCCTTGGTTATTGTTGTTACTGTTGTCCCGTTGACCATTTTGATTCTCATTTTTATATTGTAAATAAGCTTTGGCAATATGTACATTGTTACGTCATGCCAATAAAGCAAATTGAATTGAATTGAATTGAATTGAGAGAGAGAGAGTGAAATAAGAGAGAGAGAGAAAGAAAGAGGTAAAAGAGAGCGAAAAAGTGAAGTGAGAAAGTGATGGCACAGCAACAAATCCTTCAGTTCTCCTCTCACATGGAGAAAGACAATGTAGGAGATAATGTTTTCAGACTCCCACCACCAGATGCTACCAGATACTATAGGGATAAGTACGTAATAGAAAGCGGCAAGGCAGCAAGAAAGCATGGTGCCTTGACTTGCTCTTCTTCTTATGTGAGTGGAACAAAAGCCTTATTACAAAAGCTCTTTGATTTAACAAGCTGTGCAGTGTGGAAAAAAAGTATTGTGGGAATTTTCTCCCTTCTCCATCTCTCTCTCCTCTAGCTCTCTCCTCTCTCCTCTTTCTGTCTTTCGTCTCTGAAGCTGTGTCACAGTCTTAAAAGTCGGGCAACCGCTGCATGTTAAACACTTTCTGTTTGTAATCAATCAGCACAAATGTTACAAGAGCAGAACAGGGTTCATTACACCAGAGGCTCAGAGGAATGACACCAGTCTGCACATCCATCAACGTCACACACCATAGGGCACTGCAATATAACACTCCCTATTCACCAGCAAGGGCACATGGGTGTGGGTGTCCTATAGCGTGGAAGCAAAAGTCATTCAAAACAAATTTAAATACCATTGGAGAAGGCGATTGTCTAAGAGCAGGTTGAATACCTTATGCAGGTGGAATATGAGAAACTGGAAATGCAATCGGTGAAATGTCACCTCTTCTGTCAATTGAAATAGCTAAGTTCACATTTGAGAGAACTGCTAAACCCTGCCACAAGCATTCTTTTGAGTACAAACCAATTTCAGTCTGAAATATTTTCCCCGCGACATGGTGAAGCTCCTTGTCCATGCCTGACCATACCGTTGTGAAACCTGCTGAGACCGGGGAGAAGAATAAGATGTTTGTGAACACTCCAGCTGTCAGACGCACAGAAAAAGAGAAAGAGACAAAAAGAGATGAACAGAGAGAAACAGAGAGAGAGCGAAAGAGAGAGAAAAAACTTGACCCCTATCACCTTCCCTCCCTTCTTTACCCATCCTCCCCTCCTCCCCATCCCCCTTCTCCCTAGTCTATCTAGACATCTGCATTGCCTCCCACAATTTTTAAATGATCCGGCTTAAGGGTCTAGTTTTGGAGACCCCTATCACCTTCCCTCCTTCACCCCCCCCCCCCCTTCTCTTTGCACCCCCCCCCCCCCCCCCCCCCCCCCCCCCCCCCACAGTGAGTCATAAATCCATCTCCTCATTTGTCAAGATGCCTCTGCCTCTGAAGTTCAGGAATGTATTCCCTGGATCTGAGGCTCTGTGAGTTATGGGAACACCTGGAAGGGTGGCGAGAAATGGAGAAGAGGGAGAGAGGGAGGATGAGGGAGGGTTAAGATCTACCCCCTCATCCTAACACCTATATATGGCAGTTTGTTGACAGGGAAGGAGCCTGATGGATTGATTGTGCTAGTCATCTGAATCTAGTTTGGGAGATGAGCATTTGAACTAGATTGAGCATGGAAATAGGGCCCTGTCTGGCGGTAACATCAGAGACAGAGGGAGGAGAGGTTGAGTAACGGGAAGGGCGTATTTTAGGGGACTGGAGGTTATAAAAACAGAACATGGGTGAGGTCGTGCCCTGTCCTGGCTCTGTCGTTCCTGCACAGCAAGTCTGCATTCCTCAAGTCTGCACGCTCCAAAGTCATCCAGCCCACAGCAGCTTGCCAGGCTCAATACACACCAGGCAGATGTGTTTGTGTTCGTGTGTGAGAGCGAGAGAGAGAGTGAAAGAGAGAGAATGACAATTACTGACAGAGGAAAAGAGATAGGTGTGTGCTATAGCAAATGCTTGTGTCTGTGCTTAGCTGTGCGTTGTAGGATGGTGACTGTGTACACTACATGACCAAAAGTATGTGGACACCTGCTCGTTGAACAACTAATTTCAAAATCATGGGCATTAATATGGAGTTCATCCCTCCTTCGCTGCCATAACAGCCTCCCCTCTTCTGAGAAGGCTTTCCACTAGATGTTGGACCATTGTTGCAGGGACTTGCTTCCATTCAGCCACAGGAGCATTAGTGAGCTTGTGCACTGATGTTGGACTTTTAGGCCTGACTCGCAGTCAACGTTCCAATTCATCCCAAAGAGACTTATAATATTTCAACCGGACAATAATATTGTCAATTTAAAAGGTAAACAAGAAACGCACTCTCTCCGTCTCGCGCATGAAAAAGCTCTGTGACACTTTAGGGTCCACTCATTCAGACTGCTCTTACTTCCTCGTTTTTCAGAATACAAGCTTGAAACTATTTCTAAAGACTGTTGACATCTAGTGGAAGGCATAGAAACTGCAATTTGAGTCCCAAGTCAATGGATACTGTAATGGCATTGAACAGAAAACTACAAAACCCCCCAAAAATACTACTTCCTGAATGGATTTTTCTCAGGTTTTCGCCTGCCAAATCAGTGCTGTTATACTCACATACACTATTTTAACAGTTTTGGAAACGTTAGTGTTTTCTATCCAAATCTACCAGTTATAGGCATATCATATCTTCTGGACCCGAGAAGCAGGCAGTTTAATTTGGGCATGCATTTCATCCAAAATTCCGAATGCTGCCCCCTACCCTAGTGAAGTTAACAAGATAACATTCACAAGGCCGCAGGCCCAGACTGATTACAAGGACGCGTACTCGGAGAATGTGCTGACCAGCTAGCAAGGGTCTTCACTGACATTTTCAACCTCTCCTTAACCAAGTCTGTAATACTTAGATGTTTCAAGCAGACCACCATAGTCCCTGTGCCCAAGAACGCCAAGGTAACCTGTGTTACTCTCGTCGGAATAAGACCAAGGTGCAGCGTGGTACGTGTTCATGCTTCTTTATTAAAAAACCCGAACACCAAACAAAACAACAAAAGAACAACGAACGTAACGCCTTGAAGGCTCACCAGAGCTAACAAAAACAACATCCCACAACCTAAAGTGGCAAAAGAGGCTGCCTAAGTATGATTCCCAATCAGAGACAACGATAGACAGCTGTCCCTGATTGAGAACCATACCCGGCCAAAACAAAGAAAACCAAAACCTAGAAATAAAGAACAGAATGCCCACCCAAATCACACCCTGACCAAACCAAAACGAGACATAAAAAATGCTCTCTAACGTCAGGGCGTGACAGTATCCCCCACAAAGGTGCATGACTCTGGCCGCAAAACCTGAACCTATAGGGGAGGGTTTGGGTGGGCATCTATCCACGGTGGCGGCTCTGGTGCGGGACGTAGACCCCGCTCCACCTCTGGCTCACCCCACCTTGGTGGCGCCTCTGGTAAGGGGACCCTCGTCGCCGACCCCAGACTGGGGACCCTCGTTGCGGGCCCCGGACTGGGGACCCTCGTTGCGGGCCCCGGACTGGGGACCCTCGTTGCGGGCCCCGGACTGGGAACCCTCGTTGCAGTCCCCGAACTGGGGACCCTCGCTTCTGGCTCCGGACTGGGAACCCTCGTTGGAAGCTCCGGACTGGAGGCCGTCGTTGGAAGCTCCGGACTGGAGGCCGTCGTTGGAGGCTCCGGACTGGAGGCCGTCGCTGGAGAATCCCTGCCATGGCTCGTCACTGGAGGCTTCGTGCCATGGATCATCACTGGCGGCTTCGTGCCATGGATCATCACTGGAGGCTTCGTGCCATGGATCATCACTGGAGGCTTCGTGCCATGGATCATCACTGGAGGCTTCGTGCCATGGCTCATCACTGGAGGCTTTGTGCCATGGATCATCACTGGAGGCTTCGTGCCATGGATCATCACTGGAGGCTTCGTGCCATGGATCATCACTGGGGGCTTCGTGCTATGGCTCATCACTGGAGGCTTCGTGCCATGGATCATCACTGGAGGCTTCGTGCCATGGATCATCACTGGAGGCTTCGTGCCATGGATCATCACTGGACCGTGGAGACGCACTGGAGGTCTGGAGAGCAACTAGCCCGGCAACTGCGAGTCGTTGGCACAGGACGCACTGGGCTGTGAGAGCGCACCGGAGACACTGTGCGTAGAGCCGGCGCAGGATATAATGGGCCGAGGAGGCACACTGGAGGTCTGGAACGTAGAGCTGGCACCACCCTTCCTGGCTGGATGCTCACCCTAGCCCGGCAACTGCGGGGTGCTGGCACAGGACGTACTGGGCTGTGTACACGCACCGGAGACACAGTGCGCAGAGCCGGCGCAGGATATCCTTGACCGAAGAGACGCACTGGAGGCCAGATGCGCTGAGCCGGCACCCTCAACACAGGGGCCTCTCAGGGGTGTATGCTCAGTCCCCTACTGTACTCCCTGTTCACATGACTCCAACACCATCATTAAGTTTGCCGATGACACAACGGTGGTAGGCTTGATCACCGATGACAATGAGACAGCCTATAGGGAGGAGATCAGGAACCTGGCAGTGTGGTGCCAGGACCACAATCTCTCCCTCAATGTGGGCAAGACAAATGAGCTTATTGTGGACTACAGGAAATGGAGGGCTGAACACGCCCCAATTCACATCGAGGGGGCTGTTGTGGAGTGGGTTCCTCTATGTCCAAATCTTGGTGTTCACAGTCGTGAAGAGGTTACGACAACGCCACTTCCCTGTCTGGAGGCTGAAGAGATTTGTCAAAGGCCCTCAGATTCTCAAAAAGTTATGCAGCTGCACCACTGAGAGCATCTTGATTGGCTGAATCACTGCTTGGTATGGCAATTGCTCATCATTTGACCGCAAGGTGCTACAGAGCGTAGTGCCTACGGTCCAGTACATGACTGGGGCCGAACTCCCTGCCATCCAGGACTTCAATACCAAGCAGTGTCAGAGGAAGGCCCTAAAAATTGCCAAAGACTCCAGCCACCGATGGTATAGACTGTTCTCTCTGCTACCTCATGCCAAGCGGTACTGGAGCGCCAGGTCTGGGACCTAAATTCACCTGAACAGCTTCTACCCCCAAGCCATACGACTGCTGAACAGTTAATCAAATGGTTACCTCGACTATTTACATTGACCTGCTTTATTTAATTGTTTTGCACTGACTCCCTTGCCCTGGCTCAATGCACACTCACTAGACTCTACCCACAAACTCAGACATACTACACTGACACTCCAACACACACACACAAGCTGTTCAGGTGAATTTAGGTCCCAGACCTGGCACTCCGGCTACTCTGTTTATTATACAGCTTATTTGGAAAGTATTCAGACCCCTTTACTTTTTCCACATTTTGTTACATTACTTATTCTAAAATTGATAAAATTGTTGTTTTTTCTCATTAATCTACACACATTACCCCATAATGACAAAGCAAAAACAGGTTTTCAATATTTTTGCTAATTTATAAAACATAAAAAACTGAAATATTACATTTACATAAGTATTCAGACCCTTTACTAGGTACTTTGTTGAAGCACCTTTGGCAGCGATTACAGCCTCAAGTGTTCTTGTGTATGGCACTACAAGCTTGGCACACCTGTATTTGGGGAGATTCTCCCATTCTTCTCTGCAGATCCTTTGAAGCTCTATCAGGTTGGATGGGGAGTGTCGTTGAACAGCTATTTCCAGGTCTCTCCAGAGATGTTCGATCAGGTTCAAGACCGGGCTCTGGCTGGGCCATTAAAGGACATTCAGAGTCTTGTCCCAAAGCAATTCCTGCATTGTCTTGGCCGTGTGCCTAGGGTTGTTGTCCTGTTGGAAGGTGAACCATCGCCCCAGTCTGAAGTCTAAGTGCCCTGGAGCAGAATTTCATCAAGGATCTCTCTGTACTATACTCTCTGTACTCTCTGATCCAACCCTTTTTTGTATTTTTTTTGTACCCTCATCTTTGAAATGTAAGAGAAAGGCCATAATGTATTATTCCAGCCTAGGCTCAATTTTGATGTTGGCCACTAGATGGCAGCAGTGTATGTGCAAAGTTTTAGAATGATCCAATGTACCAATGCAAATCTGTTCAAAATGTTGTATCAAGACTGCCCAAATGTGCCTCACTGGTTTATTAATACATTTTCAAGTTCATAATTGTGCACTCTCCTCAAACAATAGCATGGTATTACTTCATTTAATAGCTACTGTAAAATGGACAGGGCAGTTAGATTACCAAGAATTTAAGCTTTCTGCCCATATCAGATATGTCTATGTCTTGGGATTTTTTTTGTTACATACTACCTCATGCTAATCACATAAGCCTACGTTAGCTCAACCGTCCCGTGGGGGGACACCAATCACGTAGAGATTAATCTTTCCCTCGACCCTGACTAGTCCCCCATTCCCTGCTGCTGAAAAACTTCCCCACAGCATGAAGCTGCCACCGCCTTAGGGATGGTGCCAGGTTTTCTCCAGACGAGACGTTTGGCATTCAGGTCAAAGAGTTCAATCTTGGTTTCATCAGACCAGATAATCTTGTTTCTCATGGTCTGAGAGTCATTAGGTGCCTTTTGGCAAACTTTAAGCGGGGTGTCATGTGCCATTTCCTGAGCGGGGGCTTCCGTCTGGCACTCTACCATAAAGGCCTTATTTGTGGAGTGCTGCAGAGATGGTTGTCCTTCTGGAAGGTTCACCCATCTCCACAGAGGAACTCTGGAGCTCTGTCAGAGTGACCATCATGTTCCTGGTCACTTCCTGACCAAGTGTAACGAGTGCGCTGAGAGTCTGGAAGCAAGTTCAGGGAGTGAGTGTTTTACACAAGGTGAGTGACAGATATAGGAAAGATAATCAAGGAGGTGATGGAGTCCAGGTGAGTGTCATGAGGCGCTGGTGCGCGAGACGATGGTGACAGGTGTGAGGGATAATCAGCAGCCTGATGACCTAGAGGCCGGAGAGGGAGTATACGTGACAGTACACCCTCCCCGACGCGCGGCCCAGGCCGCAGGACGCCGTCAAAGCGGACGAATCCGGGAATCAGTAGCGGACCGGTCACCCCTGCTGCCACGCCAGGTTTTCTCGCACGTGACACCAAGGCTCTTCTCCACTGATTGCTCAGTTTGGCCGGGCGGCCAGCTCTAGGAAGAGTCTTGGTGGTTCCAAACTTCTTCCATTTAATAATGATGTAGGCCACTGTGATGTTGGGGACCTTAAATGCTGAAGACATTTTTTGGTACCATTCCCCAGATCTGTGCCTCGACACAATGCTGTCTCGGAGCTCTACAGACAATTCCTTCGACCTCATGGCTTGTTTTTTTTTTTGCACTGTCAACAGTGGGACCTTATATAGACAGGTGTGTGCCTTTCCAAATCATGTCCAATCAATTGAATTTACCACAGGTGGACTCCAATCAAGTTTTAGAAACATCAAGGATGATCAATGGAAACAGGAAGCACCTGAGCTCAATTTCGAAGTCTCATTGCAAAGGGTCTGAATGCTTATGCAGATAAGGTATTTCTGTGAGATTAAAAAAACAACTGTTTTCACTTTGTCATTATGAGGTATTGTGTGTAGATTGATGAGGAAAATGTTTTATTAAATCCCTTTTAGAATAAGATTGTAACGTAACAAAATGTGGAAAAAGTCAAGGGGTCTGAATTCGTTCTGAATGCACTATATCCTGATTCCTGAGTGACATTTACCACTACCCACACGATTACCTGAACTACCACGTACCCCTGCACATTGACCCGGTACTGACTCCTTGTATATAGGCTAGTTATTGCTTTTATTGTGTTACTATTTCATTTTTATTCAGCAAATGTTTGTTGTATTTTTTAAACTCTGCCTTTGTTGGGAATGGACTCGTAAGTAAGCATTTCACTGTAAAGGCTACACCTGTTGTATTCGGCACATGTGACCAATAACATTTTATTTGATTATGGGTCTACTTGTACTTTAGGGTCTGGAGTGAAGCCATGAGGATGTCAGGGCCACTGAGCGCTGTTGCTCTGCAGAGCTGCTATAAGACAGGAGAGTGGAGTGGACATAAATCAATGGGTGAATGGATAAATCACATTTACGGCTGTAGTTGTCCTTGCAGGGGTTATCTGATTTCCTTCTCCCTGTATTCCACTGCCTAACCATATACCATATCCTTTCATTTTACATTTACATTTTTGTTATTTAGCAAATGCTCTTATCCAGAGCGACTTACAGTTAGTGCATTCATCTTAAGACGTATGGTTTCAGATGTTTTCGGAAGATGGGCAAGGTCTCTGCTCTCCTAGCTTCAGGGGGAAACTGGTTCCACCATTGGGGTGCCAAGACAGGAAGAGCTTGCACTGGGCTGAGCAGAAGCGTTGGGGTGGGAGGGCCAAGAGTCCAAATGTGGCAGAATGGGGCACTCGGGTTGGGGTGTAGGGTTTGAGCATAGCCTGAAGGTAGGGAAGGGCAGTTCCTCTTGCTGCTCCGTAAGCAAGTACCATGGTCTTGTAGTGGATGCGAACTTTGACTGGAAGCCAGTGGAGTGTGCAGAGGAGCGGGGTGACATGGGAGAACTTGGGAAGGTTGAACACCAGGTGTGCTGCAGTGTTCTGGATAAGTGATGGCACAAGTGGGGAGCCCAGCCAACAGAGAGTTGCAATAGTCAAGACTGGGTACGACAAGTGCCTGGATTAGGACCTGCGCCGCTTCCTGTGTAAGGTAGGGTCACACTCTACAAATGTTATAGAGCATGAACCTGCAGAAGCAAGTCCCTGTTTTGATGTTTGCAGACAGGGACAGGGTGTTGTCCAGGGTCACACCAAGGTTATTTTTTAAATGTATTCTTCATTTAACTAGGCAAGTCAGTTAAGAACAAATTCTTATTTACAATGACAGCCTACCAGGGAACAGTGGGTTAACTGCCTTGTTCAGGGGCAGAACAACATATTTTTACCTTGTCAGCTCAGGGATTTGATCCAGCAACCTTTCAGTTACTGGCCCAATGCTCTAACCACTAGGCACCCTTTCTTTGTTTTTTTTTTGCACTTTGGGAGGGGGACACCGGGGAGTTGTTAACCGTGATGGAGAGGTCTTGGAGGGGCAGGACTTCCACGGGAGGAAGAGCAGCACCGTCTTGTAAAGGTTGATCTTGATGTGTTGGGCGCACATCCAAGCTGAGATATCTGTCAGGCACGCAGACATGCGTCTCGCCACGTGGGTGCCACCTGATGAGAGAACATAAATACTGCCATTAAAATAATTGGCTCCTATAGCCAATCTCCAGGTCATATATTCTCACCGCCAGTGCACTGTTAAATCTATTTTTTCCTTCCGGTAGAAAGATGAGAAAATTTGAAAATCAAAGCAGAGAAAAGTGAAAAAAATGAAATTAAACTAAATTAGGTAAAATGGAGGGAATTGATCCCTCTAGCAGAGAATGCAAGTACCATCGCATACGTAGAGAGAGAGAGTGAGTGGTGAGACAGATTTAGATTCATTTTCATGCTAGCCTGCATGATTAGTCCCCCCAATCAATGGCTCCACAGAGGATCTATCACTGGCAATATTTGCACAGGCCAAACGAGTATGGGAAATTAGAATGAGGAGATGGGGGAGATGAAGGAGAGAGAGAGGTGGGGGAGGATGGGGTAGAGTCAGTGAGTGAGTGACAAAGGGGGGAGAGCGAGAGAGCAAATGAGAGGATAAAGAGGGAGGGAGAGAGAGAGAGGGAGAAAATGAGATGGAGTGATAGAGACCCTGTCTCTACAATCGCTCCCTCTCCCGCTAATGGGATCTACAGAGTGTTCAATTTACACATTTCCCTTTCTTTAACAGTTTTTGTTGAAGTGTGGGAGTTATGTGGAGTGTACACTCAAGCTACAAATGCATCTTTCTACAGGAAATGGCCCATATTTCCCACTCTCGTGTTTGGTTAACGTGAGAGGGACCTCAGTAGACAGGACATCGAGCTAAGCCCTGTAATTGTTTCAGACAGTGGCCGAATACCCATACTAGCATACCCAATACTTAAATTGCATACTATGTACTCATCATCGCATACTATGTTGCACGTACCATTTAGTAAAAAGTATGCAGGATGCCACGGCCGCAACGTATTAGCAGCTCCTGACTGGCTGAGTAGGTGGGGCAGGGCCGACTGCTTAAATTTAAGCGCAGAACAGCTTAAAAACTGAAACGCTGAAAAGCTAACGTCTCTGTCCCGAAGCAAGCACCTGTTAGCCTGGAGCTAGCCTCGAGCTAGGCCCTTCTTCTGGCTACCCGAAGAGATCCATCAAGCAATTCCTGGGCTTCAATTACCTCTTTTGCCAATTGGCCTGGACCCTTTGCTGCTGACACGGAGCCCCGCCGATCCATCACGACTGGGCTACCGACGTAACCGTCCGAGGGGGTTTCTGTCCCGAAGCAAGCACCAGTTAGCCTGGAGCTAGGCCCATCTCCCGGCTAACCGAAGAGATCCAGCAGATAATTCCTGGGCTTCAATACCTGTTTTGCCAATTGGCCTGAACCCTTTGCTGCCGACACGGAGCCCCGCCGATCCATCACGACTGGTCTGCAGACTTAACCGTCCGAGGTGGTTTCAAAAGGCAGTCCCGTTGCGACGTCCCCCTGAGGCCTACTCCTCCTCTGTTCCTCTAGTGATGTAGAGGTTAACCCAGGCCCTGCAACCCCCAGCATCACTCCCATTCCCCAGGCACTCTCATTTGTTGACTTCTGTAACCGTAAAAGCATTGGTTTCATGCATGTTAACATTAGAAGCCTCCTCCCTAAGTTTGTTTTATTCACTGCTTTAGCACACTCCGCCAACCCGGATGTCCTAGCCGTGTCTGAATCCTGGCTTAGGAAGGCCACCAAAAATTCTGAAACTCCATCCCTAACTATAACATTTTCCAACAAGAAAAAACTGCCAAAGGGGGCAGAGTTGCAATCTACTACAGATATAGCCTGCAGAGTTCTGTCATACTATCCAGGTCTGTGCCCAAACAATTCGAGCTTCTACTTTAAAGAAATCCACCTTTCCAGAAGCAAGTCTCTCACCGTTGCCGCTTGTTATAGACATCCTTCAGCCCCCGGCTGTGCCCGGGAAACCATATGTGAATTGATTGCCCCCCATCTATCTTCAGAGTTCGTACTGTTAGGTGACCTAAACTGGGACATGCTTAACACCCCGGTCGTCCTACAATCTAAGATAGATGCCCTCAATCTCACACAAATTATCAAGGATCCTACCAGGTGCAACCCTAAACCCGTAACCATGGGCACCCTCTTAGATATCATCCTGACCAACTCGCCCTCTAAATACACCTCTGCTGTCTTCAACCAGGATCTCAGCAATCACTGCCTCATTGCTTGCATGCGTAACCGGTCCGTGGTCAAACGACCATCCCTCATCACTGTCAAATCCTCCCTAAAACACTTCAGCGAGCAGGCCTTTCTAATTGACCTGGCCCGGGTATCCTGGAAGGATATTGACCTCATCCCATCAGTAGAGGATGCCTGGTAGCTCTTCAAAAGTGCTTTCCTCTGCATTAAAACTAAGATCAGATATAGCCCTTGGTTCATTGGGACACTGTAAAGTCCATGGAGAATAAGAGCACCTCCTCCCAGCTGCCCACTGCACTGAGGATAGGAAACACTGTCAACACCGATAAATCTACGATAATCAAAAATGTCAATAAGCATTTTTCTACGACTGGCCATGCTTTCCACCTGGCTACCCCTACCCCGGCCAACATCTTAGCACCCCCTGCAGCAACTTTCCCCCCCATCGCTTCTCCTTCCCCCAAATCCAGACAGCTGATGTTCTGAAAGAGCTGCAAAATCTGGATCCCTACAAATCAGCTGGGCTAGACAATCTGGCCCTGTCTTCTAAATAATGTATTTTATTTCACCTTTATTTAACCAGGTAGGCCAGTTGAGAACAAGTTCTCATTTACAACTGCGACCTGGCCAAGATGAAGCAAAGCAGTGCGACAAAAACAACAACACAGAGTTACACATAAACAAACCTACAGTCAATAACACAAAAGAAAGGAAAAATTGAAAAATCTTTGTACAGTGTTTGCAAATGTAGAAGAGTAGGGAGGTAGGTAATAAATAGGCCATAGAGGTGAAAATAATTACAATTCAGCATTAATACTGGAGTGATAGATGTGCAGATGATGATGTGCAAGTAGAGATACTTGGGTGCAAAAGAGCAAGAGGGTAAGGTAAGTAATATAATGGGGATGAGGTAGCTGGGTCTGCTATTTACAGATTGACTGTGTACAGGTACAGCGATCGGTAAGCTGCTCTGACAGCTGATGCTTAAAGTTAGAGAGGGAGATATAAGACCCCAGCTTCAGGGATTTTTGCAATTCGTACCAGTCATTGGCAGCAGAGAGCTGGAAGGAAAGACGGCCAAAGGAAGTGTTGGCTTTGGGGTTGACCAGTGCAATATACCTGCTGGAGCATGTGCTACGGGTGGGTGCTGCTATGGTGACCAGTGAGCTGAGATAAGGCAGGGCTTTACCTAGCAAAGACTTATAGATGACCTGGAGCCAGTGGGTCTGGCGACAGATATGTAGTGAGGGCCAGCCAATGAGAGCATAGAGGTCGCAGTGGTGGGTAGTATATGGGGCTTTGGTGATAAAACGGATGGCACTGTGATAGCAAACTAGATGTAGTCTGAGTAGAGTGTTGGGGGCTATTTTGTAAATGACATCGCCGAAGTCAAGGATCGGTAGGATAGTCAGTTTTATGAGGGTAGCATGAGTGAAGGAGCATGAGTGAAGGAGGCTTTGTTGCGAAATAGGAAGCCGATTCTAGGTTTAATTTTGGATTGGAGATGCTTAATGTGAGTCTGGAAGGAGAGTTTACAGTCTAACCAGACACTTAGTTATTTGTAGTTGTCCACATTTTCTAAGTCAGAACCGTCCAGTGTAGTGATGCTAGTCGGGCGGGCGGGTGCGGGCAGCGATCGGTTGAAAAGCATGCATTTAGTTTTACTAGCATTTAAGAGCAGTTGGAGGCCACGGAAGGAGTGTTGTGTGGCATTGAAACTCGGCTGGAAGTTTGTTAACACAGTGTCCAAAGAAGGGCCAGAAGTATGCAGAATGGTCTCGTCTGCGTAGAGGTGGATCAGAGAATCACCAGCAGCAAGAGCGACACCATTGATATATACAGAGAAAAGAGTCGGTCTGAGAATTGAACCCTGTGGCACCCCCATAGAGACTGCCAGAGGTCCGGACAACAGGCCCTCCGATTTGACACACTGAACTCTGTCTGAGAAGTAGTTGGTGAACCAGGCAAGGCAGTCATTTGAGAAACCAAGGCTGTTGAGTCTGCCGGGGGGTGCAAAGTTGCTGCGGGGGGTGCAAAGGCAAGGAGAACAAGAAACACTTTTCAATGAGGAAACAGAAATCCACTCTGGGAAAAAAAACAAGAAAAAAAACACGTTTTCAAAGATGATCCAATACTCGTGATCATTTTAAGGATAACAAATCTACTTAGCCTACATTTGAACACCACTGCAGAAGCTTCACTATTCTGCATCTTCCCAATTAAGTAGCCTAGTTTAGTTGTTTGGCTACTTGAAGAGAACTAGAGAGCAGCCCATATTTTCCAATGCATTGTGGAAAAATGTGTATCAAATTATACTAGATGAAGAGCTGAAAAGAGTATAACATCCTGGTATTTAAACTATACTCAATTTTTGAAAATTCATATACTATAAAACATTACATTTTTGCATACTGAGAATGCGTCATGAGCGATTACGCTGTTTCCTGCTATAGGTTGATTTCAGTAACGCATCCCCATATCTAATTGAGCAATCAAATAATCAATCAATATATAGCCCTTTTTACACCAGCAGCTGTCACAAAGTGCTTATACAGAAACCCAGCATAAAACCCCAAAAAGCAAGCAATGCAGATGTAGAAGCACGTTGTCAAAGCCAAAATTAGTATGACATTCGGGCATTTAAAATACATTGCGTGCACAATTATTAGGCAATTGAGTATTCTGATCGCATCATTATTTCTATGCACATTTTCCAACTCCAAACCATATAAACTTCAATGCTTATGGATGTAATCATTTTCAGGTGATATTTATTTGTGTAATGAGGGAGGGTGTGGCGAAAGTGAATAACACCTTATATCAAGTTGTGCATAATTATTTGGCAGCTTCATTACCTCAGGTAAAATTGGCCAAAAAAGAGATTTAACTGACGCTGAAGAGTCCAAAATTGTAAAATGCCTTTCATACGGATGGATGGGCCAGTGGCTGGATCCGTGATGGACAAAGGGCACCACTTCCAGTCAGGCGCCAGCAAGGTGGAGGAGGGGTACTGTTATGAGCTGCTATCAAGGCTAGGCTAGTGAACCACCTCGACAACATGCGGTGAAATTGCAGAGCGCGAAATTCAAAATACAAAAATTTTAATATTAAATATTCATGAAAATACAAGTGTCTTACATCGTTGAAAAGCTTAACTTCTTGTTAATCCAACAGCTTTGTCAGATTTCAAAAAGGCTTTATGGCGAAAGCATACCATGCGATTATCTGAGGACAGCGCCCCGCAATACAAAATCATTAAAAACATTTTCCAAACCAGCAGAGGCGTCACAAAAGTCAGAAATAGCGAAAAAATAAATCACTTACCTTTGAAGATCTTCCTCTGTTTGCAATCCCAAGGGTCCCAGCTACACAACAAATGGTCATGTTGTTCGATAAAGTCCTTCTTTATATCCCAAAAAAGTCAGTTTAGTTGGCGCATTTGATTTAGCAATCCACCCATTCCACTAGTTCAACATGCATACAAAGGAATCCCAAAAGTTACCAATAAACTTCATCCAAATAAGTCAAACAACGTTTCTAACCAATCCTCAGGTACTCTAATATGTAAATAAATGATCAAATTTAAGACGAAATGTAGTATGTTCAATACCGGAGATAAATAACGAGGTGCGCAGTGTTAAAATGGAAGCCACCTTGAAAAACTACAAATTCTAGCTCATTTTTCAAAAAACAAGCCTGAAACCCTTTCTAAAGACTGTTGACATCTAGTGAAAGCCATAGGAACTGCAATATGTGAGGATTTCCTTTGAATTTTCCATAGTCAAGCATTTTCAAATGGGTGGTGACCTCAAAATAAGAAATTCTGGATGGATTCTCCTCGGGTTTTTGCCTGCCATATCAGTTCTGTTATACTCACTGACATTATTTTAACAGTTTTAGAAACTTCAGAGTGTTTTCTATCCAATCCTACCAAATATATGCATATCCTAGCTTCCGTGCCTGAGTAACAGGCAGTTTACTTTGGGCACGTCAGTCATCCGAACTTCTGAATACTGCCCCCTTGCCTTAAGAAGTTTTAAACTGTATTATATTTGCATCCTCAACAGCTTACTGTTTAGGATGCAATAATGGGTATGGCTCTACACAAGGTGTGGGAGACCTCAGCCTGGATGTCAGACGTGTGATTTGAGGTGAGTCAGAGTCAGGGATCAGGGTTAATTGTAGATCTCAGGTGTGCAGGGGTTGGAATGCATGCGGAGAGAAACATGATGATGTTGGGGGTTTACCTTACATACCTGGCCAACCGTTGACTAGCGCCAAAGCCGTTTAAAAAGATCTTCTGTTGTAGAGGTAGTAATGATGTTATGGAAGAGCTATGGAAATATATGTGAACGTTTAGGAGCCATGGAAGAACATACCGTTCCTCCTGGATAATCTTGAAATATACAAACCTATTTCCCTCACCTTTATGGTTTGCTCTTTCCCCTTATTTCAATAGCTGCTTATGTATGTACCTCTTTTTCACTATGCCATGTTCTCGCTTGCTCTAAGACACTGATACTGATTCGGGCTCAGCCCATTATGCTTCACTCCTGTCTGTCTATAATAAGCTGATCCCCTTGGTTCCCTTCCAAAAGGCACCTGAATCTCAACCAGACTGACTGACTGACACGGCAGCTACGCAGAGCTGTAATCATTTAGATGTAACACTGCAACATTACTGGCCAAGGCAGGATGGAGCACGTGTTGGCTGCAACAGCCTGTAGGGGAGAGTGGGGTAAGTTGAGCAAAATGGTTAGTTGAGCCACCCGTTGTTTCTAGGAAACCATACAAAGAATGTATCATGTGACCAAATATTTAGGACGACGTCATAATTTCATGGAGTTTGTGAAGGAAGAAACCACATGGAAAAAGTACTAAACAAGTGTTTTACATCAGTTGGGGTCATAAGCTACAATGTGAGGTCCTAAACCTAGCATGAAAGTGCATGGGCTAATATAGTAAAAATGTTTTCCTTGGGGTAAGTTGAGCCAATGGCCACCATACCCCAAACAAACAATGATTGCATTTGGTCAGTTTGATGCATAATATGCATAGTATTTTGCAGTGTGTCATGCGTCTAAACTCAAGATAGTGCATTTTTTCTGTTACAGAGCAGACATCATCATACCCAGTGTATTCAAACATAAAACAAGCAGGGGTCTAGCCCCCTTGATGTTCTTGAGAGACCATCCAAGGAAGTGAGAGAAGGGAAGATGTCCATTTGAGCAGCAGCAAGGGATAAAAAAATAGACTTAATGACACTGAAGAGGTACACTGATTAAAAAAGAAAACAAACATGTACCTGTTTGAAAGAGAAGTTTTGACAGAGTCTTATCTGATGTCATGGAGTCTGAGCTTGCTAAACATATCAAGATTCTCACGGACCAGTTTCATGCGCTTAGTAGCCTCAAATGCAGAGAACTTGCCTACAAATTGGCACATCGAAACAACATCCATGTCCCAGACAACTGGTCAAGAAACAGAAGGCTAAGTGATACTGAACACTGAGTATACAAAACATTAGGAACACCTCCTCTTTCCATGACATATACTGACCAGGTGAACCCAGGTGAAAGCTATGATCCCTTATTGATATCACTTGTTAAATCCACTTCAATCAGTGTAGATGAAGGGGAGGAGACAGGTTAAAGAAGGATTTTTAAGCCTGGAAACAATTGAGACATGGATTGTGCATGAGTGCCATTCAGAGGGTGAATGGGCAAGACAAAAGATTGAAGTGCCTTTGAATGTGGTATGGTAGTAGGTGCTAGGCCCACTGGTTTGAGTGTGTCAAGAACTGCAATGCTGCTGGGTTTTTCACGCTCAACAGTTTCCCGTGTGCATCAAGAATGGTCCACCACCCAAAGGACATCCAGCCAACTTGACACAACAGTGGGAAACATTGGAAATCAACATGGGCCAGCATACATTTAAAATATACAATACCACATCCCATACCATGAATTCAACTTGGACCTACCAGCACCATCACCCCCTGGCACAGGACACCTACTTACTGTACCCCAAGGCGGCTCAACTTACAGTACCCTGTCCCTATGCTCAACTTACCTTATACCCGGGATAAGTTGTGCCAAGAGACCACTTTTTGGGGGGGCAAGCTATGTTTTCAAAACTGTTGTGTTTGCATGAATTCTGATTATTTCCAGGAATACATAACATCCTGAAATATATGTAGATATCTTTGTTAGGAGGAATGCTATATTTCCCTTGACGTAGTGATGCTGAATATAAAAAAAATCTCTCCCCTACGGCACGAAGCCCAATTTACATAGAAATGGCCAAATTACCAAGCACAGGCACTAGCAAATGGTGCCATCGTTCAAAGTGACTGGAAAAGAGTAACCACATATGCACCTCTAATACGCTAAAACCCGTGAGCTAACACTAACATTCAGAAAGGCCATGGTCAGCTATGGAAGGAAGACGGTGAGAGAACGGAATCAGAGATATTATGGTATTTTGTCATCAAGTGCCACATATTCCCTTCTCTGTATCGATTCTCTCAGTGCTTGGCGGTGATGTGGACGAAGCTCTGATGTCAATGGCATGCCACACATAAACGCAAGTTCTCTCCAATCATACTCAATTGTCCCTGACATGAACGATTGCTATTTACTCTGAGTGCCATCCACATCCATGGTCTGACTGTGGCTGATGTGGTTGTGTTTATGTATTTCGAATGCGTCAGGGAGGAGGAGAGTCCAGGTTTGTAGTGTGGAGTTGTGGTTGCAGATGCGCTGCCTGCTGTATTTAGAAAGGTCACAGCCTCTCCGGTGTTACGCAAGCGGAACCAGACTGTAGGTCCGTCCAGCTCATTTAGACCGGCCACATCTCCCATGCTGCCTTGCCTTGCACGATACAAATCCTAAACTCACACTGCACTGCATTAGCATAGAAATATCTTCCTTAAGAACACATGGCCACAGCACGGCCCAGGTGGGTCTGAATGAGCCTCACTCGAAAGACAAATTATAGATTATCTCTATGAATGCGATCAGTTATTCTTCCCCCTTTCAACAAACTGTCATTTCCATAAGCATACTAATTCACATTTACATAGAGATGAAGACTTATGCTAATGAGCCAAACTCGGTGTGCTTGAAACGGGCCTCCGTAGAGGCTGCAGCACGGAGGCTTCAACAAGCTTCACCCAGAAGGTTACACAAATCTGTCAGCCACGTCAATCAAGAGCCGGGTGGGTTTTCACTCAAAGAAAAAGGAGAGAAAAAAGGAGAGAAAAGAAACAGAGAAATGCTGGAACAGCACCTAGTCCTGACATGGAGGAGCTAATGTCATGCTTGGCTAGCTCAGGGAAGCAGATAAACGGGACAGGATGTTAATACACAAGAGATTTGTAATTGCAAGACTTGCAAATGTGAAATTAATGTGTGGCCTTTCTCTAACTTTCTCTCTCTTTTAAGTGAGAGAAAGGAGTTTGTACACAAAGCCACCCAGCAATTGGAACCAGTGGTAATTTGAGAGAGAGCGAGAGAGAGAGAGAGAACAACAGCACATAAAGCAGAGAGAGCCTACAGAGGGGAACAGAAGATATTTATATTTTATACACTACTTCTCACACATAGACAATAGACCATTATAAAGCTCACTACCTGTCCAATTAAAACCACTTAATGTATTGCCTATTATCTAAATAATGTATAATAACCAAATGCTATTCAACTGTAAATGATTAGTCAAAGTAAAGGTCAGGAATTTCTGCAGGCTGTTAACTGTTTAGTAATTTCTCTGTAGACTTGTACTACTGTCTGTAGGCCTGTGTATTAGACTTAATGTCATCAAAACAATGCATTGCCCTGTAGCATATTACTTAACAAATAGACTTGAATCTGCATGTGCAAGGAAGGATGTTTCATGTGTAACATAGGCCCATTATTTCAGTGATATTTAGCAGGGAATATGTCCTACAGTAATGTGTTACTTTTTCTTTACTGTACAATCTGCCATATAAAGTAAAAACACGAAAATCATTGGTTTAAAAACAGGATAGGTTCCATGTTATATGCCATATGAGAAAATGGCGGTTGACACATATTGCATTATACATATCACCACCAAAATCAGTCCCTCTTGAATGCATATTTCCTATATAAGTTATTCTCATTAGATACAATCTCTTTTTTCAAGAGACACTTGGTCCAGGACGATTGAATGAAAGAATGCTCTTGCATTAAATTGTAGGAGGATATAGCCTAGTAGCTTCAGCAATGATTGAATGAGATCATGCTGGGGTATAATGAGAGCAGCAGATCTGTGTGATGGAAGAGGAGAGGGCGGATGTAATCTTTTCCATTATTACAGAGTACAGCAGGCAGGCCAGGCAGTGAGAGGATGGACAGCAGCTGGAGAGATGTATGAGTGTTCCCCAGTGCATGATTTACTCTGACAGAGCCTGCACAAACCAATTCCCCCACTCCACTCCCCTCCACCATGCAACTTTCCTGGCCGCCCCGCAGCCCCCGTGCCAGCCTGCGCCATCCCAGGTCCTGCTCTCCACCCCCCTACTCCCTGCTCCTCAGTTATCTTGTCCCCCGGCCTTGGCTGTGCTGCCCAGTCCCAATCTCAACCCTCCTCTAGACCACCAGTTCCCTAATACCTTTTACCCTTCTCTAGCTCCCCAACCACTGGCCTCCGACGTGTCATCCCCTCAACCCCTATAGTAGCCCTGCCTTGATCTGTGCCCTTATTCCCTGTCCTCCATCCCAGTCGCCTCCCTCTGGCACTGCAGTCCAAGCCCCTTGATGTCCTCCAGTCCTTTCTCTCTCCAGTACCCTAGCACATTCTCTCCTACCTCACAGTCTGAGTCCATTGATGTACCCCAGTCCCCTCTCCCTCCTGCCCCCCAGTCTGTGCTCTCCAGCCCCTCACGACCCCTGCATCCACTCCCCTGCATCCAGTCAACTGTAACTGAGTGACTCTCCCCTCCCCTAGTATGCACCCAGCATTATAATGAAGTCACTCAATCATGCACATGGACAGGAAGCACCCTGTATTGCACAGCCACGAAGGAATGCCAGTTATGGCCGTCCACTGGCCCACGCTGTGCACATGGCCACCTTTATTAAAGCTGAGCCCGGCCGGATAGTCCCGTGGGATCTGGCAACTCCGGTACAGTTGTTGCTCTGTGTTGTTTTGTTGAGTTGTTGATTTTTGTGGAGGCTATCTACACTCAGTTGACATTCACAACTGTATCTTTATTGAAGCTAATACAAAGCAATGTTCTTTATTTAAGAAGTTGCTTTGTGTACTAAGTGAATATAAAATAGTTTCTACTCTAATTACATATCAAAGCAATGAGTATCATAGTTTTTATTTTCTAAAGACAACCTGACCTGTTGAAAAACAAAGAACATTATCTGAACTAGTGCCCTTGAACCAATAGATCATTAAAGAAATAAGTGAAAACCTCACCGCCGACAGCTGAGCTTAAATACACAGCTGCCTGTCTCCCCCGCTCGCAGGAATCTGGGCTGTGTGTGTGCGTGGAGATCCACCCTTGCCTCCTCAGGAATGTCTGCAATGTAGAAGCCTCTGGATTGCAGACCTTAGAGAGAGGATCTGTGTTTTTACCTATAGGGTCTGTAGGTTCAGACCCCATCCAGATACAATCCAGATACAACCCTAGCCCCTATCCCCAAGGCACTTCATGTCGATCTGAAAATACTAGATATAGGTAGGTATAAGAAGCTTGCCCTCTGATAGGTTAGGAGTAATTGTTGCCATATTATTATGGTAGCTACCAATCCAACACTTTGAAAACCAAGTGTAGGAGGTAGGGGCTAGGGGTTGTTTTTGGACGGAGCCTCAGGCCTGCAGAGAGCCTCTGCCTGCTTACATAGTACATAGCTTTCTGTAGCTGCCTGCCTCCCTGGCCACCCTGTGACATTGAAAACAAACAGAGCATGAATAAGCCCAGAGGACGGCCATAGAAGCATGGCCCCTGCACCCTGCATGGCTAACTAGCTCACACGTCCAGATGGACTAAATAAAAACCACTGCCCTTAGCAGTGGCCAATGAGGAGTTGCCATAAGGAGGCCATGTCACATAAGGGGGCTTAGAGAGTTTACTGCCTCAGGGTGGACAGTGTGAGGGTGGTGGGATGGATGGGAGGAGGCGGTATATTTTGTGAGGTTTGTGGCCAGTCGACACAAGCCAGACAGAGAGTAAGAGGGTGAACACCTGCAATCTGTTAGGAGCGGTTGTGACTAAAGGCTTTGATATCCACCGGTAGCGTAATCAGAAGTGACATGAGCTCCAGTAAAAAAAACAAGAGGGGTTTCTTGTGCAAAAAAATACATAAAACAACTACTTAAGAAAATAAAAATGTTGATTTCCATTTAGCTAACCACTGTAGACAGATGCTATAGGCAGGAATGTGGTTGGAGGAAGGGAGAGGGCGATAGAGGGATGGAGGGAGGGGTGCGAGTCTGGTTAAGGCATACAGACCTAGGCTTAGCATCCCTGGTGTCTGTGGCCCGCCGTCGTAAATCTCTTGGAGGGTTGGCCCTCGACAGACGTGCCTTAGAGCAAGACGCCCAGCTGCAAACACAGCCCTAACCCCCCGTTCTCCCTTTAACCATTCTGCCTCCCCCTCCCCAGACCACTTAGAAAATGACCTGCTTTCCCCCTCCACAGCAGTCAGTGCACGTATTGATCCCCAAGTCCCTATTACAGGACCGACAAGCAGGCAGAAACCAGGCAGGCAGCTAGCCCTACTAAAGCTTCCAGCTCCACCTGCTCAAACTCCAGCCGAGTCTTAGGCCGCTAATCGCTCCCTGAGAAACATAGATAGATGACACTGACACGCGTAGTGGACACCACAGAGTTGTGTTCTCATAGAAGTCATGATAAGACACCTCATAGTGCCTAAACCCTTCTCATTGTTAAAGTGAGACTCTTTCCTCTGGCCCCCTTCCCTCCCCAACCCCACTTCTGCCTGGAACAGGATTAAGTGTACTGGAGCACCCTGCAGCTAACTATTAACAAAAGGTGTAAAATGAACCAGATGAGATGAGGGATAGAGGGATAGCAGGATGGAGGAAGGGCTGGAAACCATTAGGCCTTCAAATGTTTATCACTGACATCCCTACAATGTGCCTCCAGCAGGTCTGGAAACAGGAGATCACAGGCACCGGAAAGGTCGCTGTGGAACTAATGAGAAAGAGACTTTATTTAGTTTGTGAAATCAAATAAATGCTGTGCTTCCAAGATGTGACAGTTAATAGAACAATAAGAAAAAGGGGCCTCAGGTTAGCAGATGGATTTGGCCCGATGCCTTGACTTTGTCTGACAATACAATTAACTATTCAGATAAATGAATGAGAAGATGGCTATTTAATTTTCAAATAAATGCTCTAACTCCATGATGTAACGGTCTAGGGAACAATAACAAAAAGGCCTCAGGGAAAGAGATGGGTTGTGAACAGTGTGGCCAAATGCTTTGTCATACATTAAAATTAACAATTTAAAGGTCGAAACAAAAATAGCTTCTTAGCTAAAAGCAATTTCTCAAGCAAAAATGTTGTTCTGACTGTCTGGGAGTGGTCTGAATGGGGAGGGGAAAACTGAAAACTAGCTCTTATTGGCAGAGAGGTTTGGAACTCTCTTTCTTATTGGTCTATTAACGAATTTACCACCTGGTGATGTCACCCGGCAGGCTAAAACTCCATCCCACCAGGATGAAATTTCAGGTGGTCTTTTCAAACAGCTCTTACACTAAAATGGCATATCATCATTTTCACAATTTCACAGTATTATTCCAACCTCATAGTGTGGACATTATATAAAACAGAAAAATCACATTTTTGACTGCACTGGGCCTTTAACAACCCTTTTAATAACTTTTACATGAGGCTGAACTCAATTGTGAAGTCAGGACTATGATTAGTTTTGTTCCAATGTAATAGATTTACCATCAATAACTGAACTGTTACATTAGTATCACCAACACAAACCATTGATATTTGTACATGATGTTATGATATGGTAAGATAGTTACAATAAGCTTATGACACATTTTACAGTGCATTTGGGAAGTATTCAGACCATTTGACTTTTTCCACAATTTGTTACGTTACAGCCATACTGCTAAAATGTCTAAAAACCTGTTTTCGCATTGTTCTTATGGGGTATCGTGTGTAGATTGATGAGGATTTAAAAATAAATCAATTTTAGAAAAAGGCTGTAACGTAAACATGAAATGTCCCAGATTGTGCCTTTAAGAAGAGCTTGGATATGGGGCAGGGGGTTAGAGATTTTTAGGCCCTGCCTGATATATAGAGAGAGAATGAGAGGGAGTGACAGAGACCCTGTCTCTTCAATCCCTCCCTCTGCCTCTAATGGGATCTACAGTGTTCAATTTACACGTTTCCCTTTCTTTAACAGTTTTTGTAGAAGTGTGAGAGTTATGTGGAGTGTACACTCAAGCTACAAATGCATCTTTCCACAGGAAATGGTCCCTACTTTACCCTCTCTTGTGTTTGGTTAATGTGAGAGGGTTCTCAGTAGACAGGAGAGAGAGCTGAGCCCTGTACTTGTCTCAGACAGTGGCTGTGTCCAGAGAGAGAGAGAGAGAGAGAGAGAGAGAGAGAGAGAGAGAGAGAGAGAGAGAGAGAGAGAGAGAGAGAGAGAGAGAGAGAGAGAGAGAGAGAGAGAGAGAGAGAGAGAGAGAGAGAGAGAGAGAGAGAGAGAGAGAGAGAGAGAGAGAGAGAGAGAGAGAGAGAGAGAGAGAGAGAGAGAGAGAGAGAGAGAAAAAAAACTCTGAGTCCCAGGGTAGCAGGCTCTAAGGGCACTGCATTTCAACAGCACAATGGGTACACTGTAGTGGACAAGGATGGGACAAAGCCCTTTATATGAAAACCTGAGGACTGAACACACAGAACAGGCAAATATTGGACCTGCCATTGTACTCCGCTAAAGAAGGCTTGAATACCAAACATGTGGTCTGACAACTTAAATTACAATATACTTAGCAAAAAAGACAGGAAGATTGGACTGTTACAATGCACATTGAATTGGTGAAAGGGGATTGCAATTGTGAATGTCAAAAACAGGTTAACATATACAGTATTCACAGTGTAGCATGTACAACAAATATGACTGGGTCATGACATTAAGCAGTGGTGTAGTGGTTCTTGGAAAAGTGGGTATACTCAAATTTTGCACAATTTTTTTTTCAAAACGGCCTGCCCAATGAAGGAAAGGCGCCCTGTGTAAAAAATGTCCCTATAGTTTTTTCAGGTTTCATCTAACTTTTTTAATAGAAAAACTACAAAAATTGGATGTTCTAAGTCCACAACAATGCTTAAAGCTGTAATATGTAACTTTTAGGGTGACCCAACCAAATTCACATAGAAATGTGAGTTATAGATCTGTCATTCTCATTGAAAGCAAGTCTAAGAGGTGGTAGATCTGTTCTATGTGCGCTATATTTATGCATCCTGTTCTTATGTTTTATTTTTGCATCTTTTACTTTTGGTTTTGTACCCCAGGTTCAAACAGCTGAAAATGTTTGGTTATGAAAAATATATTTCTTAGGTTTAGATGGTACACTGATAATTTACACTATACTTGCTTGTTTTGTCACATAAACCGAAATCAGGGAACTATTAGAATTTTAGCAACCAAGAAATGGCAGAGTGGTTTCTGCATAGTGCAACTTTAAACCGCATCAGGAGACCATTTTTGAGGCCTGTATAAAATCAGTCAAAATATTTTTGGGAGTTTTTTTGTTGTTGCAGTCAACATTTAATTGGTAAGTTTTTTGGGGAAAGCCTTAAAAATGTTCATTCAAATAGCACTGAATAATGAATCGCAAAGATTCAACAAAGACTTTTTCAATAAGTTTAAATATCTTCCAACCCTACCGGCTACCGATGCCGTTCAATTCTATGAACCTCTCCCTGCGACAATCATGAGAGCTGCGCACTTTGACTGCCTGATATTCCGCTGAAACTATACTGAACAAAAATACGCAACATGCAACAATTTCAAAGATTTTTACCAAGTTACTGTTCAATTGAGGAAATCAGTCAACTGAAATAAATTCATTAGGCCCTAATCTATGGATTTCACGTCTGGGAATACAGATATGCATCTGTTGGTCACAGATACCTTAAAAAAATGGGCCTCAGGACCTCGTCATGGTATTTCTGTGCATTCAAATTGCCATCGATAAAATGCAATTGTGTTCGTTGTCTGTAGCCTGCCCATACCATAACCCCATCACCACCACCACCACTAGGTTCGCAACATTGACATCAGCAAACTGCTAGTCCACACAACGCCTTACATGTGGTCTGCGGTTGTGAGGCCGGTTCGACCTGCTGCCAAATTCCCTAAAATGATGTTAGAAGTGGCTTAAGGTAGAGAAATGAACATTGAATTCTCTGGCAACAGTTCTGGTGGACATTCCTGCAGTCAGCATGCCAATTTCACACTCCCTCAAAACTTGATACATATGTGGAATTGTGTTGTGTGACAAAACTGCACATTTTAGAGTGGCTTTTTAATGTTGCCATGTGTAATGATCATGCTGTTTAATCAGCTTCTTGATATGCCACACCTGTCAGGTGGATGGATTATCTTGGCAAAAGGAGAAATGTTCACAAACAGAGATGTAAACAAATTTGTGCACAAGAAATGTTATGCGTATGGAACATTTCTGGGATCTTTTATTTCAGCTCATGAAACATGGGACCAACACTTTACATGTTGTGTTTATATTTTTGTTCAGTGTAGCTATGTGTGCGCATGTGCATATATGGCGCGCATGTGCATATATTTCACATGCTTTATTACGATTGTGTAGGCTACTTTGTGAATAAAGTATCTATTGTACTACATAATTTATATGGCATATACCTTCACTATACTACTTTGTTACGCATCAGTGGGGATTAAGTAGTGAGTATACGCAATGCCCACGGGGAAAAAGTGGGTAAATGGCATGTATCTGCTACCTGCATATATCCCCCACTACACCACTGACATTAAGGCAGAAGATACAATCACAAGACAACCAAATACATGAAAGTGTTTGCAATGACAATTGATTGTACAGTAGGCTAGAGCTTCTATAAAAGGAGTGAGACATGTGACAAAGTCTACATTATACATTTTTGTGGCAACAAATACAAAACTTTTTAGGAGTAACCTATTAAGGCCTGGTTCTCATTATCAAGCAGTCCAGTTTCCTATGGAGATTATTGAACACAATGCACCTTGTGCATATAGATGATATGAAGTGATTATTCATTATCCCCCCTTACACCACAATAATTTATTCCTATTATTAAACACAACTGTGAAGCCTATCAAACTCCTGAGGTTGAAGGCTGACCATTAAACCTAAATAGCTACAAAGATGCATTGGCTCCTAAATAGCTACAAAGATGCATTGGCTCATATCACATTCTTCCTGCAGCTATGTTTTGAGGCTGGCTGAAAATAAATTATGACCATCCTGCACGAAGCCAAAAATCAACGTCAATGTGTATATTTATGCAGACATATAAAGTAGGCAAAACGTTGTTTTCACAAGAGGTAGTTCATCAATATATTAAAAAACTGTTTCAACTGACGCGCATTAATCTAGTACAGGTGTGTGGTTACTGATTTGCAGCACACGTCATTCTGTGGAGCAGATGCCAGATACAGAACCTCTAAATGAGAGGCATCAAAACTAAATGCCCAGCTGGTACTTCACCTTGCAATGCAATATGTGTTTGTATAATCTGTTTATTCGACTCTGTAGTACTCCCGCATGTTCATCAGAGAGAAACCCTAATTCCGGAGACAATGGTTCGCTGTCTCTGTATAGCTCGAGCAGCCGAGTCCTGGTGTCCCTGCGCCGGTGCAGTTCTATAACACGCTGTACTGTCCTCTTTCTGAACACACACACTGAGTCCAAGACGGTGCTGTGGTACCTCTCCCACATATCCAGTACACGGTAACCGTGCACAAGCCCTGCCTCGTTGTCGATGAAAACCAGGTCGCCACGGGGTGTTCTGAGCAGGTTGTTGGTCTCCCTCTCCATCACGCGCGAGTCCCACTGCAGGCTAAATAGGTTGCTAACGAGCCTGTCGAAGTTAGCAGACAGGTAGTCCAATATTATCAGGTCCGTCCACTGCATTAGCTCGAGCAGCTCCGCCGTCGTCTTGTTCCCCAGCTCCCCCCGTAGAGGACGCAGCCCCTTGCTCTCTTGGCGCAGCGGCGCAGGTGTGATTACCCCTGTCAGGTTGGCGACCCACTGGGTGAGTGAGACCACGGCCCGCTCACTCCACTGTAAACCTCCTATTCTTCTTCTCACAGAAGCCCATTGTTCACTGTCAACGTTCAACTGGGCGAGGATGAGAGGCGGCAGATTTGTAATACCCAGCAAACTAGCCAGGTAATAAGTCAAAGTTTCCCCCTGCACCTGGTCCGCGTTTATTCCATAACGCACGCATGCTTTGGATCGGTCCGAAAAAGTGGCCAGTTGATTGGATATTCTACCACAGCCCGGCTCCAGTCTGACAATCCGGTGTCCCCGGGCTCTCCCTCTCCATGCCCGGGCATGTTCCTCACTGAAGCTGACGGGAAACTTATCCTCAAGCCATTCACTCCAAAAAATCCCCTCAACCGGAGAGACCAATTTGGCCGGGACCCCCCTCTGTGCTGACCCCTTGTTATCTACATTCATATGGTAATCTCTGATTCCTAAAGAGCCAGTTTGATCCGCAACACCAGTGAGATTGTGGGCATCCAGTATGCCCCCAAAATGCAGTCTCTGTGCTACTGGAACGGCGAGCAAAGCCCGGAAAGTTTTAGCAGAGAGGTCCGGGGATGGCCCAATGTGAGCGGACCCCCTACTCGTTAACTGTAGTCCCGTGTTGTATCTCTCCAATCTGCTCCAGACGTAGAATACACTGGCACAAGTGCAGAGAAAGAGAAGTGCAAGTAAGTTCGCCGATACAGCCCTCATGGTTACTGAAAGCCGCCCTTCCCTTTGTTGCGACGAGATGACTAGCACATCCCCGACGGCTTCAGCTTCAATTATGAACGAGCGTGTGGAATAAGAACTAGGTAGGCTAATCTAAGTGTTGTGAAACCACACCTAGTCAGAGTGCGATGCCTAGCACAGGCGCTGCGTCCCGTGCCCCGTTCACGGGCGGAGTTGGACTATTTGGATCACGGAACCGCCCGTTAATAAGCAACGAGGTTCGCATCTCTGTTCCCGTTGGGTGAACTAAAATCCTTCTCCGTCGATAGGATATGAGCCATGACGCAGTCTTTTATTTAACGGATCATCTTTTTTTTCAGCGTCTCTCGTTCCGGACAGCAAGTGCTTTTTCTCTCGCTCTCCGCGTCTCCATCTCTCCGATCTCCACTGGGTGCTGGTTGAGTTTGATTTGTGGTTGAGTTTGATTTGTGTAGCTTCTGCTCCACAGAGACAAGAGGGAGGGGGGGGGGGGGGGGGGGGGGGCACGTGACTCGGGCTGCGAGCTGGGTAGGCTTATCGTCGGAAGTGGTGGGTCATATGGAAGCGTACTTTGGAGAGCTACACATCCAGAGCAAGTGCATGCAACGGCGACTCGCGGGAGCACCTTAAGGTGCACGGTTCTATCTGAATCAAACCTTTATTCAATTTTTTCAGTTTTGTAAAAAATACATTTTTAAACCATTGGACTATATATTTTGATTTGTTTAACACTTGTTGGGTTACTAGATGATTCCATATGTGTTATTTCATAGTTTTGATGTCCTCACTATTATTCTACAATGTAAAAAAAATACAAATAAAGAAAAACCCTTGATTGAGTAGGTGTGTCCAAACTTTTGACTGGTACTGTATATACAGTACCAGTCAAAAGGGTTAAAAAATGGTTCAATCGCATGCATCATATATGGAACCCTCAAAATGGTTCCATTTAGAACCCTACATGGTGTAATAAATTCATTATGACTATTAAATAGCAATATTTTCTGTGCTAAGATTATAATTGAATAAACAAATACATAATGTACAAAATACCTGCATAGTTTTTAGAATTTGTAATTATATGCAAACATAGTTTGGAAATATGCGCTGGTGGCCAGGGAGGCATCTCTTTGTTTGAATGATAGCCCATGTCAACTCTGGCTGACTTTTTACAATACAACGTTGTCCATTAGTTACAGTGCATGACAAAAATGTGTCTTCTGCTCCATTCTCAGTTGTCATCAGCAGCAGCCGAAAGAGAGATCCTCTGCCTCGGATGGTTCTGGATACTGCCAAACTGAGAAAAACATAGTCTTACAAGTAATGTAATGATTAACTAGGCTATTGAATCACCAAGACTTATTATACATAATGTATTACAGTATAAATAATTTATACATAACTCTGTCAGCAACAGTCTTCAAATGGCTTCATGAAACATAGTCCCCTCAATTGACTCCACACTGAAATACTGAAATAAAAGTAACAATTAGCTAATTACCAATGTCAGGCTGGGTCTTTAGCTCTATTTGGTATATCCAATAATAACAAATCATGTTTATTTGAAAGAGTTAGCTGGCTAGCTTATAACGTAGAAAATCAAAGTAGCCTAGCTTTGTCTGTTTAGCTAGCTAAGTCCACCCATTCTGCCATCATTGAGTTGAAGGGAGACACCCATTCTATTTATTATTATTTATTTTGTTTCAACTTTATTTATCTATCCTATCCACCTCATTTTTTACATTACTATGGGCACATCCAAACAATTTTACTTCCCTCCTGCAGCGTGCCGATGGCAAATAGCCAGAGGGAATTATTTGAAGGAGTCAATTTATAGAGTATAAAAGTAAAGTAAAGATACATGTAAATACATTTTATGAGCCCGAGCCCAACAAAGCTGAAATGATTGTGCCATTATCTTATTATTATTTATATTTTTTACCAATACATAGCCTATGATAGGCTACCGCACATTAAGCACAACAGAAAAACTTAAAAGCACATATATGTAGCTATGCTCTCTTTTGTAAGTCAAGCTCCAATCTCCAATAAGCAACTTTGTTTGAGTGTGAACTGTATTACTGTATTGTATTATGCTGTATTATATGGACTGGAATTTCACACCTCTTTCAAACCATGAACCTGGGAGAGAACATGTGATGCTGGTGCAGGACATGCAGCCTACAAAGTTACAATTATAGGCTAGCGATTTTGATTTAAATGTTGAAATATAATAGGCCATTACAAAGCTTGTGTCCCACTTTGCCAGGTGTCCCACTTATCCAATACTCACCCTAAATGAAATGTTTTGTTGTCTTGATCTTCATCATTGTAACGTCATGCTCGAATAATATTGGTGCTATAATCAGATGCAGATTACTTAATTTTCTCTCAGGAAGATTGAATAAACAAATAACTGCTACAGCCTACCGCCTTCCTGCATTCTCTCTTCTTTCAAACTCCCCGGCCAGTGGCTGGGAGTTCTATTCGCTGCTGTATTTAACCTTCAGCAAACAAAAGCTTGCATCCCTCTTCCAATAGTCAGTCTATTAGCATAAGAAATGCTAAAAAATACATTCTTCCTGCAAACTATTATAGTCTAGCTTTTCCTGGGACTCCAAGAACTAAGGAGGGTTTTTTAAGGAAAGTGACCAGCAGAGCTCATGGTGCGTATTGCACAAGAGACAGAGGCTTTAAATTACAAGCTTATTTCTAGCTGATCATTCTTTAGCTAAATATAAGGCTAATAACTTAACCCTTGTGTAGTCTTAACATTCTGTATACTCCCCTTGTCCTAAGGGTAAAAAATGACCCGCCTTCACTAAACCCCTAAAATAAAGCAGGTTAATTGAATTTTAAACCCCAAATCTAGAAACAACCTGTCATTCATCACAAACTTTGTGAATATCTGGGTTTTCTCTCTTCACAATGCAGAAAGACTGCATTTAATCAGTGGACACCACTCGTTTTTATTACAACACACCTGTCATAATTGTTTTCTTTGCTAAAGTAGAGGTTTATTATTTTTGCTAAAGGTATTGCATAGGTGTAAACATACCATTTTTAGCAAGAGATAGCACTTGTATAGCCTAAGAAGGTAGCAGAAAAGTGCAGAAAATAGTTTTGAATGCATTTTATTGAAGGGAAACAATTACTGTCTTGAACTTTTTTGGCAACATAGTGATATATTCTTATATACTGTACAATGAGGAATTCAACTACAAAATACTAGTCTTCTCCCATTTTTTAACCATTGCCCCCACCCACAAGGTGTATAAACAACAACAATAAATAAGAATAAAATAAGATAATAAGACAAAAATGAAGTACATAAACAAATCAACTCTAATTAGCACGTCGGACAGTATGCAAGTGTGTGTGCATGGACTTTGCAGATGTATTTCTCACATGTGCAGCACAATAGTATTTGTTTTACAGTCCTTCTTTGGTGGGCAGAGTTGGCATCTCTTTCCTGTCCCAGCTGCAGCCTCAGGTGGATCAGGACAAGATTCAGCCCCCTGAACAGCTTTCACAAGCGCTGCAGAGGCTGCTGTGCAGGGGAGGCGCTCCCTTCTTTGAATGTGTGGGGTTACAAGTGCCTTTCCCAGCTGCTCCAGGAACACCCTCCTCTTGTTCTGCTTATCAGGCATCCAGGTAGGGTTGATCTTGTTCCATATCGCGAAGGCATTGTATCAATGCTGTTATGGAAGATGACCAGGGGCCAGCGGGCAGTCATCCTCATGCAGCTGTAAGTTCTAATCACCTTGTCCAGGTTGTCCACGCCTCCTTTGTTGTGGTTATAGTCCAGGATGATGGCTGGCTTCTTGTCCTCACTATCACTGATCTCAGCCGTTTTGTCCAGTGTGCTCAGGAGGACCACATTCTTGATCCTCTTTGGGGGGTAAGATACTGGAGTGGTGGTGGGGGTGAAGGCAAACTTTGATGACAAAGCCTCTCTCCCCCTTGTTGCGAGGAGTGCAGGGGGAGCTCAGGCTTGTTTTTTCTAACTGTGCCAACTATGGTGATCTGCCTCTTCAGGAGCTGCTGGCTGAGTTCAATCAGTAGCATACATAATCTCAATGTCTCATTGTGTGTGTGTGTGTGTGTGTGTGTGTGTGGTTTTTGTGGTGTGTAAATTATTTTATAACTGCCGGGTCAAAAATGACCCTAAGACAATCTTTGTACCCTGGTTGTGTACATCCTTCATGGAAATATGAACAAAGGCGATGTTTCACTTTTTCTAATATTGGGGTCACCCTAGGAAAAGTCATCAAATTTCAAGTTGAAAAAAGATAATTTAGGAGGTTTTCTCTGCTTTTAAACATAGTGGTGGGTCATTTTTGAGACAACACAAGGGTTATTTGATATTATTAACTGAAAATATTACCTGAAAGAGGTAGGCAAGGATATATACACTACATTACCAAAAGTATTTGGACATCTGCTCATCGAACATCTTATTCCAAAGTAATGGGCATTGCTATGGAGTTTGCCCCCCCTTGCTACTATAACTGCCTCCACTTTTCTGGGAAGACTTTCCAATAGATGTTGGAACATTGCTGCGGGGACTTCCATTCAGTCACAAAAGCATTAGTGAGGTTGTGCATTGATGATGGGCGATGAGGCCGAGCTTTACATCACTCCAGCCGATGCTTGTCATTATGCATGGTGATCTTAAGTGAGCTTGAGTGCGGCTGCTCGGCCATGGAAACCCATTTCATGAAGCTCCCGACAAGCAGTTCTTGTGCTGACGTTGCTTCCAGAGACAGTTTGGAGTGTTGCAACTGAGAACAAACTATTTTTTATTGCTACATGCTTCAGCACTCGATGGTCCTGTTCTGTGAGCTTGTGTGGCCTACCACTTCCTGGCTGAGCCGTTGCTGCTCCAGTACATCACCACTTCACAATAACAGCACTTACAGTTGACCGGGCAACTATAGCATTTGACAAACTGACTTGTTGGAAAGGTAGCATCCTATGATGGTGCCACTTTGAAAGTCACTGAGCTCATCAGTAAGGCCGTTCTACTGACAATGTTTGTCTATGGAGAATGCAGGCCTGTTTGCTCGATTTTATACACTTGTCAGCAACGGGTGTATGAAGGGGTGTTCACTGTTCACATACTTTGGTGTGTATGTATGTATATATGTATGTATGTATGTATGTATGTATGTATGTATGTATGTATGTATGTATGTATGTATGTATGTATGTATGTATGTATGTATGTATGTATGTATGTATGTATATATATATATATACAGTACCAGTCAAAAGTTTGGATACACCTACTCATTCAGGGGTTTTTCTTTATTTTTTTTTTATTTTTTTTTTACATTGTAGAATAATACTGAAGACATCAAAACTGTGAAATAACACATATGGAATCATCTAGTAACCCAAAATATGTTAAACAAATCAAAATATATTTCTCAATTGGGTGGAGGCCAGGTCATTTAATGCAGCACTCCGTCACTCTTCTTCTTGGTCAAATAGCCCATAGTCATTGTCCTGTTGTAAAACAAATGAGTCCCACTAAGCGCAAACCAGATGGGATGGCGTATCGCTGCAGAATACTGTGGTAGCCATGCTGGTTAAGTGTGCCTTGAATTCTAAATAAATCACAGTGCCACCAGGAAAGCACCATCACACCTCCTCCTCCATGCTTCACGGTGGGAACCACACATGCAGAGATAATCCGTCCACTTACTCTGCGTCTCACAAAGACACGGCGGTTAGAACCAAAAATCTCAAATTTGGACTCATCAGACCAAAGGACAGATTTCCACCGGTCTAATGTCCATTGCTTGTGTTTCTTGGCCCAAGCAAGTCTCTTCTTCTTATTGGTGGTTTCTTTGCAGCAATTTGACCATGAAGGTCTGATTCACGCAGTCTCCTCTGAACAGTTGATGTTGAGATGTGTCCGTTACTTGAACTTTGGGCTTTCTGAGGCTGGTAACTCTAATAAAATCCTCTGCAGCAGAGGTAACTCTGCATCTTCCTTCCCTGTGGTGGTCCTCATGAGAGCCAGTTGCATCATAGCGCTTGATGGTTTTTGCGACTGCACTTAAAGAAACTTTCAAAGTTCTTTACATTTTCTGTATTGACTGACCTTCATTTCTTAAGGTAATGATGGACTGTCGTTTCTCGTTGCTTATTTGAGCTGTTCTTGGCATAATATGGACTTGGTATTTTACCAAATAGGGCTATCTTCTGTATACCACCCCTACCTTGTCACAACACAACTGATTGGCTCAAACGCATTAAGAAGGAAAGAAATTCCAAAAATGTACTTTTAACAAGACGCACCTGTTAATTGAAATGCATTTCAGGTGACTTCCTCATGTATCTGGTTGAGAGAATGCCAAGAATGTGCAAAGCTGTCATGAAGGCAAAGGGTGGCTACTTTGAAGAATCTCAAATATAAAATATATTTTGATTTGTGGTTAATACTGTACATGATTCCATATGTGTTATTTCATAGTTTTGATGTCTTCACTATTATTCTACAATGTAGAAAATAGTACAAATAAAGAAAAACCCTTGAATGAGTTGGTGTGTCCAAACTTTTGACTGGTACTGTATATACAATATATCAACTTTGAACAGGATTATCTATTTTTAATTCAATTTGAATGGAATTGATGGAGAGAGAGAAATACTATGACAGAGTGCTCACATGCACTCTGATTTAATGCAACAATATTCAGTTGATATGCTGTTTTAAAACTCTACAGCTGAAAAAATTAAAAATAATCTTTACAAAAAAAAATCTACTGACAAATAAAATCAATCAAACCATCACAACTGTGCAGCGGCAATTTGATGAATGGAAAGAGACATCTGTTACAAAACACCAAAACCTTTAATGACATTCGGAGATTGTCAAGCCAAGCCTGTCAGCTTAAAGTAGGGAGGGATGTGTTTTCTGTTTGTCGAGATTGACATAGTCAGTTTATTTTGGTGTTGAAAACTCAAACCATGATATTGAGGTGCCTGAAGTCGGTATGTTATGTTTATTGGTTGTGTGTTGCATTGGCACAGAAACCTGTTGATGAAACATTTGTTGCATATATTTTACATAATTATAAATATTGCATCAAAATGTTGAAAATCTGATTCCCCTAGCTGATCAGTGGTCGGCGAACACTCAACCTTCTGGCCTGTAGCCCTGTGTCGCATTGACTGTGCCACAAAAGCATGCTGAAGTGGCAAAGTTGATATCCAAGAGTTTGGGGAAGACTCTTTCTTGTTTCAGCATGACAATGCCCCCATGCGCAAAGAGGTCCATACAGAATTGGTTTGTCGAGATCGGTGTGGAAGAACTTGACTGGCCTGCACAGAGGACTGACCTAAATCTTTTTTAATTAAACATTTTTTTCAACTAGGCAAGTCAGTTAAGAACAAATTCTTATTTACAATGACAGCCTAGGAACAGTGGGTTAACTGCCTTGTTCAGGGGCAGAACAACAGGTTTTTACCTTGTCAGCTCAGGGATTCGATCTAGCAACCTTTTGATTACTGGCTCAATGCCCTAACAACTAGGCTACCTGCCACCCCAATCTCATCGAACACCTTTGGAATGAATTGGAACAATGACTGCGAGCCAGGCCTAATTGCACAACATCAGTGCCCGATCTCGCTAATGCTGTTGTGGCTGAATGGAAGCAAGTCCCTGCAGCAATGTTCCAACATCAGGTGGAAAGCCCTCCCAGAAGAGTGGAGGCTGTTATAGCAGCAAAGGGGGGACAAACTCCATATTAATGCCTATTGATTTTGTAATGATATGTTCGATGAGCAAGAGTCCACATACTTTTGGTCATGTAGTGTAATTGCGTCTAGCCTACCTGATTGGGCAACCATTTGGATCAGTTATCATTTTTTTCTCAGTGGTTTAGCCCACAAGGTCTTGGCACATTAGGCCAGTAATATGCAATGACCTATATAAACCCTGGATTGTTGATACTATGTATTGGCCATTGAGAAGCTTTGAAGCCACAATTCGGCGATATTGGCACTCCCTAGTAGGAGCAGTCCTCCATAGGAATGAATGAAATTCTACAGTATTTCAATTAAATGTTTTAAGGACTAAATTACATGATGTATTTAAAATACAGTAACATTTGTACTCTCTAATACTTTTTAGGAATTTTTTTAAATATATTTTTTAAATGTGAATGTTTATCTCACATAATTTAATTTAAAAGTATTCATTAAGGTGTCTGTAATAGAATAAACGTGTCAAAAACTAATATAGCTTCCCATTTTATTTATTTTTTACAGTTGAAGAGTACCAAGATGGCTGCACGGTGGCTTCAGTACAACGCACCCTGTCAGTCATCCAGGGTTTATACACATCATTGGTAATATGGTGTTTTTTATCGGCATGTATCTGTTAACAGAAACATGCTAATGTAGGGATTTGTAGTGGCACGCAAATTAATTATGATAATGCATGAGCGCAGAGGAAGTTGTATCCATAGTTTCCCTGTTTGGCATCTGTGTTTTAAAAGGGTTCGAAAATGAGGTGGATAGTTATCATATGACTTTGGCTTCATATATAGAAATTGCTTTCCTTAGTACATTGGGAAATAATGTGCTTATTGGTAGGAGACAGATCAACATTTACTGGGGGTGAGGGGCTTGTCCAACTCAAGGTGTTACAACAAAAAAATGCACCCCCAACAAAGAAAATAACCGTAGCGACCCTGTGTTTATAAAAGTGGATATCAACTTTGCCACTTCAGCATGCTTTTGTGGCACATAGGATGCCAAGCATGGCTATACTGCAGAAAATGATCAGCTCGGGAGAAATCTGATTTTCAACGTTGTGATGCCATTTTCATAATTATGTAATATACACTACCATTCAAAAGTTTGGGGTCACTTAGAAATGTCCTTGTTTTTTAAAGAAAAGCTATTTTTTTGTCCATTAAAATAATATCAAATTGATCAGAAATACAGTGTAGACATTGTTAATGTTGTAAATGACTATTGTAGCTGGAAACGGGTGAATTTTCATGGAATATCTACATAGGCATACAGAGGCCCATTATCAGCAACCATCACTCCTGTGTTCCAATGGCACGTTGTGTTAGCTAATCCAAGTTTAGAATTTTAAAGGCTAATTGATCATTAGAAAACCCTTTTGCAATTATGTTAGCACTGCTGAAAACTACTGTCCTGATTAAAGAAGCAATAAAACTGGCCTTCTTTGGACTAGTTGAGTATCTGGAGCATCAGCATTTGTGGGTTCGATTACGGGCTCAACATTTCCAGAAACAAAGCACTTTCTTCTGAAACTCATCAGTCTATTCTTGTTCTGAGAAATTAAGGCTATTCCATGCAAGACATTGCCAAGAAACTGAAGATCTTGTACAACGCTGTGTACTACTCCCTTCACAGAACAGAGCAAACTGGCTCTAACCAGAATAGAACGAGGAGTGGGAGTCCCCGGTGCACAACTGAGCAAGAGGACAAGTACATTAGAGTGTCTAGTTTGAGAAGCAGACACCTCACAAGTCCTCAACTGGCAGCTTCATTAAATAGTACCTGCAAAACACCAGTCTCAACGTCAACAGTGAATTGGCGACTCCGGGATGCTGGCCTTCTAGGCAGAGTTGCAAAGAAAAAGACATATCTCAGACTGACCAATAAAAATAAATGATTAAGATGGGCAAAAGAACACAGACACTGGACCGAGGAACTCTTTCTAGAAGGCAAGCATCCGGAGTCACCTCTTCACTGTTGACGTTGAGACTGGTGTTTTGCGGGTAAAGCTGCCAGTTGAGTACTTGTAAGGCTATTTTGGACCACCCCTCCCCAGTAAATTTGTATCTGTCCCTAGGCTACTTGCAAGTTAGCTCAACCACCATCCTCTGCATGGTCATGCTGGAATGGCAGTTGGTTTTTGAATCAGAATGGTAGTTACATTATGAATTGATCAAAAGGTTCTATATAGAACCCCTTTTTTAATCTAAGAGTGTATGCTTTAAATAAACACATTATTTCCTCTTGCTTCTAGCTAACATTTAGTTTGCAACAGCACAAATTTGTAAGAACCTGGCTGTTTGCCACACAGACCTTGGCAACAAAGTTGCAAAATATGAATTTGATCTTCCCCCTGCCACAGAGAGCTAACTAGCCATTTTTCTGACCAGGCGAAATCATGTAGCAGCATCATTGATATGAATATAAATGGCAATGCAAAACAGCTGAAACAAATTAAAGGGAATGTTAGCTGTCATTTCAGAGTTTGATGTGACTGGGTTAGCTTTTGTTAGTTCTTGCTTTTTAAAATACCCAGTACACTCTGGAGTAGGGATAGAACCCTCAAGGTTCTTTGCCTTCACTGGGTATATACACTGAGTATACCAAACATTAGGAACACCTTCCTAATATTGAGTTGCCCTCAATTGCCCCCTTTTGCCCTCAGAACAGCCTCAATTCATCGGGGCATGGACTCTACAAGGTGTCAAAAGCGTTCCACAGGGATTCCAATGATTTCCACAGTTCCACAATCAAGTCGGCTGGATGTCCTTTGGGTGGTGGATCATTCTTTATGCACACAGGAAACTGTTGAGCATGAAAAACCCAGCAGTGTTGCAGTTCTTGACACAAACTGGTGATCCTGGCACCTACTACTATACCCTGTTCAAAGGCACTTAAATCTTTTGTCTTGACCATTGACCCTCTGAATGGCACACGTACACAATCCACGTCTCAATTGTCTCCAGGCTTAAAAACCCTAATTTAACCTGTCTCCTCCCCTTCATCTACACTGATTGAATGTTGATTTAACAAATGACGTCAATAAGGCATCATAGCCTTCACCTGGATTCACCTGGTCAGTCTATGTCATGAAAATAACACGTGTTCTTAATGTTTTGTGTACTCAGTGTATCCAGAACATTTTTTAGTAAAGGGTTCTTTAATCTCATCCAAAAAACCAAAAGGTTCTATATAAAACCCCAAATAACCTCTTTTTCTAAGAGTTTATGATTGTGAAAGAGAGTGCTCCTGAAACCAGTTTCAGAGATTTGATTCACTGAGTCCACTTAAATAACCTAAACGAAAACATCATGTAACGTTTAACATCTATGCTCCTCCTTTGTTCATTTATGAATATGACCCAAAATGTTCTGTCCTTGCTGTGACCTCAATTAAGTATGGTTTTTGCCTCAAAGCCCCATGCTCTAACTTCTCAGAGACAGTTTTTTCCTAATATGGCTTTGCAACATTGTGGATTGGTATTAGGCCTAGGCTACTCATTGCACTCAAATAATTACATAAACATTGACTTCTGTGTGCAGTCTCTTAAAGTCATTTAAAATAATTACTGCACTTAATTTCATCATTTATCAAAGACTGTGGGTTATACGGTTCATGTACGATTTTCATTACGTCTGCGTGATTAGTACTTCTGCTGAATGCAGCTCATTTGAGTGGATAAGAATTTACTTGTCTGGGATAACACTGAAGCGCAGGCCTATCTCCCATACTTAATTAGGATTAACAGGGCCACACAACGATTTATTTCTACTCTTTGAGCCTGTTCCCACGATGCTTTATTTTTAGAATCCATGGGCTATTGCTGAAATGAACAATCCTCTAACATACTGTACCAATATCAGTGGTGTCAGTTCAGCTAAACCTAAGGTGTGGCAAAGTAGGGTGTGTAGAAGTTGAAGCTCATTTACTGCATTTCTACACAATTTAAAAACTCTGAAATGGTATTTGGAGAACAGCAAAAAATAACACAAATGAACCCAGCCTTTATCCCTACTAAGCTATATGGAATTGTTTTAATTATTACCACAATATTAGGTTTAAAGGCAAATTTCAACGCTGCTTTATTTTACTATATATGTCCATTAAATATGTTATTGTCATATCATATGTTTCATAAAAATTTAGAATTTCTGTATCAAATATGAGCGTTTCATAAGTTAAACTGAGGTAACATAGCTAACGTTACCTAGCTAACTAGGCCTAACAGGTAGAATGGCCCCGGAGGGGATGTCTGCCGTATTATGGGCTCCTAACCAATTGTGCTATTTTGTGTATTTTTTCACGTTGTTTGGAACTTATTTTGTACACAATGTTTCTGCCACCGTCTCTTTTGACCAAAAAGAGCTTCTGGATATCAGAACAGTGATTACTCATCTCAAACTGGACAAAGATTTTTTTCTTTAATGATTCGGACGCAAAGGATTTACTGCTGCTACCGGACAAGGCCCAAATCCCTGTCATTCGCATGAAGAGGATTCATCGATAGACGGGACACAGATCCGGGTGCCTTGCTGGCTGATCGACGACATGGATAATATACAGTTGGCTGGGTTTTCCGTGTATTGGCAAGACAGAACAGCTACCTCCGGTAAGACAAGGGGAGGTGGCCTGTGTCTATTTGTCAATAACAGCCGGACCACACTATTTATCAAGAGAGTTTTCATCTACAGTACCAGTCAAAAGTTTGGACACAACTACTCATTCAAGGGTTTTTCCTTATTATAATATTTTCTACATTGTAGAATAATAGTGAATACATCAAAACTATGACATAACACATATGGAATCATGTGGTAACCAAAAAAGTGTTAAACAAATCAAAATATATTTGATATTTGATATTCTTCAAAGTAGCCACCCTTTGCCTTCATGACAGCTTTGCACACTTCAGAAGCATCTGCATTCACCAAATAGTGGGTGGTTACCCTTACATATATTCTCCAGACTTGCCCAGAGGGAATTGTTGATATGTTGTCAATTTTTCTAGATAACATTTTGTTTGGAAAAATGTGCCAAAAATACATTTAACTTAGGCCTACATGTCTTTAGTATTTTACAGATAAAAGATTAAAACATTTTTATCCACAATCTGCTATGGACAAGTCCAGTCTTGGAGTGTCTTAACAAAATGAAACCAAAATATTTAGGCTGACCTTGTCCAGTGTCCAGGAAATGAAAAAGATGCATAATACACACTATTTTGTCACAACAAGGCTGGTTTCAAATGCTGACATTAATGTGAAAGTAACCAGTGCATAAAACAGCTGACTGCGAATGAAAACTACAGTATGTCAGATAAATCCTACACATGCGTTGAAATAAAATGCATACATCAAAGGACTTACTAAGGCCTACAATTGACAGGGATGCATGAGACAAACAAACTCAACCAAAGAATGATGAAAATCACAAAATAAACAAGGAAAACCTACACATGCCTTTTTAAAGGGAGCTAACGCCCCACCCGTGATTCAGCACCGCTGAATGAACAGTGCCTACATACTGGTAATCATAGTGGAGCTCCGTGGCGTGGTGCCGAATGGACAGCGTATATGAAAATCATAACTGGCACGCAGATCTTTAGAAATGGAAGGATCAATTGTAAATTTGCATTCCACATGGAAAAAGGTGTCTGATACCCTTGTGGAATGGCTCATAAACTGTACTATGACAGTGGCATTGTCTCGTGTGCTTCAAATCAACATTATCCTGTGCGCTTTCTGCTTATTTTTGCATTGCCTGTCTGCATTATTTGCCAGGGAAGGGAAACATTCTGCGGAATATTGACGCATTGTATCAACAAGGTGGCTCTGAGAATATTGAAAAATTGTATCAATGAACGAGGCAGCTCGGAGAATGTTGAAACATTTTGTATATCTCAAGACTGCTCTGAGAATATTCATTGTATCATAGTAGCCAACCAGGAGGCGGCTTGTGCACATTTTTAGTTTGTTGCTGTCTTATTGTGTTGCCTTGGCAGCATCTGGGTGCTCATTATATGCCAAAAAAAACATCCCAACATCCACACTATAGCTAAATAACTTAGCAATGTTTAATGATGTTTTACCAGGCAGATTGATATGTTAGAATATATCATTTTAATTCAGGAAGATGGACAAGCAAGACTGATAGAGTGAAAGGTGGGAATTCATTATCAGAGGCAGGTAGGCTACAGGTAGGGATGCAGGTAGAGGATGATGATGATGTAGGCTTACAGCAAGAAGGGGAAAAAAAGGTTTGCCCTTTCTAAGTAATCATTAATTATTTTCCTTATCTCAATTATCATTCTGTCACTGCATGACAATTTCTTATAGCCTACAATTGTTGTTCAGTTGTTTATTTTCATACCGATACATGAAACCAAAATTGCACGAGCTTACTGGGCGAATTAATTGAAATATCAATTAGGCATACAGCTATGACAACCGATATTTTAATAGTAATAAAATAGCTTTTGGTGTCGAATGGGCACCAAAAAGGAGGGCTCCTCCACCTCCGAACTCCCAATGTAATTAACCCCTGGATATCAGACTACAACAAGGCTTACAAGGCAGGGTTCAAATGCTGACATCAAATTCAAAGTAATCTGTGCACTGCCTAAATGGCTGACCGGCAAAGAAAACTGGCACTGTCTCTGCTCTCTGCTTTCTAAAAGTGAGACAAAAGGCGTGCAGGCTGGCAGCTGCTCTCCAAGAAATGCTCCACATGGTCCTAAAGCCAGCCCTAGAATGCTAAACAGCTGTTGCATTTTAATCAGGATTGGAGTGATTTCTGTAAAAAAAAAGAGTGCCTACTTTATTTTTGATCTTGAGCTAGGGTGCCATACCCAACTGATGTCCCTGACCCTCACAGCCAGTCAACTCTGTATTGAAATTCTTAATCAGATTAATTGGGTCATTTTTACAGTAGCATGCTGACATACCACATTTCCTGAATCCAGAATAACACAGCTCCAGACTGAATGCTCAATTACCAGGACTAAAATAGCCAGAGGTTCATGAACAACAGTGTTCTGAAATGGCCTTCTGTCATAAGAATGAGGCCACTTTAACATGGAGATGAGATTGTCTCTCTGTTATACTGAGAGGACAGGACGTGTGGGCCAGACAGCTAGTTGCCCCGTATAACTTTCACCTCTCCAGCTCTGGCATATCAGTGACAACAAGGCAAGGCTTAGACATAGGAAATGAAGACGGTTTAAACTGCAGTATTGGCATTCCGTCTAGTGGGTGTGCGCTGTGCAGGCTTTTAAGAGTCTGGTTTGACCCTATTGTGTTGACTGGCCCTGCTCCACTCCGCAGCAGTGTGCGGTGTCCCTTTCTCCCAGAAGCACAAGTGCGGGCCTGCGTGTTAGGATATCAAGCCTATCCATTTCCTGCCATGTGTTATCTCCAGGTCACAGTGCCTCTGAGCCCCCGCCTCCCTACTGCATTCTTTCTTCATTCTTTCCTCGTAAGACTACAGTCTTCCTCGTAAAAAAAACGGCAAACCCCAAGAGGGTTGTATAACACCGGCCCCGGCCACTCTCCTCCAATCACCTCCCTTGGTGGTGGCTGCTGCGGCGACAAGAGAGCCCATGCTTTCTATCATTCCGTCTGCAGCGTGACTCCCGAGACACAGTACACCCTGCCTGGCCTGCCCGCCCGTCTGGCCACACAACAGCTGTGAGAGCTCAGGTTCTCTGTGGTGTCTGCCTGCCTGAGGGAGAGAGACAAACAAACGAGAACAGGAGAAAGCACTCCAACCAGGCTGCTGTCATTTCCTGTTTAATGTTAGCCCATGCTGAGCCATAACTCGTGCTCCCCTTGATACGGCCCAGGAGTCTGGTTGCAGGGCTGAAAAATAAATGGACAGGCCTTCCATTACCACTGAGATCTGCCATCATTTTACTGGGCGTTGGGGACAGCTGGGTTCATATCCTCCGAAAGGAATTCAATGCTCGGTCTGCTGGTATCTGGTGTGATGATACCTGTAGTTTAAGTGTGAGTGTCTGTATGTGCATGAGAAGGAGGAATTTATGTGTAGGCTTTGTGTTTGAGAGAAATTATGCAGATACAGCAAGACAAAAAAATTGATTAAGAGCATGGAGAGAGGAACTATTTTATCTGACACATTACTCTACATGGGATGTGCAGACAATACATGACATGCTGCGCAATTGTCTGTGCGACTGCATACGTGTGAGATAGGATAATGGACAGAGTAAGATTAGAACATGTTAGGCATATGGGGGGATGGGTCATGTCATAGTTTGATGGACTAAGTATTTTAATGGTGAATCCTGACTCTCTTCAAGGTGTTTCTATCTGCCATGCATTCTGGGAATCAGACTGTTAGCATCCGTTCCTGCTTCCTTTAGTGGTTCTGTTTCTTCAACGGAGAATGATAAAATCATTCAGGCTGGAGCAAACTTACTGGCAGTAGAGACAAGGATGCATCTTTAAATACACTCAAACAGCTACACAGACCGAATTAGTAAAGTGACATGTACAGTGCTTTCAGAAAGTATTCACATCCCTTGACTTTTTCCACATTTTGTTGTGAATCAATACACCCAATCACTACAAAGATACAGGCATCCTTCCTAACACAGTTGCCAGAGAGGAAGGAAACCACTCAGAGATTTCACCATGAGGCCAATGGTGACTTTAAAACAGTTACAGAGTTTAACGGCGGTCATACAAGAAACTTAGGATGGATCAACATCGTTGTAATTCCTCCACAATGCTAACCTAATTGACAGAGTGAAAAGAAGGAAGCTTGTACAGAATAAAAATATTCTAAAACATGCATCCTGTTTTTAACAAGGCACTAAAGTAATACTGCAAAATATATGATAAAGCAGTTCACTTTTTGTCCTGAATACAAAGTGTTATGTTTGGGGCAAATCCAATACAACACTCTCGATATTTTCAAGTATTGTGGTGGCTGCATCATGTTATGGGTATGGGAGTTTTTCAGGATAAAAAATAAACGGAATGAAACTAAGCAGAGGCAAAATGCTAAAGGAAAACCTGGTTCAGTCTGCTTTCCACCAGACACTGGGAGATTAATTCACCTTTCAGCAGGACACTCACCTAAAACACAAGTCCAAATCCACACTGGAGTTGCTTATCAAGAAGACAGTGAATGTTCCTGAGTGGCCGAGTTACAGTTTTGACTTAAATCTACTTGAAAATTTATGGCAAGACCTGAAAATAGTTGTCTAGCAATGATCAACAACCAATTTGACAGAGCTTGAAGAATTTTGAAAAGATTAATGGGCAAATATGGAACAATCCAGGTGTGGAAAGCACTTACAGACTTACCCAGAAAGACTCAAAGCTAAAATCACTGCCAAAGGTGCTTCTATAAAGCATTGACTCAAGGGTGTGAATACTTATGTAAATAAGATATTTCCGTATTTCATTTTTAATAAATGTGCAAATATTTCTACAAACATGTTTTCACTTTGTCATTATGGGGTATTATTGTGATTAGATGGGTTAGGAAAAAACACTATTTAAGCAATTTTGAATTCAGGCTATAACAAAACAAAATGTGGAATAAGTCAAAGGGTATGAATACTTTCTGAAGCCACTGTGGAGTTTTTGTTGTGTTTTTTTGGGTGATGCTGAGAGGAAAGATGACAGGCTGTCACTACTGTGTCATCTCCCCAACACTGAACATTTGAATAATGCATTTATTACACAGGGCAGACATTGTAAACAGTTTTATGTGATACATGTATGCGCCACATTGTGCTGGCTGCCTCGTCTTGTTTCACTTCAGAAATGTACAGAGGATATGCTTTTAATCTTGGCTGAGGATCACACAGTTGCTTTGAACGCCGCGTTTCTCTCTCAACAAAATAGCTCACATGCATGGGTCTTATTTGCCAATTTTCCATTCAGACTCGATGCACCATAAAAGGCGAGAGCCCTTTCTCCTCCTCTGCCGTCTAAACACAGGCTTGGCCCAGTGGGTATATGAAGCATAAAACCCAGCCTTTGCTGAAGCGAGCGGCAGATAAAGCCGAGGCTGGAAATCTGCTGCTGGCCTGGGACCTTCACAGCACCGCACACTACTACACAGCCCCCCCAAAGCTCTGACTTTTTTAACATCCAATACGAATTTATTAGCTTGCATTTGACAATCTCCTGAGCCCCCCTTGGTGGTGGACGATAAGTGGGCCCATGGTTTTCAGAGATGATTAATGCAGCTCAGTCCTGGCATGGCACCATGCCCCCCTTTCCCTTCTCTACTCTCCTCCTTACTCACCCTGGGTTATTGCTCTGACAGCCATGAAGGAAAGACTGGGAGGAAATACTGGCCCATTTGACGTACTGTACTCATCTTCATCTGGGGAAAGGAGATAGAAAGACAAAAGGGGAGAGAGAAAGAAAATATACACAGTGAGAGAGAAAGGTTGTTCTCTGCTCTCCGCTCCTCCCTCACTGTTCTTTTACAGAAAGGGAGGAGCACTGGGATGCAGAGCTATGCTACACTACGTGAGGGAGGGTGGAAGACTGGTGCACTGTCTAGCAACTCCATTAAGGAAGCAGTGTCCAATCTCCCAGATTGCACCCACTGACCTGCCACACCAAATCCCCTATTAAATAATTCAACAATTGAAAAACATTAACTGACTTATTGACTCTGGCCTGCTTAGTGCATTGTGGGAAGCCCTGCCTTTAAGTAAAGTCCATTGACACACACGTGCGTCACACGGTGATGTCATTTTTTATGTTAAATAGCTCCCTGTGTGTTTATGCTGGAGACTTACCCTTTCTTGTAGGCCTAGTGGCTCCAGCTCAATCCCCTCTTTTCGTCGATATTAAGTTTGTGCCTATTCTATAACATGGGGCTTGTGAAAACGTCCTTTTTCTACACGAGAAGATCTTGACAAGGAAATCGTCAAGAAATCATATGTTAAACCTGAACTCTGTGATCTAAAAACTAATATGTCAGTAATATTGAAAGAGGAGACTCTCATGAACACAAGCTTCAGAGGAGTTGTCTGAAGGTAACCCAGTACCATGCTGGAAAAATGGCAAAAACATGGCAGACACTTCAAAACCTTTATGATTTATTTTTGGACCGTGTTTTGCCATGTACAAACGTGTTATTCAATGTGCGTCTATGGGCTATAGCAGTAAATGCCAAATCCAATGTTTCATCAAATAATTTTCTTAAAACAAAATGTTATACCTAAAGGGATACTAAAATCAAATGGCTACATTATACAGTTCATGACCATCTTAAAACTAAAACTATTCCTGTTAGTAGATATTGAGATCCAAGGGCTTAGACTTTTACAGGGGTTCAATTGGCTAAAGAGGAGCTTAACTGCATCTGATTGTTGTTAGTAGACTCAGCCACAGAATCAAATGTATTTTTCTGGTGAAATGCACCATGGGTTATGATCGTGTCCGGGTCTCTGATATGGGTCACATGGTCGGTGAGGATTAGAGTTGGGGCTCAAACGGTAGGCTCGTCACGTTTCATATGAAAATTTACTCTGCTAAACGAGAGCAATAAAAGCCTGAGTTTAATGGGCACGTGCTTGCCAGCCTGAAATGCTCGTTCTCATCACATCACATTGGAATGGTTTTACAGGGGGCTGTGGCTAACATACCCCTTCGTAACTGCTCTTACACACACACACAGCGCACACACTCACATATAAACACACACACACACACACACACACACACACACACACACACACACACACACACACACACACACACACACACACACACACACACACACACACACACACACACACACACACACACACACACACACACACACACACACACACACACACACACACACACACACTCCAACCCTCCTCTTCCAACCCAACTAACCCAGAACTTTCGAAACCAAGTCAACCAACCTCTAATTGAAAATGTGCACTGTGAGGCATATGAGCATAGACCAGACAGAACTTGACTGCGTCTCTAACTGGGGACGTTTGTCCAGCTGTGCATATCCTGCCTCCAAAGGCCTTGCTGTTTTTAAAGGGAAAAACGCATCTCTCTAGAGCAAACACTCATCTGCTAAGCCTTCCAGATTCACTAATCCTATCCTCTCCCTCCTCTCTCTCTCTATCCCCCACCCCTCCCTCTGCCAGGATAACTGTGCTGTGAGCGGTGTGTTCAGACCTTACCGGGGTTTACCACTGGACCCTGGGTTCTGGCAGTTTTCTATTGCCTCTTTTTTTACTGGTTCACCAAGCTCATGTCTCATACTCTCTCTCTCTGCTCTCCAACTGGCTACACTCGTAGGGTACATTCAGATTTTGGGGGCAGTAGAACTAGGTTAGCTGTCCCACACAGTTTTAAAGGACAGTTTTATATTCACTTGCCTTGCAGTGTGTATACGATTTCCATTATTTAATGCAAAACACATTCCTTTTTTAATTAAAAATAACACTTGTAGGCCTATTCCCATTTTCCACCATGAGTGACTAAAAATCTCTTCGACGTGTTTGTTTAGAAAAATAAAGAATGATGTTGAACAAGCTTATGTTTCGGCACCTAGTGTTGATTTATTCACCTCGGTTGGTCCGCAACTTTGTGGCAATATTCTAAAAGTAATGGAACTCCACCTCTGCCCCACTGTGTTCCTTGTCACTGGATTGAACCCTGGCTATAGTGCAACAACAGAACTGGGGGAGGGGCAAAAGGGTCAGGGGCCTGGACACAAGACTCACCCTTGACCTGTTGACCCCCTTGTGTACTGGGACATGGTTGTTGACAGCGCCTTGGTGGGGGAGGGTTAAACATGCTGGTCACAGGGGCAGTAAGGCATGCAAACCAGCCAGGCAGGGACCCAAACAGCCATGGAGGACTGGATCAGACATGGCTGATCAAATGGTCCACATGTAACCAGACACATGCTGTAGGGCCACTTCTTAACTTGGGGTCCATGCTCAATTGCCTGTGACTGGAATATCTGTGTAAATCATACATTCATGTCATGCTATGCTTAAAGCTATGCTGTGTGGGGGATTCACACTCCAAAAAGATATTCAAACATTTTTCAGTGCCTCATGCTTTAATCATTCTTGCTTTTTGGTGCTTTTGTCATGACTCTCATGAGAAGAAATACACCTGTAAATCTCTTTTTGAGTGCTGATCCCCCACACAGCATTTGATGCTACTATTTTCATCCACACACCCTACGTTCTGAGAGAAGTGCTTTCAAGAACTTTTACATGTTTAGTGCTTGATCTTAAATTAGCGTTCAGCCCATGTAATGCAGCCAGAGTGCTTGCTTGGACACATATATCAATTCATTGTTTGAGTTTAGTGTTTATGCTTGGCACAGTGCACCCAAACTTGATTTTTTTTTCTCCCTAACTAGGAGTAAGCTCTTATTCTTGTCTCATAATCTCTTTCCATTTTACTGAACTGTGCTATGCATTAATCATGCAGTCCTGTTTAAAAAAAATCCTACTTCAATGACAAAGGGCTACATGAAAGAGTGGAGCCATCTATTTGAGCCTAAGAGGATGCACACCACCAGCGCCTGATATAATTGACTGTATTTCATTCCATGTCTGCCATGAAATGGGAGGCCAGATAATTTACGACCTCGACATTGCCAAAGCATGCATCTCCCTGGCCTTGGTGTTGGGTGCATTTTTTGCCTCCCCCTGCTTTACTTGTGCCTGTGAGCTCTAATGTGGTGGATAGTCTATCACCACTGATAGATTTGTGTCCCCTGAGACTGGCTTGTATCACTTTTGTTGGCTGTCATTGCATACATTACACAGTTTAACTGAGAATGATCACCAGAAATAACAACAAAGGAGCACCAATTGAATTATTTAGTGTGGTGGGTAGTGGTGGTAGGACACACACACACACACACACACACACACACACACACACACACACACACACACACACACACACACACACACACACACACACACACACACACACACACACACACACACACACACACACACTGCTCCAGTCCACTGCTCCTACTCAGGAGAGGACATCTTGCTCTTAGCTGGCACATTGAAAATCAATATACAGTAGATTAAAATGCAACATTGGAAGAAGTCAAGCACATAGAAAGCTATGTCTGTAGACACTCTTCTAACCTTCATCCGGACTGATGCAAGAGAAATGGACAGGTTGAAAGCAAATACCTTACAATCCTCTCCTGGCATTTACGTTCTGCAGAGATTACTGAGAGGAGACGACAAGGAAAGGAAGCCCCTTTAGATTCCTGCCTTCCTTGTGTAGCTCCTTGCAGACTCTGAGGTTATGGTGCCCCCTAGAGGATGGTAGTAGTAGCAGACAGAACCAACATTAATCTCCTCTCCCAGCCTTTGTTTAAATAGCACATTAATCCTGACTACTGATAACTCATCCTCATAAATAACAATGGACATTTCTACTGATAATGACTTGCCTTTCTGTTCCAGTCATATATGGATTAGTCTCATCCATTGTCATTAACCTAATTGCATATAATTCCATATATATCACTGAACATGGTTGAATCAGAGCAGAATTAAAGTCCAGACACCTCCCCTCTGTCTCTGTCTCTGTCTCTGTCTCTGTCTCTGTCTCTGTCTCTGTCTCTGTCTCTGTCTCTGTCTCTCTCTCTCTCTCTCTCTCTCTCTCTCTCTCTCTCTCTCTCTCTCTCTCTCTCTCTCTCTCTCTCTCTCTCTCTCTCTCTCTCTCTCTCTCTCTCTCTCTCTCTCTCTCAGGGCAGAGTATAATGATGTGCTCCCTCCTTGTGGGTTGATGATGATCAGAGCCGTGCTTTGCTGTCTCAGCTATGAGCTACAGCAGACACCTAACCAGCCCCCCCCCCCCCCCAGCAAAGAAGTCCAATACCTACCCCAACATAGGATATACACTCTTCCGATTTCACAAGTGACCACCATTACATATTCAATATCCACACAATAATATTGCCTTGTCGGAGGAGTACCAAAGATGTCTCCAACAACTGAATTTAGTTGAAATTGAATATCAAAATAAATATTTTGCTCTGTCTTCTCCAACTCACCAGATACCCCTATACATTTCAAGTGTCCAATAAAATAAAATAAAAAGTAGAAATGGTCTATATTGACATCTATGGACTCATTTGGGAAATGTTCATTCCCTCTAGGTCTGACAAAGAGACACTGAAGCCTCCTAACAACATTTGTCTACGTAAGATTCATATCATACTGGTCAGCATGTCAGAAAGCAGCTCTGTGGCCAGAATGAGTCTATAGAAACTCATTGCCCATAATTAACAGAGTGAATAAGTACAGCGGGCATTTGCTTAGCCAAGGTCCTTCAAAACCCAAAGGTTGTTAAGAGGGATTCAGTAATGCAGAACCGTCTCAAATGCCTCATTATAGATAGTGTACACAAATCTTGCTAGTGCACCACCATAGGCAAATTGGCGCAAGTTACCAGACCCTAGTGGTTTTGGGTGTACCAATCCTGGCTGTCTACAGGCGAGTGTTCAACTGACTGACTACACTGGGAGTACCATGCTGGTCCTGCCGTGGCTACAGCTTGCATTGTGGTCAGGACCTTGGCCCACACACTGAGACAAGCAACAGTTCATGAAGTCCTACTATTGGCCACAAGATGGAACTCTGGTGCCAGAGGCTCAGGCTGAGGAATGAGCGGTGGTAATTAGCTTTTTTCTTCTTCTCGTCCATGAGAATCAAGGAGATGCAGAAGGTGAAAGTAGAGCGATACTGATGTACATGCTAGATAATGTATACTTTGTGTTATTGTGATGACATGTTTGATTGAGGCTGGGAAATGGAAGACAAAACACATCTATTCCATAGTGGACATTAAAGCCATTGAACATGGGTACATGATAAGAATGACCTCAGATATTGACGTCTTTCTAAGCAACCATAGCCCATTGCAATGCACTGAGGCATACTGTAACCCTTCCTCTGATAGTTGGCCACTACACAGGGATACTAACCTCGTACAACCATCTGGAAGTCTCACAAGCATACATTCTGCGCAGCGGTAATCAGTTTGGCAATACGAGGCTACAGGGACACCACCCCGACTCTTATTGTGAAGGTGTCTCTAGAGCCTAACTCACCCTGAAACAAGATCCTAAATTAAAGCAAGTGGAAAAACACACACACACACACACACACACACACACACACACACACACACACACACACACACACACACACACACACACACACACACACACACACACACACACACACACACACACACACACACACACACACACACACACACACACACACACACACACACACAGTATGTTGGGACACCCCCTGTCCCAACATCCAGCACAACTCCTCCTCCTCCTCTTTTTGTTTTAGTTCTGTTTGTTCAGTTTGTTAAGGCTCGTTAACAGTTTCAGTGAAACCGAGGTTCCTTCCTGCCAACAGTTCCTCACCCACACAGATACCACTGACTGTGCGTGTCACCACCAACAGGGTGAGATCATTGCCCGTTGCCTGCATAGACTCACAGGACATTTTTACCAATAGAAACCAATAACAAAACAAAGCTGTGGTGAGATCAGGACCGGAGATTTGCTGTAAAAGTCCAGAATAAAGAGAATAAAGAAACTGAAACAAGAAATGATGTCTCTGCTGTAACGTCTTGGGGCTTCTGTTAATGGTCTGTTTGGGTGGTGTTCCCGTCATTTTCCATTTTAAATGAACGGTTTGATTCAATTACATTTTCTCACTTCTCCGTAGACGCACACGCATGCATGGACACGCCCACAATACTTCCACCCTCCACACATGCACATGCACAGTCCCACACTTCCATACATCTGACCAATTTTCCATAGTAATGGAACAGGCTTGGTACACGACTGGATGCAGAGACTGACATTTTTTTGGGACCTACAACATGGAAACTTTGTTGCTATGGCAAACCATAAACAACTGTTGAGTGTGAACCGTCTGTCTGCTTCATTGCTGTTTTCCAGTACAGGCCTTCAAAATACACAGAAACGCTCAAGGTTCCTCTTGGAATCTAGATCAAAACAAGGATCAGGGGAAAGAAAGTAAACAACATTTTTGTGTACAGCAGAGAGCATGTATTAGTGCCGCCCACCGGGGACACACTGATGGAATCAACGTTGTTTCCACGTCATTTCAATGAAATTTCACTGAACCAACGTGGAACAGACAATGAATTGACGTCTGTGCATAGTGGGTGGTGTGAGACTGATGAGTAAGGTCAAGAGTTTACACTGACCATGTGAACTGACCAGGAAAAACCACCCAACTGACGAGCACCGAGGGACCAGAGCAGGCAGTGGTGTGTGTCAGAGACCTTGTGGCTCCCGGTTGGAACGTTTGGCCGGGCCAGACGGAAAGTATCCCTTCTCCACCTCTTTCTCTCTGTGTCTTGATACCTCGCTACTCTGCCCTCTCTATTACATGACTAACATTTGTATCCCAATGTGCTCCTGTCTTCCAGGCCAGAGGCTTGGTCAGCACCCACTGGGCACACACTGGTTCAATCAATATTGTTTCAACGTAATTTGTCAACATATTGCGATGTGGAATACAGTGGATTTAAAAAAAGTCATCAACCAATATGGTTTTCAACTCATTTCAACCAGCATTGTAAATATTGAAATTAGTGTAAAACTTCAACTTTTATACATTAACTTAACCTGACTAACATGTTGTTACATCAATCTAATTTCAACATAATCATCAGAACTATACATACATTGAAATTGTGTTGAAAATCCCACAGAGAAACATTTCATCCAATATTCAATATATATTTGATGGTTGAAATTATGTTGAATTTCATATTTATTTAGATATATGCTATTTGACATTGTTTCGATGTTGATAGTCAAATGGTATGTTCGAATCAATGTCATTGTTTCAACATCATGCCATCAACCTAAATAAAGAGGTATGTTGAAATCAAATGTAAAGCCCTGTCCAACAATTTCTGCCTGAACACTGGTATGTGAGTGGTAATGCACTCAGGAAGAGCAGGTCTACCATCCAGCTGCCTACCTTTATGCACCCTTCTTAGTTTGAGAAAGAAGCTGTGTTCAATTCAGCTGAGCTATCATATCAACTCATTTAAATATTGATTAGCTTCCGTACTCATTTGCATAGACTACCTAAATAACATTGAAGAGTTGAAAGTAACTAACTTGTCTTACACAAGCTGCATGTGAAAGTACATTCGGAGTGAGCTTGGGTTTACATAGGTCACACTGACATCTGATTTGCCCAACTGACACCATGTTTTCAACATGAAGCTTGGTATAATATCATTCGTCCATGGTTGATTTGTCACGCCTTCCGCCGAAGTTGGCTCCCCTGCCTGTTCGGGCGGTGCTCGGCGGTCGTCGTCACCGTCCTACTAGCCGCCACCGATCCCTTTTTCGTTTGTCTGTTTGTTTTGTCTTATTAGTTTCACCTTTGTTTCTGTTGTTTTCGGTTAATGAGCTTCCCTATATTTAGTAGGTAGACCCGCCCTTGTTTTGTGCAGGATTGTCTTTATGTTACGTGTGTGTGTTTTAGGTAGAGGTGTATTATTTTTTCTATTTACTTGGCACCCTGTGTTTTGGGTGATCAAGTTGTTCTCTGCACCCTGTATGTTTGGGCTTATCATTTTTTGTGTGCAAGAGTAAAAGGAATATTTTTCCCAAGTGGATCTCTCTCTGCGTCTGATTCCTTCACCCACCTAGTCCCGCGTGACAGAATCCCGCACCTGAACATGGAATCAGCAGGAGCAGCCGCATCTCCTCTCCCATCGATGGAGGAAAGGGTCCTCCATCATACCAGTGTTCTCCACAGGATTGGTTCAGCTATGGACCAAATGATGGAGAGGATGGATCGATGGGAGAGGAGTGGCCTTCCCACCTCATCTCCAGCACCCCCTCCTCCAGCACCTCCTGCTCCTGCTACCGCATCCGGCTCCGGGGCTCTTCGGCTGGCGCTCCCACGGGAGTATGATGGAACGGCGGCTGGGTGTCAGGGTTTTCTTCTCCAACTGGAACTTTACCTGGCGACCGTTCGTCCTACTCCCTCCGGAGAGGAGAGCGTGAGCGCCCTCGTCTCCTGTCTGACTGGACGAGCTCTCGAGTGGGCCAACGCAGTGTGGAATGGCCCAGACTCGGTGAGGGATCATTACCCTGAGTTCACCCGCCGATTCCGAGCTGTGTTTGACCACCCACCAGAGGGTCGTGCGGCGGGTGAACGGCTGTTCCACCTGCATCAGGAGACGAGGAGCGCACAGGACTTTGCCCTGGAGTTCAGGACCTTGGCCGCAGGAGCAGGGTGGAACGACAGGGCCTTAATAGACCATTTCCGATGTAGCCTTAGGGAGGACGTCCGCAGGGAGCTAGCGTGTCGGGACACCACCCTCACGCTGGATGAACTCATTGACATGGCCATCCGTCTCGACAACCTGCTGGCTGCCCGCGGACGTTCGGAACAGGTCCTGTCGTTTCCACCTCCCAGCCCTCCTGCTCCTATCCCTATGGAGTTAGGGGGGGCAGCATCGAGGGGGACCGGAGGAGGAGTGTCCTCCTGCACCAGTTGTGGTCGGAGAGGGCACACGGCCGACCGGTGCTGGAGGAACTCGTCTGGGAGTCGGGAGGGCAGGCGGAGCACTACTGGATCACCCCAGGTGAGTCAGCACCAGACTTACCCAGAGCTTCCTGTCGGTCATATGTATGTGTTAACTTCTTTCCCCGGGTTTTCTCCCTCTCTGCAGCATAAGGCGCTAGTCGATTCAGGCGCAGCTGGGAATTTCATAGATCGGGGGCTCGCGCTAAGGCTAGGGATTCCCCTTGTGTCGTTAGACCTACCTTACCCCGTGCACTCCTTAGATAGCCGACCATTAGGGTCAGGAATGGTCAGGGAGGCCACGGTACCACTGGACATGGTAACGCAGGGTAGTCATAAGGAGCAGATTAGTCTGTTCCTTACCGACTCACCTGCGTTTCCAGTGATGTGGGGATTCCCTGGCTAGCTCAGCACAACCCAGTGATTTCCTGGCGACAGGGGGCTCTTAAGGGGTGGTCAGAGGAGTGTTCAGGCAGGTGTATAGGAGTTGCCGTTGGTGCGACTACGGTGGAGAGTCCAGACCAGGTTTCCACCGTGCGCATTCCCTCTGAATATGCCGATTTGGCTATCGCCTTCAGTAAAAAGAAGGCGACCTAATTACCACCCCATCGTAGAGGGGACTGCGCGATAAACCTCCTGGAGAACGCTGCACTTCCTAGGAGTCACGTGTATCCTTTGTCCCAGGAGGAGACAGTAGCTATGGAGACATATGTTACTGAATCACTGGGACAGGGATACATTCGGCCCTCCGCATCACCTGTCTCCTCGAGCTTCTTTTTTGTGAAGAAGAAAGATGGCGGTTTACGCCCGTGCATTGATTATCGAGGTCTAAATTCCATCACAGTGGGGTTTAGTTACCCACTACCTCTCATCGCTACGGCGGTGGAATCATTTCACGGGGCGCGCTTCTTCACAAAATTGGACCTGAGGAGTGCGTATAATCTGGTGCGTATCCGGGGAGGAGATGAGTGGAAAACCGCATTTAGTACTACATCTGGCCATTATGAGTACCGAGTCATGCCATATGGGTTGAAAAATGCTCCAGCTGTCTTTCAATCCTTCGTAGATGAGATTCTCCGAGACCTGCTCGGGCAGGGAGTGGTAGTGTACATCGATGACATCTTGATCTACTCTGCCACACGCGCGGCGCATGTGTCTCTGGTGCGTAAGGTACTTGGGCGACTGCTGGAGCATGACCTGTATTGCAAGGCGGAGAAATGTGAGTTCTTCAAACAGGCCGTTTCCTTCCTGGGTTATCGTATTTCCACCTCCGGGGTGGTGATGGAGGATGACCGCGTTACAGCCGTGCGTAATTGGCTGACTCCGACCACGGTGAAAGAGGTGCAGCGGTTTTTAGGGTTTGCCAATTACTACCGGAGGTTTATCCGGGGTTTTGGTCAGGTGGCTGCTCCCATTACCTCACTGCTGAAGGGAGGACCGGTGCGCTTGCGTTGGTCAGCAGAGGCGGACAGAGCTTTCTGTCGTCTGAAGGAGCTGTTCACCAATGCGCCCGTTTTGGCGCATCCGGACCCCTCTTTAGCGTTCATAGTGGAGGTGGACGCGTCCGAAGCGGGGGTCGGGGCCGTGCTGTCCCAGCGCTCGGGCGTACCACCCAAGCTCCGCCCTTGTGCCTTCTTTTCGAGGAAGCTCGGTCCGGCGGAGCGAAACTATGACGTGGGGGACCGGGAGTTGTTAGCTGTAGTCAAGGCTCTGAAGGTGTGGAGACATTGGCTTGAGGGGGCGAAACACCCTTTTCTCATCTGGACTGACCATCGTAATCTCGAGTACATCCGGGCAGCGAGGAGACTAAATCCGCGTCAGGCTAGATGGGCCATGTTTTTCACCCGGTTTCAGTTCACCATCTCATACCGACCAGGCTCCCAAAACACCAAAGCCGACGCGCTGTCCCGCCTCTATGATACCGAGGAGCGGTCCGTTGAGCCAACTCCCATCATTCCACCTTCATGTCTCGTGGTACCGGTGGTATGGGAGGTGGACGCGGAGATAGAGAGAGCCTCACGGTTAGAGCCGGCCCTCCCTAACTGTCCAGCGGGGGCTCAGTACGTGCCGGGGGGGGTCCGGGATAAGCTAATCCGTTGGGCTCATACTCTCCCCTCCTCGGGTCATCCTGGCATCGAGAGGACAGTGCGGAGTCTTAGAGGGAGATACTGGTGGCCCACGTTGGCTAAGGACGTGAGATTTTATGTCTCCTCCTGCTCGGTGTGCGCTCAGAGCAAGGCTCCTCGGCACTTGCCTAGAGGGAAGTTACAGCCCCTCCCTTTTCCACAACGGCCGTGGACACACTTATCGGTGGACTTTCTTACCGATCTTCCCCCGTCCCAGGGAAGTACTACGATCCTGGTCGTTGTGGATCGGTTTTCTAAGTCCTGCCGTCTCATCTCGTTGCCCGGTCTCCCTACGGCCCTGCAGACTGCGGAGGCCTTATTTACCCATGTCTTCCGGCACTATGGGGTGCCTGAGGACATCGTTTCTGATCGGGGCCCCGAATTCACCTCCAGAGTTTGGAGGGCGTTTATGGAGAGACTGGGGGTCTCGGTCACCTTGACCTCGGGTTTTCACCCCGAGAGTAATGGGCAGGTGGAGCGCGTAAACCAGGATGTGGGCAGGTTTCTGCGGTCATATTGCCGGGACCGGCCTGGTGAGTGGGCGAGGTATGTTCCTTGGGCTGATCTCGCTCAGAACTCCCTCCGCCACTCCTCAACGAACATGTCCCCTTTTGAGTGTGTGTTAGGTTACCAGCCGGTCCTGGCCCCATGGCATCAGAGCCAGACCGAGGCTCCTGCGGTAGAGGAATGGGTACAGCGCTCCAAGGACACCTGGAAAGCCGTCCAGGAATCGCTAAGGTTAGCGGGACAACGGCAGAAGAGGAGCGCTGACCAGCACCGCAGCACCGTGTTCACACCGGGGGACAGGGTCTGGCTCTCGACCCGAAACCTGCCTCTCCGCCTGCCCTGTCGGAAGCTGGGGCCGCAGTGTGTGGGGCCGTTTAAAGTCCTGAGGAGAATAAACGAGGTGTGTTATAGGTTACAACTTCCTAGGTATTACCGTATTAACCCCTCGTTTCATGTGTCTCTCCTCAGGCCGGTGGTGGCTGGTCCCCTGCAAGAAGGTGAGGTGCCTGAGGTCCCTCCGCCCCCTCTGGATATCGAGGGGTCCCCGGCGTACACAGTACGTGGCATTCTGGACTCGAGACGCCGGGTGAGGGGCCTACAGTACCTCGTGGACTGGGAGGGGTACGGTCCGGAGGAGAGATGCTGGGTTCCGGTGGGGGACATTTTGGATCCTTCTCTACTGAGAGACTTCCATCGCCTCCACCCGGATCGCCCGGCGCCTCGCCCTCCGGGTCGTCCTCGAGGCCGGTGGCGGCGCGCTGCGGGAGCCTCGCGTCAGGAGGGGGGTACTGTCACGACTTCCGCCGAAGTTGGCTCCCCTGCCTGTTCGGGCGGTGCTCGGCGGTCGTCGTCACCGTCCTACTAGCCGCCACCGATCCCTTTTTCGTTTGTCTGTTTGTTTTGTCTTATTAGTTTCACCTGTGTTTCTGTTGTTTTCGGTTAATGAGCTTCCCTATATTTAGTAGGTAAACCCGCCCTTGTTTTGTGCGGGATTGTCTTTATGTTACGTGTGTGTGTTTTAGGTAGAGGTGTATTATTTTTTCTATTTACTTGGCACCCTGTGTTTTGGGTGATCAAGTTGTTCTCTGCGCCGTGTATGTTTGGGCTTATCATTTTTTGTGTGCAAGAGTAAAAGGAATATTTTTCCCAAGTGGATCTCTCTCTGCGTCTGATTCCTTCACCCACCTAGTCCCGCGTGACATGATTGGATCTTTGGAAGTTTAGAAGTAGACCTACCGCTGGAGGAAGTCCCAAAGTAACCTCTGTCTTTTTCTCTTAGTAATCCCCCCCCTCTGCCTCTTCCCAAACCCCCCTCTCTCCTCCCAGAAAGATACAGTATTCCCTGGGGGTTGACCTCAGGACAGGTTTATTGTAGTAAGTCAGTGGAACTACCTACTAACTGCCTACTATGTCGAAGGAAAGATCAGTATTTCTGTCAGTTCTGACCCTACTCAGTCTTGATCTTAATCCAGATGTGCTGTACACACTGCTCCATTCAGCTGTATAGAGCCGAATACTTACTAAAACTTCATACTGTTTACAATGCACTGTTTTGTAAAAATGGATGCAGTAAGCAACAAATATTAACATACTAGCCTCATCCATACTGAGAATGTGTCATTTAATGCGCAATTGCGTTGATTCGCTCCATTTGTTCGTTTTTGTACAGCTGCTGTCAAACACACATGGGCCTTGAAAGACGATTCTCTTCCTCACTGGTGTGCAGCGAGTACTACTAGGATGAAAAGCCCAAATGAGTATGATATCTTGGCATTTAAAGCATAGTACATTTTCAAAATTTCACATGATATAAAACATTATTTTCGCATACCCAAAATGCCTACTGCTTAGAAGGCAAATGTGAGTTTCCGGACACGGCATGAAGAGAGTCGCCATTCATTTTCAGTTGAATGGAATTGCACACCGTGTGAATACAGTACATTAAATTGGGCTATCATGAATCGTTGTCAAATGGTCTGTCAAATGGGGAGTAAGGAAGGAAGTGTGCATGTTGATTGGAATGGTTCAGGCTGTTCATATCATGCTCCCACTGTGTCTCCATGAGACAGCAAGGCTGTAACGGAACAGTACTGCCTGCTCTATTAGCCTCTTATGGAACAATTCACACTACATGGTGGACGTTCTCGTTTGGCACACTTCGTAGTGTGTGTGTCTGTCTGCTATGTTGTACCTATGTTCCTCATTACACCTATCTTTAGACGCCCTTGGAAGTATTATAATAATATTTCCCGTACCGCCCCAATCCACTAAACATGGACCTTTGCTGTGGCTGCCGTCTGTGAAATGGGAGGTGAATTGTGTGTCGTCCCCAACCCTCAGCCATGGCTGCATAGCTGATTGGGTAGAGTGGCAAGGCGTCCGGTACAAAGCTCCATACAAAGGCTCTGTGGGACTAGTTGACCTGTTACTCCGACAGGGATACATTCAAACCAGGCCATATATAACACTGTATATTGTATTATAGAAATGTGGTGTCAGCAAGCAACGTTGTTCATTTCCCTCTTTTGATTTCTCTAGGTGGTGTGTACGTGTGTGATGTTTCAATCACTGACTTAACCTCAACGTGGATCAGATGACCTGTCAACAGTGATAATGCTGAAAAACATAAGTCCATTAAACATTTCATACTAGTGAGAGCTTAATATTCTTAATAGGTTTGGACTCACTTTGTGTTGTGTAAATAGGACCTCTATCTCAGCTTCCCTCTCTGTCTTTCTCTCTCTAGATGTGTGAGAAAGAAAAAATGCTGTATAGACAAACTAGGCACAAAGACAGACACAACCCCACCCCCCCCCCCCCCCCCCCCCCCCCTCTTCCCTCTCTTCCCTCTCCCGGGACAGCTGATTATGTGTAAATACAGTGGCTGGGCAGAAAGAAAGAGAGTAGTTACTGCAACATCTATAAAATGAGCTAATGCTGCCTTCAGAAGGGGAACATTCCGCCTTCAGGCACAGCAGTTAAGTGAGTGCAGACTTGGCGTCCATTTTGACGGTGTTACTAGTCTCTGTGATGCTGTATGCACCTTGTAATGGCACAAGGCCCCTTGGCAACAGTTGTGGCCAGGTTGCCTAATGACTGGCCCAGTCGGTGCATCGTCTCACCTGTGGAGCAGACCGCCAGGTTTCCATGCCACATGTGACCTGCCATGTTCTATGTTGCCAATCTGTTTTCAATACTTGATTTTATGGAATTTTATTGTCTAGTTCACTGTAATATTGATTGGTGTTTGAGTACACTGCAAATACAGTTTGAATTGATTTGAGACAGTATGACACAGATTGTCATGCATCATCCTCATGTATATCCTGTAACCATGGAAATAGAACTAGCCCTCAGTCACATGACTCTATGATTAGATGTCTTGATATTAAAATCACATGGGTTCCACATCCCTGTTTCACTTGATCCTGAACATTAAAAGCTCGATGCAGCTGTCTTTGTATCAATATCAAATCATTTTTGTGTAACAATTAAGTACCTTACTGTAATAAATTCAGATTAAAATGGACAAAAATGGCTTTTTAGCTAAAAACTATTTCTCAAGCAAGAATTTCGCTAGGACTGTCTGGGAGTGGTCTGAGTAGGAGGGGAAAACTAAAAACTGTTATTGTCAGAGGGGTTTGGAACTCTTGTTTATTGGTCTATTAACCAATTTACCACATGTTGATTTCCTACATGGAAAGCCGAAACTCCCGCCCATGCAAACCTGCTGATTAGAAAGTCCTGTGTAGATTGTATTTTCAACCAGCAACTATCAGGAAATAACATTGATAAAAAAATATCACACTTTTACAGTGATAGTTTCATCAAATGTTGTACAATATGATATATACACTGCTCAAAAAAATAAAGGGAACACTTAAACAACACAATGTAACTCCAAGTCAATCACACTTCTGTGAAATCAAACTGTCCACTTAGGAAGCAACACTGATTGACAATAAATTTCACATGCTGTTGTGCAAATGGAATAGACAACAGGTGGAAATTATAGGCAATTAGCAAGACACCCCCAATAAAGGAGTGGTTCTGCAGGTGGTGACCACAGACCACTTCTCAGTTCCTATGCTTCCTGGCTGATGTTTTGGTCACTTTTGAATGCTGGCGGTGCTTTCACTCTAGTGGTAGCATGAGACGGAGTCTACAACCCACACAAGTGGCTCAGGTAGTGCAGCTCATCCAGGATGGCACATCAATGCGAGCTGTGGCAAGAAGGTTTGCTGTGTCTGTCAGCGTAGTGTCCAGAGCATGGAGGCGCTACCAGGAGACAGGCCAGTACATCAGGAGACGTGGAGGAGGCCGTAGGAGGGCAACAACCCAGCAGCAGGACGGCTACCTCCGCCTTTGTACAAGGAGGAGCAGGAGGAGCACTGCCAGAGCCCTGCAAAATGACCTCCAGCAGGCCACAAATGTGCATGTGTCTGCTCAAACGGTCAGAAACAGACTCCATGAGGGTGGTATGAGGGCCCGACGTCCACAGGTGGGGGTTGTGCTTACAGCCCAACACCGTGCAGGACGTTTGGCATTTGCCAGAGAACACCAAGATTGGAAAATTCGCCACTGGCGCCCTGTGCTCTTCACAGATGAAAGCAGGTTGACACTGAGCACATGTGACAGACGTGACAGAGTCTGGAGACGCCGTGGAGAACGTTCTGCTGCCTGCAACATCCTCCAGCATGACCGGTTTGGCGGTGGGTCAGTCATGGTGTGGGGTGGCATTTCTTTGGGGGGCCGCACAGCCCTCCATGTGCTCGCCAGAGGTAGCCTGACTGCCATTAGGTACCGAGATGAGATCCTCAGACCCCTTGTGAGATCATATGCTGGTGCGGTTGGCCCTGGGTTCCTCCTAATGCAAGACAATGCTAGACCTCATGTGACTGGAGTGTGTCAGCAGATCCTGCAAGAGGAAGGCATTGATGCTATGGACTGGCCCGCCCGTTCCCCAGACCTGAATCCAATTGAGCACATCTGGGACATCATGTCTCGCTCCATCCACCAACGCCACGTTGCACCACAGACTGTCCAGGAGTTGGCGGATGCTTTAGTCCAGGTCTGGGAGGAGATCCCTCAGGAGACCATCCGCCACCTCATCAGGAGCATGCCCAGGCATTGTAGGGAGGTCATACAGGCACGTGGAGGCCACACACACTACTGAGCCTCATTTTGACTTGTTTTAAGGACATTACATCAAAGTTAGTGTGACTCCAAATCCAGACCTCCATGGGTTGATAAATTTGATTTCCATTGATCATTTTTGTGTGATTTTGTTGTCAGCACATTCAACTATGTAAAGAAAAAAGTATTTAATAAGAATATTTCATTCATTCAGATCTAGGATGTGTTATTTTAGTGTTCCCTTTATTTCTTTGAGCAGTGTATTATAAAACACATAAAACATATCATTTTGACTGTGCTGGGCCTTTAACCTCTCAAGCTGATTCTGTGCTCCCTTAGACGAATCCCAGACATTGAACCAAGCTACTGACAAACCCCCAGCTACTAATTAAACATCAAGAGCTCTCTGCCCAGACCATAATATTCTCCAGCATCCATGGGTTTTCGACGTAACTTCCTTATAGTTCCTTATGTGTGTATGGGCTCAATTCAATCAAATGGGCATTGCTGTACGTGCTTGGGGTACTGATAACCTACTACTACCACCAAGGAGACTGTGCAAACATTGTTTGAAATATACTTTCAGCCTGTGTTCACTTAAAGATGGTCATTGAACCAAGCAACTGACTAAATTACAGCAACTAATGAGGCCTCCGGAGCGCTCTGCTCAACACATGATATTCCCCAGTATCACTGACTTCAATTTGACATCCCAAACAATATGAAACACTATACAGCTCACATATTTTTTATGACTTTGTTAGTTTGCTACACTCCTGCTGTAAAGTCCTTTGCTAACTTGGTAATGAGACTTCATAGTGAGATTGGGCGCATTACGACATCCCACTTACCTTTGGCAGACAACAGCCACTGTGGCGCTAGCTAGCGCCACGACCATAACAACAAGCCCTAGTGACCTCAGCTAACTCCATTCAAATGTTTTCTTCACAAAACTGTAATGAACTGAATCAGCATGGTGGATGGCTGATGGCTGGAGCTACCATCAGCCTCTAACCGTGCTTCTCACCCCCTGCCTGTGTGAGGGAGGCCAGGCACAGAGCACAAACCCAATGTTGGCCAGTGAGGAAAACAACAGAAAGAAAGACACCTAGACACAATACACAATACATCTGTAAAAGCACTGATGCACTAAGTCGACAGACTGGGTAACTTGCATCCACCACTGAATGGGGATCTAGAAAATATGAAGTGACACTTTTAGTATTAAAGGGAAAATCTACTCAAACTATATTTGGGTATTTTTTTCATTACCCTTATGGAAAAATATTGCAGTCAGAATGCAGTATAACAGTAGTTAGAGTGCAGTATAACAGTAGTTAGAGTGCAGTATAACAGTAGTTAGAGTGCAGTATAACAGTAGTTAGAGTGCAGCATAACAGTAGTTAGAGTGCAGTATAACAGTAGTTAGAGTGCAGTATAACAGTAGTTAGAGTGCAGTATAACAGT